>NC_092673.1:14235307-14845367 GCF_964355755.1 Antedon mediterranea | reverse complement strand
ACGAACGATCTTCTTCGCTTCGTTATTTTGTCTGCAACGTTTCGCTCGTTTTTTTTTGTAGTCCTCCTGCCATTCTCATGCGCTTGTTATTCGGCCAGACTCTATCCATTCTATAGATGTGTCAGAACCTGAAAATCCCACTATATATGCCGGGGTTGAGGAAAAACACATACATGCACACATCGGAGGGGGCTATTATTGTGGAAAATAGGTTGGTTATAAAAAGAGAACAAAACTGGAAATAATGCTGCAAAGAACAGAAAAGGAAAAACAGAAAATTCAAAGAACAGAATACTTTGAAGAGAGGTTTAAACGAATTTTGTGGATCGAAGGCTACGATGTGCATCGAGACGTTGGCACAGCAGACCATACCACGCACGAAATTTATTATGACCATCAATGGCACGTTCCGGAGAATTTGAAAAGTATGGACAGTCATCCAACGATAGCACACCCGAATTTGTTGGGAAAACCGATATTGAAAATGATGATCGCATATCTACTCCAGGGAGCGTATATAGAATTCACATACACTGGTCGACGTAGGCCTACGTATTTCATCGATGAATTGGACGAGTATCTGCAAGGAATCCGGTTGCAATACGTCAAAGGCGTAGTGGTAAAGTTTTACGATTTCACAAAGACAGAAAAAAGGGAAGTCTTGACAACGTTCTATCGTAACGTACCGGATGGTATGGAACGTGCGATGACCAGAAAACACACTATCCTACCGAAAACTCTGTCGGATGTCGTAGAGAACTTTTATGTTCCACAGGGATTCTCTCCCCTTCCAAAGTCGTTTATAGCAGGCACGCAGATGGCTATGCAAAAGGAATATAGATTTGTCATGAAGAAATTACATCCCGACATGACAACGGAGCTCGTACAAGAATATTCTACGTTCACACCATCTAACATTCAGGACGACATTCGAATTTCCGAAAGGTTCCTTCTAAAGAAGAGTGAAGAAGCTGACAAAGACGATGAAACGAAGACATTTGTAATATTTCAAAGTCATCATGATTGACAAAAATTTATAGAATGCATTTGGTTTTTCTTTTTTCTTTTATTAATTGTTTTCTTGAATAAATATCAATGATTACAGAATATTTTGTTTTTATTTTATATTTTTTTTTTTTTTTTGGTCCGATTACATTTCTCGTAATAATATTCATTATAAACATATGTTTTTCATTTTATTTTAATTTTTTTGCATAATAAATCGGTTTCTTTGACCGTTTCAAGAAACATCTCAACGGGTTCCAACATGCCTGGCTCGCGGACGTACTCGCAGTCGAACCAACCATAGCCGGATGTTTCGTGCAATAGTTTTGCGAAAAGACGTTCGTCGAACACGCACATTTCTAAATTTAACCTGACGACGTCGACGATCGGTGTCATGAATTTGACCATGCCGGCCTCGTCGACGACCATATCGATCAGGTTCAATTGCCTCAGTGCCGTGTTGGGATGCGTGTCCACCTCGCCGAAAGGATCGCCGCAGCAACTTTTTAACGTTATCGAGTTTATGTTCGTGTGGTGCGACATGACAACGCCAAGAAAGTCTTCCTCCGCCACCGAATCTATCAGAAACAACGTCGTCAAAGATTCCCAGCACACCAACCGCATACCCACGAGCATGCCGAATCGTTCCTCAAGGCAGCTGTCGAACGAAAGTTCTAGGGAGGTTTCGTTCGAGGATTCGGCGAAATGGTCTACGGCCGCCTGAAAACTGATCAAGTTGACACGGTGCATGCACACCGTGTCTCTTCCTCCCGCTTTGTAGGGGCGAACCTTCAACCGCTCGGTTTCTTTCCACACGGACGAGACCGCGGTAAGGTTGAAGTAACGACCGACATCGGACGGGTGGCTGCGTCCATCGTACGTAATAAACAGCACACCGTTCTGTTCGTGATCTTTCTCCGTCACTTTGCAGTCGGTCAGTACCACGTAGAAGGTGTATTGGGTGACACGCTCATCCGGAAGCAGGGTTTCGCGGACGTCGTCCAAGTGCACGTTCATGTTTTTCAAATGTATCGACGAATATCGTATGCCGTCTTCCGGGACGAGTTGTTCGGGGGAAGGGTGGAAAACGTCGCCGGTGCACGAGTCCAATTCCAAATACTCTAAGTTAACAACAATCCCTTCCAAGATGCGACGCAATGTCCCCTTTCTAAAATGCACGTTCTTCAGCACAAGGTTGGCCAAGTGAAACTGCAGCGAGATCTGAGGCAGTTCGAGAAACGGTTTGAACTTTCGGTGAATGCACATCTTCACGTTTCCGGGTCGGTAGATAGAAAACTCGTCCGCCGCACCGCCACGTTCACGTGTGCACAATTCGACGGTCGCCTCGGTGGCGGCGATTTCCAAGTCGCCCGACAGTTTCTCCAGGAAGGGACTCGAATCGGCGAACTGTAACTTCGACGTGTTGTCCAAGAACGAGAAAATGTGCAGCAGCAATTCGGTTGGCAGTTCAAACAAACGGCAACGATCGATCTTCGTCGCTTCGTTCATTTTTCTGCAACGTTTCGCTCGTTTTTTTTGTAGTCCTCCTGCCATTCTTGGATGCTTGTTATTCGGCTAGACTCTATACATTCTACAGATTTAAATCCTACTATATAATGCCGTGGGGTTGAGAGAACGTAACCAACTTGAGGAAGGTCCAGCGTTGTTCATGCTTTCCTCGCATATTATACATTTTTTTTTTTTTTTTTTTTTTTATCATGTTTTGGTATATAATATATAATTTTCTTTATTTTCATTCGTGGCTTTCAAACATCGACATAACCTTGTCTCCTCTGTGCTGAAGGAATGGAAGAAAGTTACTTCGAAGGCGAACCGTTGCTGACGAAACATCGCAAACTCCTCGCCACGTCCATGAACCTGTCGGCGGTACTCGAAGCATTGGTCGTCAGAGAAATATACTCGCAGGAATTCGAGAACTTTGTACTGCGTATGGACAGAGAGAAAGGGGTTAAAGAGAATCGGATGGCGTATTATCTCATCGACGACATTCGAAGGTATCCGAAATTACACGCTCACGGAGCTTTCGTGGATTCTCTTAAATGCGCCGGCCACCACGATCTTGTTGCCGCTTTGAGAAAAGGAGCGAAAACAACTTTCAACACGCCGTTCGAGAAAGATCATCCTTTTTCTTCTTTCAAGTCGGCGATGGTCCGTCTTTCGCACTACGAAATCGATCAAACATACAAGAAACGATTGCGAGAGAGGAACGTTCTTCTGAAACGCATCGACCGGTTCGCTGAAACGATAAATCTGGAGGCCACCGTCAGACAAATGGTCGTCCGAAGAATTTACGAACCCGAATACGCAAATTTCCTCCTCGACGGTGACAGACAGAGAAACGTTTACTTTTTCCTCAACAACGTTCGGAAGCATCAAGACGAGTCCGGTTACAAAGCTTTCGTCGAGTCTCTAAAAGCAACCGGTCAACACGAACTCGCATCGACTTTGGAGAAAAAGAAATACAAAAAGAAAAGACAGTCTGTCGAAGTTCCAGACTTCAGAATTTTGTCCGATCAAAAGTCGCAATGTTCGTGTATCTGACACGTGTCAAGTATTCCAAGATAAACGGAAAGTTGTACCTCTACGGCTGTCGTTGAAGACGAGGAAAGTGAAATTCACGTCGTACGTCGAAGACGAAACGGACGGAGAATGCATCATGCGCAGAGGCGACGATCCAATTTCTTGCGCCAAGAAGTACAGGAGGCTCACGACCGACGAAAGGAACGGCATCAAGGTCGACAACCTCTTCGGCAACCTCCCCTTGTCCGTGGGCGACCTGGACGCTCAGTGCGCGGTCGGGGTTCACGGATGCGCTTGGCACAGTTACTCCGAAGACGAAGACGGCAACGTCGAAAGCTTGACGTACGACGAGCAGATCCACTTGGAACGACAGAACGTTCACCCGGTGCGACTGTCGGTGTTGTGCGTAGTTCTCAGGTGGGACGTGAACGGTCGAATAATTTCGGCGATGCTGTCCGACGGAAAGAGACTGCATGGCAAAAATTCGGAGATCGACACGCTGTCGGAAATCGCAAAGTCGATCGAATCTGCCGACGTGTTCGTGTATCACGGTGGTCGGGTCAAGGACAGCATCGTCGCCAGATGTCGGGTGTGCGAGGTACCCCTTGCCGTTGACGGGTTCCCCGTGTGCTTAGACACTTTGAAACACGTACGGTCGCCGGCGGGCGGCGACAACGACTCCGTCTACGATTACGTCGGTTACGAATCTTGTCACGAGCTAGCGGCGAGCTTGTCGGCGAAGAAGCTAGACGACGACGTTTGCGTGCTGGAACGCTACGTGTCAGAGGTGGAAGCGAAAAAATTGGTCGAAATCGAGACGAACTTGTCCAGAATAGTGGGAAAGTTCCCCAACGGATCGTCGACCGGCGTCCTTTCGTCGGTGCTGTGCAGAGAAGCGCAGCGTCAGCGTGTGGTGTTTCCGAGGAGCAATGCGGACCCGAAGCCCAAAGGAAGCGTCAACGAAGACGAAACGTGCAGAGGCGGCCTGGTGCTGGACACCGTGTCCGGCATTCACAGAGACGTCGACGTGTACGACTTTCAGTCTTGCTATCCGAGGTTCATCATCGACAAAAACGTGGACGAGTCGACGGCTCTCGAAGACGGCTCTTTCGTCGACGCCGAAGTACGAGAAGGTCTGCTTCCGTCCGTCATGAAAAGACTGGTGTCGGCCAGAGAAGGAAAAAACATCACTCCCCAGAACTCCGCCGCGTACAAACAAGCGGCCAACGCATGCGTCGGATGTCTGTGCACGTCTGGCAAGAAAAGCCTTTACAACCACGTGACGGAAAAGTGCAAGGAACAACTGAACGCGCTAAAAAATTGCGCCGAAGAAAACGGTGCTCGGGTGCTGTACGGCGACACCGACTCGTTGTTTTTGGACATAGTTCCAGGCGGGAGACAGGAGCTGGAAGAGCAATTCGCCCGAGTCTTGGGTGAAGGAAGCTTTCAAAGGTTCAAACACAGGGAGACGCTTCGCGGCTTGCTGCTGACGGACAAGAAGAAAAGGTATGCGTGTCTCCATGCCGACGGGAGGGTGAGCACCACAGGAATGACGAGGCCCGGCGTCGAAAGATTCGTGTCTCGACTGGAACAGGTCATGATCGACATAGCCCTGAGGATCGGAGACAGCAATACGGCGGCCGACCATTGCGTAAAAGAATTTTGTCGAGTCGTCGACGAACTGAAGGACGACGAAGCGATCGAGGTCCGGGACGTCGTTCGAAAGGGCAAAAACGAGACGAACTCTCACAGATTCAAAAAGAGTTGCGCCGCCCTCGGATGCTACAGACAGACGCCTTACCACCTGAAACACGGAGGCGTTTTCTATCATCCGCTGTCGCATTTGTGCATCCATCCGACCGTGGAAGTCGAGCACTTGATCCGAGAGCTGAAAAAATTTTGCCAACTCGACAAGAGCAACGTTTTGAGCGTAATCGTTTGGAACGCGGAAGCAGGGGACTGCCGAACGAGCATATTGCATCGGTTGAAGGAGATCAAAGATACTTTGGAAAAGATTCCGACGCACCAGCCCCGGAAGGAGCTGCAGCTCTGCGGAGGGTGGAATTTGTTCAGTGGCAGTTGCTGTTCCACGGTGAAGGTGTCGACCGCCGAAGAAGAGCGACAGGTTAGAAAAAACGAACCGGTCTTTCGAAGCGTAGATCTCGAAAACGGGGAGAGGAGATTATTCATCGTAAGATGTACGAACGCTTTGTGTTGCGACGCACACCGATTCTGCGGAAAGGCATGGAACTACACAGCAAAAGATGAAGCGTAAAATAATGCCCCCCCCCCCCCCAAAAATAAATAAATAAAAAAATAGTTTTAAGTCTACTTTCGAAAGAAGAAGAAGAAAAAAAAAAAAAAAAAAAAGAAATGGTCAAAGGAAATAAAAACACAAAAAACCAAAAATATTGTTTAGCAGTTTTTTTTTTGTATTCTTTTGTTTGTCAATTTGTCAAAGTATTGCGCATCCGCAAATCACGGTCACGTCCAGATTTTTTACGCCGAGCAGTAGATTCCCTGAAACAAACGGCGAATCGAGAAATTTGGGTGGTCGTTCGTCGATCTCGTCGTTCATGCATCGTTTCAACCTCTCCCTTCTTATCTTGTTTTCGTCTACGGCGAGATCGTCTTCGACAGGCTCTAGGTGTTCTCCTAGAAAAAGCGAAATCACCTTTTCCTTGCATTTCCTGTCCGTTTCGTGCAACACGGTCGATTCGGTTATGCAAGAAGGCAACGTGGTCCCGGTCGCTCTCAACCGTTTCCAAACGCTTGGCAGGAACACGTCCGAGTCCGTCGTGAAAGCGGTGTGTCTTTCTTTGACCTCGGTGAGTAACCTCAGAGGACGGACG
Source organism: Antedon mediterranea (assembly GCF_964355755.1). Classification (NCBI taxonomy): domain Eukaryota; kingdom Metazoa; phylum Echinodermata; class Crinoidea; order Comatulida; family Antedonidae; genus Antedon; species Antedon mediterranea. The sequence goes on along the minus strand of NC_092673.1, from coordinate 14,838,969 downwards.
AATTTGGCCGAGACGGAATTGAAATATTTTCCGTACGCCCACCAGTCTCTCAACGGGTTCGTTGCGTCTTCCACGACGTCCTCGACAAATTCGAAGAATTCCACTTCCGCCAACTCGAAATTCAGGATGCTTTCCGTCGTTTGCGATCCTTCGAAAACGAGACGGGAAGATCTATCGGCCAGACCTACCATCAGTCATTGCGAGGTTTCCAGGGTTAAAAGGGCAGAGAAGAAGTCTGCGTTAAGCCATCCGATCTGTCGTCTGTCGTGCCCGACGAACATCGGAGGCGGGCCCAAATGCACGCCGCTTCTGCCTACGCCACCTTCCGTCTCGGCCAAATTGTCGAGGCAGGTTTCGACTGCGCAAGCGACGTTCTTCGGACACAACGGTAGCGATCTGTTGTACGACAGACACAGATGCCTCAATATTCTCATCAGAAGCTCGAAGTAAGGGTTGTCGGATCCGTAACGCCTTCCGTCGAAGTACCACTGGAACGTTGGAGAGGGGTTGCCACTTCTCACAAACACGCTCCAATCGTCCAGAGACTGCAGAGTTCGGGAAAGCGTCGTGTAGTCTGTGTAATCTTCGATTCTGGTCAACCAGAGACGACCGGTCAGATAACGCCTTCCGTAATCGTTGCCCTCGTCACCGCCGCCGCCGTCGTCGTGTTAGTCGTCGTAGTCGTACGACTTGAAATGTCTAGGGTCGACTGTCATTATCTTTGACCACCTGACCTGCACGGCAGGTTGAGGCAATCCCAACTTCAACACAGGTCTCTCTTTGAGCAAGTCCATAAGAAAGATTCTTGTGAAACATAACAACAACAAAAAAAAAAAATAATAAATAAAAAACACATATATGTATATAAATTTCAATTTCCTTTTATTTCAAATGACCATCATTTTCTTAAATTTAGAAGATAAAGTATTTTCACTTTCTGCTTTGCAATCTATCAATCTCTCTATTTTGTCGATCACTTCGCACAAGTCTTTTTTGTTTTTTTCATCCGCATCGCCGTCGTTGCCGCTGTGTTGCTTTTTTTTTTAAGCCGTAGCACTTTCAGAACCCTTTCCATGTGGAAGACCGGCATTTCGATGTATATGTTTGTGCTCATTCTTGTGTTGTTTTTTTTCCCCTTTCTTTTCTCCTTTTCTGTGAATTTTGTAAATATTATTCTTTTCTTGCAAGTCTATTTCTGTATTAATATACTGTAAAATGTTTACTATTTAATCAGTTATAGTTGTTTTTCTAAAATTTTTTTTTTTTTTTGCCTCTGTCTATTTCGTCTTGAGCAGGTACCTTGAGCTCAACAGTACTTCTTCTTCGTTGTAATATCCAAACAACGCACGGTATAAAAACTGTCAGGAATCCAGATCTTCGTAACCATTTTAACTTTTTGGTTACTGATTTAACAGGCCCGTAGAGTAGGCACTGTCACTTCTTCTTCTTCTTCTTCTTCTTCTTGATACTTAAATCATGTAAACAAAAATTTTCACCGCTGCCACCATGTAGTGAATTTATTTTAGTTGGTTCCGAGCTTTCTCAGGCGTATATATTTCCACGCGACGTACACAGCTGTCACTGAATGATAACTCATACAAAAGGTATATTTAACTCAACTAGAACTTTTATTCCTTGTAATTCGATTAATACATCTTTCTACCACTACCAGTCAAGCCTTAATATTCTCTTTATCATCTTTCCATTTATCTACTCTGATCTTATTCTCTCTTCTTCTCTAATATCTATTACATTCCACTTTTATACTGGATATGCAAATTTTAGGCTTCAGAGGAGGATAACATTTTCCCTCCAAAAATTATACGATTTTGATTGGCTAATAATATAAGACGGACCTGGTCTAAAGCATCCTTCTCTAAACACAGAGAATCACAACATAAATAATATGACACTTGTCTTCTGTGATTGTTCATCCATTTTAAAGTGTCATAGTAAGAAACGTTCAAATAAATATTGTGAATGTTGCTACCACATTTTGTGTTGATTTCTTCACCATTTTCCACTACTTGCTCATATTGTTCATTCAAGTGTGTTAATACCTATTAAAAGAAAGACATTATTTATTAAAATATGTACATAAAAAGTTTAATTGTGTGAACGTTGGTTTGAACGTTATTGTTTTGGAAGAATTTTCAACATAACGGTACTAAGTACTGTAAAGTACACATTCCAAAAAATATTCAACTTAGATTATTTGGTCATTTTCTCTAAAATAATTACATTATTGGATGTACAGTATAGGCCTAGTTACAATTTTCACAAATTTATATTAGCATTAAAATCTAATTAATCATGAAGGAAAAACCAAGCACCATAATCGCTCCTGGCCCTGGTGGTGACCTTATTTTCTATTTTTGGCAGCCATTCACAAGTTTTCGCTTTTTGAGTTTCGCTGCTCTTATGTATAATTTTTTTTAATCACAAACTCTACATAGAAAAGAAAATTAAATGTTTTAAAATGAATGAAAAGTGATATGAATAATGATAAACTAAAGACTATTATTAATATTATAGTATTATACTAAAAATAAGACGAGTTGGTGGTGTCGAAATTCACACAAGTCACAATAAAACCATGGAGGTATAAAATATTTTATTTTTATACCTCATGCTAAAACCTTATTCCTTACTCCATGCTCACAGATGAATGTTATAGGCCTAATCCTATTTAAAGCTAGGTTGGCAATAACTATTAATAAGGCTTACAAGTTGTATCTATTAGTATTAGCTAGGCCTGCTACTCACTCAGTGTGAACCCTCACTCAGGCCTACAACTAGGCCTAGTACTACTACCACTACTAGACTAGATACTACTCTAGGACTAGCCAATAGATAGGGGATAGTACACTAGATAGCCAGTACAGCTGTAATGGGCTAGCTAGGCTTCCTATACTAACTAACAAAGCTGGGATCAGGTGCCGTTTTCGGCCACCTTGACTTGTATGGACTATACCATTATAAAAAGATGGGAAAATAGGGGTGTCCCATTTATTAATTGAGTGTGTTCATGTGTTAAAATACTGCTCCTTTTGTTCTTTTGTTTTTCTTGTTGTTTCAGCAACAAAGGGAAAACAACTACGCCCTGCATGCTGTAGAATTAATTTCAGTTTTCAAGTTAATGCAGTATATTATGGCTCTTTATTTCTATATAATTTTTACAGGTTTATAGATACAGAAAGTATATAAAGAAAGTTTTTATTCCAGTTAGGCCTACAAATAAAAAATATAATTTACCTAACGATAACACAGTAGTACATTTAATAAAGATGACAGTAGTACATTTATCACATACTGATTATTAGCATGGAGTAAAATTCTTTACTCCATGTTATTAGGTAATCAGTAAAACAATAAACATTATAATTTTGTCAGTGAATCTGTACCATTTTGTTCCCAGAAAACACAGCGTTTGACATTGCATGTTTTTAGGTTTGGTCTTTCTAAAAAGTTTTAAACACGTTTTTAAACGTTTCTGTGTAGAAATACATGTTTTAATTGAACAACGTTTGCATCAAAACGTTATAATAGCGAATGTAAAACGGAGCTGATAATGTCGCCATGAAGAGGATGATTGGTGTCTTCCAATATAGCATGGAATACATCGGCAAGCTGTTCGCTGTAGAACGAGTCAAGCATTTGCATACTAGACAAACCAATTACTTTCCACGCTCTACCCAGCACCTTCTCAATTCGGTCTTTATCCCCCTTACATTCCCTTACTGATATTCCTAGCCCAATATACAATATGCCCAAATAGAACATCACTGATTAGTAAAACATAAACATTCTATAGTACAAATATCCTGCTTTACCCCAAAGAACCGAGTTTCCTCAAGCAGTACAGCCTTGTATTTAACCTCTTAACTACGATCAACATGTCCACCCATTTAGCTTTAGTCAAACACTACTGCCAGATACTTATCAATAATTGTTAACAATCTCTACTTCCTTTACTTTAATTAATGTATACTGTCAGACCAATTATGTTTTCGAAAATCAATCCTTATTTCTTTCGTTTTATTTATGTTTAGTTCAAGAAAATAAAAAATATGATTTATCTACCGATAGGATTGGGCCGATTAGAATGCATTTGCCAATATTCGTACATATTTCACAACATTATAGAGTTTAGGTAATTTAACCGATTGTAATGTAGTATTTAGGATGTTTTAATTCCGATTGTATTGTAGTATTTAAGATTTTCTAATTTCGAATCCGATTGTACAAAAATTTAAAGTGTTTAAATCTAGATAGGAATAACATAGGCCTAGTATTTAATATGCTTTAATTTTGATTATACTGTAGTGTTTAGTTTAGTTTTTATATATAATAAGTAAGTATACCTACTTATATAGTTTTTATTTATTTATTTATTCATAGGAATCACCTTTATATCGGTGTCACACATTTATCAGTTAATGGTGCATCCAATTTACAGACAAAATTACAAATAACATAAGCCACAAAGTTCTAAATACTAATACATAACATCAAAACAAAATGTAAACTAATTAATTAATTTATAGATCTGTATGAAAATACATAATACGTAAATTGTACAATATATATAACTACAAAAATTAAAACAGAACAACAAAAATACAGGATAGGCCTAAGAAATAAAACTTACAGATACATCCTCATAGAGATGTATGTAGCTTGTTTACTATATTAATCAATTAGTTGAGAGAGGTAATGCGGATAACATTGTAGATCTAGTAACCCATGCTTTCATTAAATATGTTTTACAATAAAAATCAAACATTTTTCCTAATGTTTCATTTTCAGTGAATAAATTGTCTAGCATAAAGTGGTGTTTTAACTGAGGTCCACAATTAAAATTATCCCGGTACATACTTAATTATTGTCTAACAGAGTTTAATGAAGGACATTTAAATAACAAAATGGTTTACTGTTTCTTTTTCGTTTGTACTACACATCTTACATAATCCTGTGTCATGATTTGACCAGGATTTTCTATGACCCTCAAGATCTAGAGAGTTTGATCTTGCTTTAAATTTTAAATTGATACTCTTAAAATTAGTTTTATCTAACAAATATTGTTCAAAGTTTGGTTCCTTTATACATAGTATATTCCGTTAACGTTGTGTTTTGCATGGAATTTCGTTTTGCATTGTGCCTTTGAAAACCACTCGTTATGATCAACTTGTTTATTATTTTTCCTAAATGGCTTTATCCAGTTAGTAGATGGTTCTTCATTAAATTTGTCTATAAAATTAGTTTTATATAAAATATCTTAATATAATATAATAATATTGTAATATAGTAATATTGTTACAAAATCTTGGCATTCCCTAACACTAGGCCTACCTAATAATAACATGCCTTTTTAAAATGCTAGTTTTTGATGTTCTGTATTGTTCCTTGTAGTTTGTACTGTAGGTTACATAACAGAACAATTGTATTGTCTTCCCATTAATAGACACCCTTCTCTACATAAAACATAATACACCACACCCCTATCATAATAATGGTATAGTCCATATAAGTCGAGGTGGCCGAAAACGGCACCTGATCCCAAAGCTGCACCATAGAAACTACAGTTCTTACTTACCAATCTGCTAGGGCCTAGCCATAGTCTTTTCTTCAAGTAGGAGTTGTTTTTGTTGTTGTTAAACTACAGAACTTTCCCACATCGTCGTCTCGCCATATCACGTCGTATTTTTTTTCTGATGACCTAGAGGTCACATACACGCACAAGAATCATACAATATGCATAACTCATAAGCTAATTCAGGTCAAGGGTTAAATTAAACCGGAAGCCAGCTGGCTGCCAGCCAACCGACTTCCGGTTGACTATTTTTTACTTTAAATTACGATTTTCTAAGGTAAATAATTTTTTTTTTGATCCAATTTTTTTTCAAAGTGAATAACTTTTATGTATCATTAAAATGGCCTTTAAAAAAAAAAAAAATTGTTCAGGGGGACAATACATCTTTAAATAAGCCAGTGGGTAAATCTTTATGGAATTCATTCAAAAGGAAAGCAATATGCTTAACATTGAATGTGAAAGATATAACAATAAAGAAACAAGTATAGAAAAATGGGTAGCTTTAAGAAATACTATTATGTTAATATAAATTCTAATTTGCTCGATTATCAGAAAAGGAATTCACAGTGATACGAGTTACAGGTGGTGCTGATCTGATTTAAGAGCCATTGTCTGTAAGAATCAAAGAAATATCAAAAAGAGTGGCAGACTCAAAAAAATGGATTTCTTTCAAATTTTGCACATGGCTATATATGTGTTGAGAGAAATCAAATATGAAGTATTTTTTATTTCACACGTATATTTCCATGGCAACGGCCAAATTTGTGTTTTTGACAAATTTTGTTCTTTTTTAAGGTTTTTTAAAATGGATATTGGTACTACTTTGATGAACGATATTTTTGTTTTGTTCATTTAATTATAAAAAATAATTAGTGTATGCATAATAACAATGCATTGTGTACCTGTTTCAAATTTTTTAATTTTTTTTTATTTCATACTTTGGGAGATACCATTTATTTAAAAAGGGGTGTTTTTCACTTTTTTTAAATTGTTCAATGCAACTAAACTTTACTTCACCATAACGCCCAAAGTGGTGTATTTTTTTAGCTGATTTATTACAAATAGGTAGTTCTAATGTTTAATAATTGATTTCTAAAATAAAATACTGGGGTAAATTTAAAATCTACAAGCAGTGTTGCGAAAAACATAGGCATTTTTATAAAAAAAAAACATGGTATATTAGTAAAAACATTTTATTTTCTTTGATTATTTGATTTGAAACTCATTGGTCAGAAAAATTCTTAATGTTTTATATAGTTCTAGTTGTGTTGTGAGAAAAAAAATTAATTTTTAATTATAGATTCTGTAGTTCCCAGTTTTAATGTCATTTTATAGGTTATATCCTCTGGAAATTTGAATAAATTATCAGATCGTTGTGAATTTTAATCTTTGCAACAGATTACTCCTCTCTTATTTTGAGGCTCCTCTTTCATTTGTTTACTTCTTTTATTTGCTAACCTAAGCAGATCCCACATGCCCATCCACCACCACTTTCGACTACCACCCCTCACCCCCCCCCCCGACTATAACCATAAAACTGCAACACTTTGGTCGATCATCCACTATAGAGTGTCAAATGCATGCATTCAAGCACCACCCACACTGCCGCTACTATCGCCCCAATAAATAGACGGATTCAAACTCCTCCATCCCACCCCTCCCCCTTTCTCCAAGCCCCCACCCACCCCAAGTTAAAAATTGCAATGCAAAAGATAGGACATAAAGTTAAGTTTTTAGACCCTCGCCTTCAACCCCCTAACTATTTAAAAGTCCTGGGTCCACCACTTTCCCCTCCCCAAAATAGAACCAATCAAAAGTCAATGATATACTCAGGTATGTTAATGCTACATAACAAATATTGAAGCCCTTATTTGAAATTTCATTTCATTTAAGGTCAGCATGTAAAATATCACACTTTATTATTAAATATTGGTTTTAAATTCTGTATTTTTTTTACTGTGATGGTTAGATTCAGTATTAATTATTAATTAATAATTATCTGATAATTATTTAATTTCCCTTAGTTATGCATAGCAACAGTTACTATGGTAACTAAACATGAGATATTCTTTAGATTTTGCATATTTATCTCATACAAATTAAAATTTGTAGATTATTAGCAGGCATGCCTTATTTGCATTTTCAAATTTCCGTTTCACAAGGTCATATTCGTAAGCACTTTCTTCTGTGATTATTTTTATTCATGAAAACCCCATATTTTATTTACAGCGGCCACCTCCCTTAACGGACGCACTTTGAAAAGCCTGTTTGTTCTTCCTATCTAATTAGTGCATTTGGTGCTTACCGTAAGCAGCTGCGGGCACCTTTTTATACTAAAAATGAGATTTTTTGTAAGCGGCCAATCGAAAAATGTGATACTTATTGCATGGACCTATGAATTAGAGGTGCATGTTTATTGTATTTCTTTATATATTAGCTTTATTTTAAAGAGGTTTTAAAAACATTACTGTGAAGAGATGAGAAAACTACACAGATTTTGACCGACTATTTTTCATATGATAAAAGTTTTTAAAATTTGTCTGAAAATGCTAAAAAATACTAAACCACCTGATTATTAATAATAATAGGCCTACAATTAGCTGGAAAATTGAGAGGCTCGTTTCGTTAAGAATATCGTATATAGCCATAATAAGTGATTTTGGCCCTTTATCGGCAGAACCTCCCGTAAGGGGTCACCGCCCGTAAGCGGCCACTTTTCCAGGTCCCGAGGGTGGCCACTTACTCAACTGTATTTAAAAAAACAATTATCCTTAGTTATGCATAGAAACAGGTTCTAAGATAACATAAATAATCCATTTTGACATAACTTGACCCAACAAATGACCCTTTCACAAGGTCAGATATTTTCTGGGATTCAGTAGATAAGTAAATTTGGGAAAAGGTAGTAAAGCTATGTAATCTATTGTTTGTAGTCATGAAACCCCATATTAAAAATATTGTACTTAGTTACGTATAGAAACAGTTGCTACAATACACTATAGGTCATCTGACCTCAATATGTAAACATTTTTATTTTTTCATGAAACTCCATATTTAATTTTTTTTTTAAATATCATTTGTTACGTAAACAGGTTTAAGATAACACTAAAGGTAATTTTTTTTTACCTTTATTCAGATTCGTCAAGACTTTCTTTCTGAGATTATTAGGATTCAGTATTTAAAGTAAATTTGGCAAAAAGTAGAAATGTAAAACTATGTAGAAAAAAGGTTTTGTATTTATGAAAAACCCCTTATTTTTTTGAAATTTTCGCATAGAAACAGTTACTATGGTAAAATGTTGACCTCAAAATGAATGAATTTACAAGGTCAAGTTTGTCATTAATGGAATGGAGTAGAAGTAAAATTGAGAAAAATTACAAATGCAATCAATTCTTTGTATTTATAAAAACGCCATTTTTTACATTTAAAAAAAAATTACTTTCCTTAGTTACACATAGAAATGGTTGCTAAGGTAACACTATAGGTAAAATATGAAAATTTTTGAGAATTGTTATGAACTATCTTGTAAATTTTGATCAAACATTAATAGTTGTAGTAAAGTGGGGACCTGTCCTGTTTTGCATTCTGACCCCTTTTGACCTCAAATGACCTATTTACAAGGTCAGATTTTTTGTGAGGTCTTTCTGTATCTCTTTACACAAAATAGATTTAAAAATTTATAAAACCATTGACGCAATTATTTCCAAGTTTAACATTATTTTCCATCAACTAAATATTTCAATGCAAAATACTGTTTTTCTGGCAATTAATTGAAATAAACCTGGCAACACATTCTCCTATTTTATCTAAACTATTCGTATGACTCTAGTATCATTATGACAAGCCATATATACATTTTATTATTGGATTAGCCATATTTAAATTGTGTTTCATGTGTTTTGTTTGTTGATATTTTGTTATATTTTTTATATTTTTCGTATTTTCCTGGCAACACAAAACCTATGTACGAAATTTACCCCAGTGTTTTTTTCGTGATTATTGTTGAAAAACCTATTGACTATCAAATTAAAAAACCTCATTGATTTAAAAACACCACTTTGGAAGTTATAGGTACGTTTATGAGGTATACTTTTATAAAAAAAATATTTTTTAAAAACACCCCTTTTTAAAATAATGGTATCAACCAAACTCCATTTTGTAATTTATTTTTTTTTTCTACATTAAATGGAACTCAATACATGTTGTTTACACTGCTATAAACAAAAACTGTATACTGTAAGTATTTTTGGTTAAAATAAGTATACAAGTTTGTACTTTTTCACTATAGAAAATCTGTGAAAAATGGCAAAAACATCAAAATTTGGATAATTGACCATTGTCATGGCAACGGAGGCTAAAAATTAAAATGAATGTTGTAGATATGCTTTTTATTGAAATGTCTATTCATGGTAAAAATTTGAGAGAAATCCATTTTTTTACATCTGCCACCAAATCTTTGATTTTTACAGACAATGGCTCTTAATTCGTTTTATTTTGTATATAAATACATTGTATAATCCGGGTTGTAAAATTAAAACAAACAATTGAAAATCTCACAAATTCTTTATGTGTAAAATATTTTAAAACGAAGAACATTAATGAAAATAGGAGGCAATACGGAATTCATAAATGTAAAAATGTTACTGATGAATTGTAACGACATTGGGAATTAACAAATGTGTTAAATAATATGATTTTATGTAATGACATGAGATAATATAATGAATGTGGATAAAAGTGGTGTTTGCACCACAAAAGAGAAAAAACACAGCTGTTTCAACCAATGTAAAATAAATAGAAAAAGTCAAGCGACCTCAATATTGTCAGACGGCGATATGTGCCTGAGCGTGACGCCGCGCGAGTGGTTGAATCTCGTTCAACTTTCGCGACATTTGCAACTTTTATAACTACACTTTAAATTATTTTAATCAATTTCGTCATAAATATTATAAAACCATTTTTATACTATTTGTTAGAAAATAAGTTTTTTAATTACCGATTTTTTGGAAATAATAAGTAATTAAGCATAACACCAAGTTTACAAAATTATTTACACCCGGAAGTTTTAAAAATTCGCTGTGGCTAAAGATACGGTACCGTATTCTAACTTCTGTTTACTAAAGGTACGGTAATATTGCATTACGTCTTAATCAGCCAATGGGGTTCTGGTACGTGTGTGACGTCATCGTATAAGGACTTTGGATTTTTCATATCGCGTCTGTTGAGAATTCCGTTGGATGTGTGTGCGCTGATGAGGGTTTTATTTTTATTCCAAATGGCCTTTAGGCCTATATTTTTTACTAAACTTTGTTTATAATGTTGACCATAAACAAAAAGCAAATGCGGACAATAAAGGGGCCCTCAAATACTATGATTTTTAGACAGTAGCCCCAGGGCTGAGTCACAGTAAATCAGCGCACACATGCAGCTGGCCCCAGCCTGGCATCGCTTTCCCTACACAAACAAACTCATATAATGAGGTTATAGTACGTAGTAAGTAGGCCTAGGCCTCTTTTGAAACGGTTTTCGGTATTCTAAATTAAAATCAACATGTTTTGGCTTTTCAATAATAATAACAGACGTAGGCTACATTTAGTTTTTGTCACACACGACGGCGATAATAGCGATAAATGAAGCATAAAGACAATGCGGTTGATCACTGTTTTCGCGATATGAAAAAAATCCAAAGTCCTTATACGATGACGTCACACACGTACCAGCACCCCATTGGCTGGTTATGACGTAATGCAATTTTACCGTACCTTTAGTAAAGAGAAGTTAGAATACGGTACCATATCTTTAGCCACGGCGTTAAAAATTAACATCGATCGGCCTAGCAAATGTAAACAATGGAAAGTTTGAAAAAATGCTTGTCAAATTGTACACTTTTTGTTTTTATTCGTAATTTTCATAAATACTTGGAAAATCTAGGTAGAAGTTTGATTATATATGCTTACATGAGACATTGAATTGTTAGGAGGTGACTGTGAAAATCTCAAGAAATTTTCATTGAAAAACTCGACTGTTTTGTTAAATGCGAAACAGCGTATTTGGCGAGAGGTCGATGAACGCGTCTGATAACCGCTCGCTAGGCTGTACGCAACTAGGCCTAGGTTGTAGCTAGGCCTAGTTGGTACGTATAAGTAGTGTAATCATGCTATACATCATTTTAATTTACAATAGATTAAATAATAAGCTTAATTATTATCATTGTATTTATTTCAACTGAATATAATTCATCATAAATGTAAAAATTTAGTAAAACTACTAACTACCAGGCCTAGGCTAGGCCCTTAAAATTAAAGCCTATACAAAAATACTCAAACTACTGTATGATAAATATAATATAAAATTAAAGGTTGGTAAAATTAACATTTCTTTTCATTTTTGTAGGCAACACAGTTTCACGAAAAGGCTTTACGTTCTACTTGCTTTTGTTGTGGAACAAAATTTAAAGAAAAAGATAAAAAATACAATTTTTAAAATATGAAAAGCCGTCACAAATTTGCACTAAATCTAACAAATGTAAAATCACAACCTATATACATTTGTACAACCTGCCATTCACGAATTTGCAATGGATACTGTATACTACCACGCTAACATTTAAATTAACAGGGCATGGAACAAATTGCTTGGCATGCTACACCAACAACTTACAACAACTATGACCTGGGCAAAAACTACATTCACAAGTGAAAGAACACACTGGCGTTTAAGGGAACAGTTTTTTTATTTGGTACAGCTGCTCCATAATCTGCTTTTCTTCCTTATATCTTCACTCTTTTTGAAAGTTTATACTAACAAATTTATTTAAATGAACATACCTCATAATCAAATAACTGTTTTCTCATCCTAATTTATATACATAGTTTAAAAACTGCCAATTTTCAATTAAGATTACATCATACATTGTACATTTCTATTCAACAAAATTGTCAGAAATTTCTATTATTTAAATGTTTAAAGGTCCATTCTACAGTCACCACAGATTGACTTTTTCATCACAAAATTTCTGAAATTATAAAATGTATTAATGTGTAAATTAAGTATTTTTTAATTACATAAAAAATATGATACTAGTATTTTTAGCAGAATACAGGCATATTGCACCAGGTGTAATACAACCTAAGCTACATATGCTTGAGCACCATGCTATTGCATTCATGAGAGAATGGAAGGTGGTCTCTGAACAAGGCGGGGAGCTAATACATGCCAAACTCAACCGTCACAAAACAGCAGTGTGGATTAGAGTCAAACTTAGACTCATCTGACTTTCACATCTCCAATGATACAAAATGAAATAATAAAACCCAACAAATGCAAGAAAGCCAACAAAGAATGATTCATTAACATTAATGATCATAAAATATTGTACATTTTTAAATGTTAAAGGAATATTGCATTGTATTGATTTCCTATTAACAATGCCTAATGATAAGGAACATGTAAAAGTAATACTATAGTATGTCTATATTTCAATTACTAACTAATTACTATTGATTGATAGTACTACTGCTGTACTGTACATGTGTTAGTGATTGATTGTTAAAGTTACAAATTCATAGCATGGTAAACACAATTTAAAATTTACTAGTTCTTGAACAGTAAAATAAACTTACCTATATAGATGGTAGGTATAGGTATTGGTCCAAATCTGTTTAAAATGTTTTAGCCATTTTGGGTTGCCGCTATACTATATTATTATGTACCTAAAAAATATTAATAGTAATAGTATAACATTATAATAAGAATTAATTAAAATTAACTTATTATATTTACTATGGTTGCATACACACTAATTTGAATATGCAGTGATGAGCAAAAACAAATGTTAAAATTCATTATTTATAATAATTGTAATTATTACATACAGGGTAGGCATATATGCCTTATGTCATTGCATAGAGTATATATAACCAGGTATCCTCATAATAAACATTATTTGTAATAAATACTGTAAATATATTAAAAATAAAAATTAATAATAGCCTCTAGGCCTAATTAGGTAGCCTACTAATACCTAGCCTATTGCTCTAGGCTAGGCTAAATAAGCTGGAAAGCTGCTTCTCTTAGGCTGCTAGTGCAAGAAAGCACAAGTCTAGCTAGTATATTAAAATAAAAATAGGGCCTAGCCTAGCCTAGCCCAGCCAGTGGTAGTGATTGGTTGTTAATATTGAAAATTAATAGCATGGTAAACACAATTTAAAATTTACTAGTTCTTGAACAGTAAAATAAACTTACCTATAATATAGATGGTAGGTATAGGTATTGGTCCAAATCTGTTTAAAATGATTTTTCCACTTCGGGTTGCCGCTATGTACCTAAAAAATAGTAAAACATTACTATAAGAATTAATTAAAATTAGCTTATTAAATTTAATATGGTTGCATACATACTAATTTGAATATGCAGTGATGAGCAAAAACGAATGTTAAAATTCATTATTTATAATAATTGTAATTATTACATACAGGGTAGGCATATATGCCTTATGTCATTGCATAGGGTATATATAACCAGGTATTCTCATAATAAACATTATTTAAATAAAATACTGTAAATATATTAAAACTAAAATTAATAATAATTAAATAATAATAGGCGTAGAGCCTAGACCTAATTAGGTAGTCTACTTATACCTAGCCTATTGCTCTAGGCTAGGCTAAATAAGCTGGAAAGCTGCTTCTCTGTAGGCTGCTAGTGTTAGAGAGCACAGGTCTAGCTAGTATATTAAAATAAAAATAGGGCCTATAATATAGGCCTAGCCTACCCAGCCACTGGTAGTGATTGATTGTTAATATTGAAAATTAATAGCATGGTAAACACAATTTAAAATTTACTAGTTCTTGAGCAGTAAAATAAACTTACCTACTGTATATAGATGGTAGGCTGCTAGGTATTGGTCCAAATCTGTTTAAAATGTTTTTGCCACTTCGGGTTGCCGCTATGTACCTACAAAATAGTAAAACATTATTATAAGAATTACTTAAAATTAGCTTATTAAATTTAATATGGTTGCATACATACTAATTTGAATATGCAGTGATGAGCAAAAACGAATGTTAAAATTCATTATTTATAATAATTGTAATTATTACATACAGGGTAGGCATATATGCCTTATGTCATTGCATAGGGTATATATAACCAGGTATTCTCATAAGAAACATTATTTAAATAAATACTGTAAATATATTAAATTAAAATTAATAATAATTAAATAATAATATATAGGCGTAGAGCCTAGACCTAATTAAGTAGTCTACTTATACCTAGCCTAATTGCTCTAGGCTAGGCTAAATAAGCTGGAAAGCTGCTTCTCTGTAGGCTGCTGCTAGTGATAGAGAGCACAGGTCTAGCTAGTATATTAACATAAAAATAGGGCCTATAATATAGGCCTAGCCTACCCAGCCAGAGGTAGGCTAGTGATTGATTGTTAATATTGAAAATTAATAGCATGGTAAACACAATTTAATATTTGCTACTTCTTGAACAGCAAAATAATCTTACCTATATAGATGGTAGGTATGGTCCAAATCTGCTTAGCCACTTCAGGTTACTGCTCTATATATGTAGGCTACCTACAATAGTATAACATTATAATAATTATTATAACAATTTTATAAAATTAACTTAACTTATTAAATTTAATATGATTGCATATTAATTTGAATATGCAGTGATGAGCAAAACCGAATGTTAATATGATGCTTGTCATTATTTATATTGTAATTATTGCATACAGGCAGGCAGGGTAGGCCTATAATATTCCCTATGTCATTGCATACATGGTATATATAATCCTCATAATAATATTAAATTTACAGTTTTTGTAATGAATACTGTAAATTTATTAAAACTAAATTAATTACACTGATTAAATAATATTAAAAATATATAGGCCTAGGCGTAGATCCTGGGCCTAATTTTAATTAGGTAGCCTACTAATACCTATTAGGCTAGTAGTAGGCTAGCCTACTCAAAGGCCAGGCTAACTAAGCCAGAAAGCTGCTTCTCTGTAGTAGGCTGCTAGAGAGCACAGGTCTAGCTAGAGGGCCTAGGCCTAGTATTAAAATAAAAATAGGGCCTATAATATTGGTATATGCCTACCCTACCCAGCCAGGCCTAAATAATTAATATAATGTAACATTTCCAAACTCATTTGGGTCAGCTGTCACATGAAAGGCAGTGTTGCAACTAGAGTAGACACAAGCCTAAGCCTAAAAATGACACAATTTGAAACGGCCATAGCTCAAAAATTCAACCATCACCTCTCGACCATACTATGTTATAACATTCACAGATAACTAAATTATCATGCAGTACCAAAGAATTAGAGTGAAAATTACATTTTTTAAAGATACGGACAAACAAACATGTACCAAATTTGGAAATGTCACTCACGTGCGTAAATTGGTATATGCTTGTATTTTAATTTATGGTCCACCCTTCCATTAATTTTCAGCGTTACATTCCTTGTAAAAAACAAAACGACAACGTGCTTGTTTCATCCAGGGACTCTTTAATGAATATTCATATTTTTAGCGACCCTTTATTTTTTTATCTCATTCTCATTGGCTGTTTAAAACATGTCTTTAAATGACGTTTGACTCCACTCTGCACACGTGGATTTGTAAGTAATTGTTTATGTATTGTTACTCCAGCGATACGACTTGTAACGTTGAGGGCGCATGACTTAATTCGTATGTTTGAAACAGCTGTGAAAAAAAGCTATCGATGGAATGGTGGGTACGAAATCCATGATAATTTAGTTACTTATCTAAAATAAATTCGACGGGAACCTGATTTTACAAGAGGACCTCTTATATGAGTTTGTGAGGACTCCGTTTATAGAGGACATCTTAATATCTGTCATGTTCTAAAGACTCCTTAATATCAGTTCAAATTGATCAGTTTTTTTCTAATGAAGAATCTGGGCAATTTACAATCAAGCAACAACACCACATAATTCTACGTGAATTCTGCTGTACCGCCTGATTACGGTATATAGGCCTACAGTATTAGCTTCAGAATAAATGACGACGCATTCTACAGATATTAGAACAAAATGAAAATATTAAATTGGCTTCGTCGAAATGTTGTACCTTGATAGACAGACCCCCAAGCAGACAGCCCACATTACTGTACAGACAATCTGCACTGCAGCACAATCTATTGGTTTTAACTGTACACGCGGTGATTCAACCAGGGAAGAGTTAAATTTAACTCTTCCCTGATTCAACTAAAAGTAGTAAAAACATTTTGGCACACTTCAAGGCGTATCATATAATTTGCGGACCATGACCGAAGCACGGACCATGACCGAAGCACTTCCGCTTCGATCTATTCGACGAAAATCAAAAAAGGATAACTATTTTCTGCTTTATATTTAATTTAATGTAATAGCTTGATCTAATAACAGGCGTAACAACACAGAATACATATTGTAGTTTAATACTGGCTCAAATATGTTTGTTTTATATATAAACTGTATTTTACAAAATTACAATAGAACTTCATTTTGCAATAGTACCTAATTTGGCGCCTTAGACGCCAAATTAAGTGCGGTACCTCATTTGGCAGTGGTACCTCATTTGGCGTGACAGGGCCAACTCGTTCGTAGTGGTAGTAGGCCTCTATCATTTCCAACTCCAAACAGAAGAAAAAATAACATCGCAAAAATGGCATCTTCTTCCATAGTGTATAGATGAAACAATGAAACCCTTAAAATAACTTTTATTAAATGAACCGAGAACAAAATTAACACAATGCAAACGTGAACGAATACAATAATGAAAATGGTAAAACCGCGCGAATACATCGGACAGCGAGGAGGCGACGATGATTGTTGACAACTCCGCCAATTCAAGCGATCAACGATTTGACCTTTTATCCTAGCATGCACTGTGTGTTGATGAAACTTCCGGTACAACACGGTATCGTGATTTCTAGTGTATAGTACAGTAAACAACAGCAAACGTTAAGGTGGGTTGACCTCGATCCCAACAACACGCTAAAAATTAAAGCCATGTTCAAATTTAGGGTGTTGTATAAACACGACCTTCAAGACAGAGGTTATTAGCGGATATTATCCTGTCTCAAGATTGTTCAAGTCAAGTTTAGTTCTATGTAAGTTTACAGTTGCTGCTACCATCGCGTTATTAGTGGATATTATCCTGTCTCAAGATTGTTCAAGTCAAGTTTAGGCCTAGTTCTTAGTCTGGGCTCCAGACGTTTCATACGTGTATTACTTGAGTTTGGATACTCCGTCTGGGGAAACACGCATAAGTCACGTGGTTTGACACCAAGAATTCTTGGTGCATAAATTATCCAGTTGACTAGTTTCAGCCGCATGCCATTGGCTACTCACTCGTACATCGTTTTAATATTCATATTTCAGAATTTCAAAGACTCAACGTCTAAGACGATGCGAATGCGCTATGTTACGTTTAGACAATGTGTACTTGGCCGGGTACATTGATGAAAGTTTCCGAAGGCTAAAAATGATTTTATATGCCTAGTAGTCTGGTAAACATTTGATGAGATTTTTCCCAAGAACATGAAAACTCGTCTTGATATGATAGGCTAGCTTCTCCGCCAACTCAAACATTGAATGGATCATTTATTATGCGAAAAAAATTAGATTTAATTCCCACCCAGACCCTGTCCTGTTCTGTGTGGTGGTGTAGCCTGTTGTGTGCCGGTCGGTGGTGGTATGTAGGCCTACCTTATTGGCGTTTTATTTGGAAGGTCATACGTACGAGTTGAGTAGCCCTACGAAGGAGGCCTAGGCCAGGACTAAACAATTAATAAACAAAACAACTTGGCAACACGATTTTATATTTCAACAGTTGTTCAGTCTCATCGTACATTCAGCATACTGTACGTACGTACTCGATCTTTTTCATTTTGAAACAAAATGATCATTGGTTGATTCGAAATCCATATTTACATACCGCCTGCCCCATATAGCCAAATACGGTATGATAACCTACGTCATTCTTATTGGATGTTTGCGGTTTGCAAATCGATTTCTATACGTGTTTCACAAGTCTGTATTTTCAGACAAAAATCGCGGTCGAAATAAAAACAAATAAATAAAAAAAAAAAAGACAATAAATACAGACTTGGGGCAAGTCTAGCCTAGTTCTATGTAAGTTTACAGTTGCTGCTACCATCTCGTCCAAGTCAGAGGTTATTAGCGGATATTATCCTGTCTCAAGATTGTTCAAGTCAAGTTTAGTTCTATGTTACATGTAAGTTTACAGTGTTATTCAAGTTTACAAACGCTACCCAGGCTACTTTCAAATACAATTATTTGGATTTAATCGTTTTACTTTATAGTGATTTTATGTTCAATTGGTTAGCAGATAAAAGGTATGTTATTTCTACATTATATTACTCTATATGTTTAGAACGAGATTATTCACACTTCTAGTTCATTCGGCGTGAGTAGCAACAAATTGACGACAATCATCACCCCTAAGTTGAAACTTTGAATAAAATATCAACAAAATATACAATTGTGTTTATTTGCATGGTATCGCACACGTCATTGTCTTACAACAATTAAATAATTTTAGGGTGGGACAGTACCTAATTATAACATTGAGTGATTTAGTATTATAGGTCGTCAGCCGTCCCAACCGATCTTAGTCAGTTATAAACATTTGAAAATAATTGAAAATCTAAACTTATACAATGTACCACAAATAACATTTTGTTGCCATAGGCCTAATTACAAGAACAGTTCTAATATTCCAATAACGGGGCCACCAGGACGAGGAAGCTTGACACTTATTAAGCATGTGTGAATATTGTATGAATAAATATTGCAATAGAACTATACTGTATGTATGCATCTACGGTGTCTCTTATTAAGCATGTGTGTTGAATTGTATATATGCTGTGTTTACAGTTATAATTTACCGTATTTTCTGCACTTAATTTCGGACAGAGACTAACTAAACCTTTTCGACATCCAGGAATTATTATAGAATATTATATATTATAGAATTGATGGAGTGGAGTTGTGGCTACCAATTCAAGGGTCCTGGGTTCAAGTCCTGTCATATGTCAGGATTTTTTCTAATGACAAATTACAACTCCACTCCCAAAGACTTGTAATAAGACTCTGTTAAGCATAAGTTTCCTAAAGAGAAAGAAAGTTATGAAGATGAGATAAATTATAAAATAAAATTAATATTAATCCCTACCGTTTCTCGACCCTCAGTCACCGAGATTAATTTGTTTAGCATTGGGAGTACATTAAAATAAAGTATGTCAATTAAGGTCCAGGGACCACCAAATGGCCATTCGTAAGTTTCCATCTCTTTACCAACTTTCAAGGAAGTGGCCCAAATAAATACGCTCAAATTGAATTAGATAGTATTTATAAGCATTTATATACATCCACATCGTATTTTCGATTTGTGTGTCATCATTATCAACTGTCTTTTACGTTTTCTATTACTTTTATTTTGTTTATGTGCTTGTGGAATTAACATTTTTTTAGATGACAGAGATACCACCTAATTTCACTATCATGGGATGCCCATTGACATCCTTATACCAATACCACCAGCGACAGACATTTTGTCTGCTGCAATGCCCGTCAGACCCGCCGAGGGAGGGCCTAAAAATGGGGTTAGCATAGAATAGTAAGGTACCACTCAAAATTAATGCCAAATGAACAAGTTGTGTTCATACAATACTAAATGGGTAACGACAGACTAATTGTCTGCTGCACCGCAAGTGTCAGACACCCTAAAGTTTGACTGGAGACCCCCTTCCCCCAACTGGCATAAATTAGATATTGTAGATACCACCAGCAACCAAGGCAGTGGTTGTCTATATAGGCCATTTCATATTCATTACAGGTTGGTTGCTGATGGTATCTACAATATCTAAGGTTACATATGGTATACTTATGGTAAGAAGGGGAGTCTCTAGTTAAACTTTAGAGGGTTCTGCCTGGGACAAGGATAGTGTAATAGGTCATTTCGTATTCCTTACAATGTGCTAAATCATATAACATTGGTTGCTGTCATTGGTGATATTGGTATATATATGGTATATATACATGGTTACGTAAACAAGAATAGAAAAAAAAAATCAATTATCGTAGAGTATATAATAAGCATCATTCAGTTAAACTATGTCTCATTTGAGGCTTAGGGAGTGAAAGAGTGTGAGTTATAACCATATATGGCGGCACTAAATCAGGATTGAACCCCGGACCTTAGGATTGGAAGGCAAACACCAACCTCTATGATACAGCTCTACTCCAATGGCTGTCAATGGTGAAAACATAACGGCACACAACATAACATAAACATGCTTCGTAGTTTCTTTTCTCCAACTACAATTTGGTTTTTAATTACTCCTGTAAACAATGTGCATTATGATGATTACGTCATTTTATAGACAAAGGAAACTTTATAGTATGCGTTTTCAAAAATAGGTGAATAAACATATACAGTACATATTTGTTTTTTTATTGACGAGGTTGTAATAGTAACTTCAGTAACTATTACAGTATTTATTTGTTATACGACGTACATTTATTCGAAAAAATAAGTCTAGATAGATAACTTAGGCGTCTGAAATCACGGCCCAACAAATCAGTACTCATGACAGCAATTCGATCTAGTTTTGTTCACACAAATGTTTCCAGGAATTTTAACACCGCAACCAATGATTAGCCCTAAATATTTAGTAAACTGTATGATAATCCCTAGCTTAATAAGAGGTACACTATACAGTTTAATTCAGTGCACAAACTGCAGTGTTCGCAGCTTTCACGCTACAGTAATTTCACTGCAGACTTCGTACGCAGTTGTTTACCGCTTGAAGATTTGGACGCTTACACTGTAAAAAAAAATTGTTAAATTTACGGTAAAAAGCTGGCAGCAGTTTTGCCAAGGAAAACCCGTAAAATTTACGGTTAAACTGTAAATTGTGTAACGGTCAAAAACCGCAAAACTAACATTTGTTTGTAATTTATTTTACGGTTAATTGTATTTTGTTCTACAATATACTGTAAAAAAAATTTTCAATTTACAGGATTTTGTAAACAAAATTACATTGAAATTTAAAATAATTTACAGTAGACTGTATTAAAACAGTTTCTCGTAAATTAAATTACAGTGAACTGTTAATGAATTTACGGTTTTCCAAAAATAACCATGTATTTTACGGTTTTTCCTTGGCAAAACTGCTGCCAGCCTTTTACCGTAAATTTTTCAATGTTTTCTTTTCTTTGTATACAGATGAGTCACATACAGTGCATCAGGAAACAAGTTTTTCATCTACGATAGCAATATTTAGATTTTTACTCCGAAATGTACAACACTTTGTATTTTCACATTACTATGTAAGACTGAAATGAATAAAGCAAAGCATTGTTATGGTTAACAAGGTACACTATTTATTACACATTCTACGATTCTATTACCAGATTACAGGATAAAGTCCTAAATCACATATTACAAACCAAATTTTATTGTTACACGTAATAGATTTGTACTTTTTGTCTGTCTGTTGTATAAAAACTAAACAAATTCTAGTTTTCTTTAAATTAATGTATAAATGTAATGAAATGTACTTAAATTTGATTATGAATTGCAAAAAGATTATTATTGATTTTAAAAAAAACAACAGTGGCCTGCATCGTCAAAGATCAAAGTCCAGGAGCCTATCCTGGCAAGTCAATGCTCATTGTCATGTTGCTTGATGAACATGCCTGTCAAAATTATAAAAATATATTATAAATAAAATTAAATATTAATTATTCCACAACATATATTACAGATGAATCAGGCGATACAACTGTAATGAAATGTTAGCTTCAATTCAAGGTTAATTATAATTATTTAAACTGTATAATTATAATCATAAGCGTATTGTTGTTCGAGCAAATCAAAAGTGCTTACTACAATAAAGCACAGGTAACTCACACCCATGGCCGGCTTGCAGTGTTGTAAAAATAACATGAACACTTTAGTTGCTTTAAAGCTATATAATACACACAATACTTTTATAGCCAGGGTTATTACACATTTCTTGGTAGTTATATTAACTGCAAATGATCTACAATTTAAAAATTTAAAAAATACAGTATGTACTGTATTTTATCATATCCTAATATTACTTGTATTGTAGTTTTTAAATTGAAGGGGTGTTAGATTTTGACTAAATATATGTTACCATTTTACACCCTAAAAATAAATGTCCCTCCTTCCCTTCTGAACATTTCTTTGAATAAATACGGTTTCTATGTATGCAAACACTGATAAATGTACCTTTGCTAGGGGTTCTACAAACAATCAATTTTAATTAATTAAAAGAAAGTGTAAATGGGCTGAGCCAGATTGTTGTAATTTTTACCCAAATTAAGTCATTTTAAATCTCAAAATAAATCATGATTAAATTCAAAATAAATATTTAAACCACCTACTTTTTATGTAGTCCATTCCAGGTCACTCATTTTGTTGATTATGGTGAGAACCTTAGGATGTATTGAATAATTCTTCTTATTTTTTCTGACTGCTGATTTTGACCCTTTGTCAGGATTCATTAGCATAAAGCATCTGAAAGAAACAAAATAATGTAGTTTATCATAAATTTGATACTGGAAAAGAATAAGCAAATTGCATTTTATTAGGAAAAAAAATAAAGCATTCTAATATTTATAGTTGTGAACTGTTAAAAAGCTTGCTTTTATAGTCACTTTCAAATGAAAGACATTAATATCACCAAGTGTTATATTACATTTGGTCTAAAAATAATTAAAAACACTACTGTAGATGTTCAAATTCAAGCCAGTAGCAGCATAAAAGCCAGTGAAACTATACAATAAGTATGCAAAACATACCTTTGAAAAATCCATCGTAGCTGCAACATCTCAGCATTATACTGGATTCCAAAACAGTAGTATGCAGCGAACAGCATTTCTAATCCAGACACACACACGTAACAATGTTATTATTAATACAACATGGCCATCAACAGCCAGCATCCACTTTGATGTTGTTAAAATTTCCTCTGTAAATTAAGAAAAAACCTAATAATTTCTTACAACATAACAAGCACACTTTTATTTGATACAAGAAGAAGTCTAAAAAAAGAGAACCTTATTCTCAAGATGTTTCAATGCCAAAATAAACAATGCAAGGACACTTTAACATACTCTACTACACTACTACTGGGTGGGCATAGTCTGGACTAGTGAATCCTAGCTCGGCTAGTAGGCACTAACCAACCCAGGGCGGGAGGGGCCGTCGGTCCCAATTACATTAAAAAAAAAGTTGTATGTAGGCCTAGCTACTGTAGGCCCTATATAGTAGTTAATAGGCATAATTATTGTTATTTAATAATTAATAACTATAAATAATGTCAATTCCTGAAAAGATACTAGGCAGGCCTAGGCCTACTTGTATACAATTTATGGTGGAATAATAATATTTAATATACTATAGGTTAATTAAATAGAAATGTCATGACGTCATTTGTTTTCAATTTGTGAGTTGCGTGCCAGTGCGCGTACAATACGCAGGCTGAACGAAATCATATACAATTTGGTATCGTGTGAGATATTCATGCTGTGTAATCATCTTTATTTGTTATTTAGAACCCTTTGGGTGAGTTTAATTAGAATCGTTTATTAATATGTTTAGCCAGGAGTCTGCAGGGGCAGTCTTTGAGTTGTGTATACCTTTCAAAATTAGATATTTTATTGTTGTTAAAGTTCATATATCTAGGCCTCGCTTGACGTTATCACTTCGAGTCGAGTCGGCGTACGAGTGTCTACATCTTTCTATTACTATAGAGGGGGTAGTCGTACTATTCTCTATTATCATATGTTTCGAAGTATTTGTTGACTACAGAACTATCTACTTAGTGTATTTTGTTTGTTCTTATAGACAACCCAACACAGTTGTTGAATAATAATAAATCTAATAAAGACAACATATTGCAACAACGTGTTCACCTCATTATTTCTCACCGATTCCACAACAGCTTCAACAACTAGTGAAATAATTACAATGGCAGACTTAAACAAACTGAAGCTTACCAGACGGAACAGCAAAGGTCAGTTAACAAGGACTCTGTCCATGATAGAATCACTACTTAAAGAAAATTGCGAACCAGATGTTTTAAAAACTTACATTATCAAGGCGGAGGAACAGTTCAGAAAAGTTGAGTTAAAACACTCTGAACTGATTGATGTAATTGAAGACCAGGGAGAATTTGAAACGGAAGAGAAATGGATGTCAGAATGTGAGATGGATTTCCTTCAAAAGTTGGTATGTGCAAAACGGGAGATTACCCTGCGCCACTCACAATCTACAGTCGATGTACCATTCTCAACTCCAACAACTCCTCTTCAAACATCAGCCTCAACGCAGCCTGCTGGTACGGTTGCCTCGCCGCCTGCATTCAGTTCACCTACACCTCGACCTGCTATGGCAAGGTTAACGCCTACCATGGCAAAGATGAAGTATCCTACATTTAATGGCAACATCCGGGATTACAAAAGATTTAAAGAATTATTTACACATTGTGCAACTAATCTAACTGAGATTGAATGTTTCTACCAGCTAACTGAATCTATGATTAACAGCAAAGAAAGAAACATGGTTAAAGGATGTATCGATGTGGCTAGAGCTTGGGAAGTGTTAGATGAACGCTACGGAGACAAAGACAGAGTGGTTGATAGTCTGTTGAAGGATCTAGAGAATTTAAAGTCCTATGAAAGTAAGGACAAGATCAACATTCCAGCCATGAGTCGTTTTGTCCAAACCCTTCAAACGTTTGAAACCAGAGCGGAAACTATTGGTTTATCTGGAGAATTGAACAGCAAAATCATGCTGAGCCAAATAAAACAGAGGTTACCAGAAGAACACAGAATAGCTTACTATAAAAGCGTTAGGGACAACGACACAGGTCATTCTCTCACTGGCTTGGTTAAATGGCTGTACAGCCAATTATTGTTGCTTGAGAAAGCTAGGCCCATGACTGAAACTGAATCATCTTCATCGTCAAAGAAGGCTTCAAATGCTGCTGTAGTGTCATCTGCAGAAGGATACAAGTCAGACTACAATAGAAATCCCAAGTGTGCACTGCATCCAACTGCGAATACTCATTGCTTAAAGAGTTGTAACAAGTTTCGAAGTTTGTCTCAAAAGGAGAAATATGAAGTGATGAAAAAGAACAGAATCTGTTTTAGATGTGGTCACAACAATTGCTCTGCTGGTAAACCTCCATATGATAAGAATTCCTGTCAATTTGCCGCACCTTGTGGAACTCCATCTTGTGGAAGTAACCTTCACTTCCCGGCTGTTTGTCCTGTCTTTTATGAAAGAAAGGATCAACCCAATCTTAATTGCAATGCTCAACCATTTCAACCAGCGGATCCAACCACAGTTGTTAAGCAGGCAGGCATGGTCACCCACAATGGAGAAAGTAAATTACAAGTGACTTTACCTACTGTTATGGGGTACCTGAGATGTGGCAAAACCCGCCGTCTAGTGCGTATCTTATTGGATGGTGGAAGCCAAGCGACACTTCTGAGATCGGGACTCATTCCACTTACTAATCAAGATGTTTATCAAAAACACGATCTGAGTCTGGTTGGTGGTAAGAAAATTACTAAGAAACTACGATTGCTGAATTGCTACATTGAAGACGTAAATGGTACATGGTCTTGTCCACTCACCGTCACAGAAATAGACGAACCCTGCGGAGATGCTCCTATAGTATACAAAGAACAGCTTAAACAATACAGTCATCTAAATGAAATTGATTTACAAGTTGCTCCATACCCAACTATTGATGTACTGCTTGGTGTTGATAACACACACTTAATGATTTGGGAAGAGTACCTCCGAGGTGAATGTATCAATGAACCTGTAGCCGTGAAATGTCCTTTTGGATGGTTTATCCAAAGAGGACAACTCACCACATCAGCACTCTTCAACTATGTTAATGTGTCTGCAGTTGGACCAATGGAAGATTTTCTTGGCATTGAGACAATGGGTTTAGAACCAAAGAAGTGCAAATGCTCTGAACATCTAACAAATCGCAAGGCAACGGAAGCAATTGATCAGAGTGTGAAACAACTGCCAAATGGAACTTATGAAATTAGATTGCCTTGGAAAAGGGCACCAAATGACCTTCCAGATAACTATGGGTATGCTGTGAAGAGACTGAAGAGCCTAGAAAAGCAATTTGAGAATAGAAGCATAGAATGGGAAGTGTATTGCGAACAAATGAGAGATCAACTGAAAAGAGGTGTCTCTCGTCGAGTGACAGAAGCAGAGCTACAAAGAGATAGAGAGGCTGGAAGGAAGATGTGGTTTTTACCACACTTTGCCGTAACCAAAGAATCTAAAACAACACCTGTGAGAGTGGTATATGATGGGAAGGCAAGATTTCAAGGCCATTCTCTTAATGATTATTTATATAAAGGAGAAAATGTTAATACAGATCTTTTTGATGTTGCCCTACGATTCCGAGAAAACGAAGTTGGTATAATTGCCGACATTAGTAAGATGTTCCAGGCTATTAAAATCAGTTCTGATGATGCCCGCTTTCATCGATGTGTGTTCAGGGAGAATCCTAACCATCCAATTCAAGTGTACGAGTTGACGACTGTTACATTTGGTGACAAGCCATCACCAACTGCGGCTATTGTGACTTTGAGGCATATAGTATCTGAGCATGCACCCGGTGATAAACAATTAGAAAGAATTGTTACTGACCAGTTTTACATGGATGATTTGAATAAATCAGTTACTGATGCTAATGAGGCTGACAACTTAAAGTCTAAACTCATTGAGACTCTGAAGAAAGGAAACTTCAATATCAGGAAATGGCAATCCAACGTTAGGAATATGTGTGATGAATCAGAAGACGCCACTGCTGCAACAGCTTTGGGAACAAAGTGGGACCTTGTGAACGACACTCTAAAGGTCAAAGAGGTAAAACTAATTTAAGGTCTAATCCCAACTAAACGTAGCATTCTGAAACAAACCGCTTCTTACTATGACGTATTCGGTATGCTTTCCGGTATCCTTGTCCGACCGAAAACACTGTTACAAAAACTGTGGCAACTAAACATTGATTGGGATACACCACTTAACCAGAGAGGTGAACTTTGTGCTATTCTCAGTGAAATCAATAGAGACCTTGAAAAAGCAAGTGACATAGAAATTCCAAGATGTCTTATTCCAGAGCCATTTAGAGGGAAAAGACCATTACCAAAAGTATCTCTGCATGGTGCAAGTGATGCTTCAGAAGATGCTATGGGTATCGGAGTTTGGCTAAGGTGGTCACATGAAGAGTCAACTGAAGCTTATTTGTCGTTTGTGTGCGCCCGAGCCAGACTCACACCACTTAAACAATCAAGCATCCCCAGGAAAGAACTTCAAGCAATTCTGCTGCTTTCAAGGCTGATGCTCACTGTAAAGAATGCTTTGAGGTTTGACATAGTTTATTCAAAGATTTGGACAGACAGTATGACTGCCATCAGTTGGCTGAGAGGTCAATCTAAATCTTTCCGATCGTATGTTGCATACCGTGAGATCACTTCTGAATTTGACCCGATCAAAGATATTGCCTTTGTACCATCAGACCAGAACACTATAGATATTGTTTCAAGAGGAGGAAACATTGACGATATGAAGAAAGTCATCGATGGACCAGGGTTCCTACGATTCCACAACATAACATTTGTTGAATGGGAGACGGTGTTCTGTCAGATATCTGGTCTTATCAATAGTCGACCTTTGACGGCCAAGTCATCACTGCCTATGGATCATCCGCCGTTGACTCCTAATCATTTCCTGATTGGAAGAGGTGATTTACAGTGTCCGAAAGTACCGTGTGAAGAATTCCATGGAAATTTGAGAAAACGGAGAGAAATTTGTAACTCTATGGTGAATGGTTTCTGGCACCGATGGATGGAGTGTATCCATAAGCTCTCACCAAGACTTAAATGGCAGAAATCAATGGAGAATGTAATGGAAAGTGACATAGTACTTGGTGAGAACAAGAAACGTGGTAGTTGGAAAATGGCAGAAGTCAGTAAAGTTTATCCAGGGAAAGATGACCTTGTTAGGGTTGTTGACATAAGATTTGCAGATGGTATCAATGCTAAGAAACCGGTTACTAAGTTGATCATGCTAATGAAGAGCACCGAACGTTCAGACATGTAGTGATATGTGGATCAGATGATGTTCCTTGACCACTGTGATTGATGATTTAAAGTGTAATTGACATTTATGAACTTTTCATTGTTACATTTAAAGTTGTAGACTTTGTTACTAGTTGTAACCATCCGTCACTTTTTAGGGGGCTGGGATGTCATGACGTCATTTGTTTTTAATTTGTGAGTTGCGTGCCAGTGCGCGTACAATACGCAGGCTGAACGAAATCATATACAATTTGGTATCGTGTGAGATATTCATGCTGTGTAATCATCTTTATTTGTTATTTAGAACCCTTTGGGTGAGTTTAATTAGAATCGTTTATTAATATGTTTAGCCAGGAGTCTGCAGGGGCAGTCTTTGAGTTGTGTATACCTTTCAAAATTAGATATTTTATTGTTGTTAAAGTTCATATATCTAGGCCTCGCTTGACGTTATCACTTCGAGTCGAGTCGGCGTACGAGTGTCTACATCTTTCTATTACTATAGAGGGGATAGTCGTACTATTCTTTATTATCATATGTTTCGAAGTATTTGTTGACTACAGAACTATCTACTTAGTGTATTTTGTTTGTTCTTATAGACAACCCAACACAGTTGTTGAATAATAATAAATCTAATAAAGACAACATATTGCAACAACGTGTTCACCTCATTATTTCTCACCGATTCCACAACAAGAAAAGTACATTTTAATTACTTTATTGAATAATGTTAAATTCCTGAACAGTGAAAGTATACCGTATTTAACATGGTGGCCTATATAGGTCTGGATCCTATAGGTCTACTACTACTACTACGGCTCCCTTTCACTTTCATCAACAACAAGACCTAGCTAGGCCTACTACTAGCCAAGCATTTGTATTTTGTACTGTATGGCCTAGCCTAGGCCTACCTCCTGACTGCTGAGTCCTGGTCTAGCTAGAGGCTAGGCTTTTTAGGCAGGCCTGTAATGTACAGTAGGCTATGTCAGGCCAGAGTCTGAGAGTAACGCCCGTATTCTTAAACCGGACTTTAGTCGTAGTTCAAGCTAAAACTAAAAAAATGACGTCATTTTAATTCATAAACCGAACTTCAACTAAATCACCGACTAAATCAGGCCAACCTCGACTAAATCGAGACGGATTTTGATCGATTTTTTTAGTCCTGGAGGGGGCAGACTAAATGGTCGACTAAATGGTTTTTAAACGATGTTTATAAAAAACGTAACAGTCATTGAGTTGTTATATTGGCCAGATATTGAAGAATGAAATATCTATATTTATATTAGCTTAATTAAATATACATTGGTATAAATTATAATAATGAAAATCATCTTTATTTACAACTGTATACAAATTACATTATTTTCTTCGCGCAAGTCCGACTTGAGCTACGTCACGCCATAGCGACAATGGGAGATGCGGCAATTCACCACGCGATGGAAGGTTTAGGGGGCCTAGCGCTTTCTTGTCACGCTATGAAGTGCGTGGTTCGTCGCGATCATACTTTGTTGGGGGCCTAGAAAATATAAAAGTTACCGTACCGCCATGGTTCCTAAATATATTTTGTAGATTTTGTTTGTTGTTAACCAAAAGTACTTCACTGTTAAATTAATACTGATCTTGTTCTAATAATTAACGATTAAAATTATTTTTCTTGTGTATAGTCCTGATGCGTAAAAAGTTTTGTAAGAAAATGGAAAGTGATATCAATGTATAGTAAGATGTACGACTTAGAACCAGTGTAGGTATAGGGAGAATGAAGATGAAAGGAAATAGTATAGTAAGATGTACGACTTAGAACCAGTGTAGGTATAGGGAGAATGAAGATGAAAGGAAATAGTATAGTAAGATGTACGACTTAGAACCAGTGTAGGTATAGGGAGAATGAAGATGAAAGGAAATAGTATAGTAAGATGTACGACTTAGAACCAGTGTAGTTATAGGGAGAATGAAGATGAAAGAAAATAGTATAGTAAGATGTACGACTTAGAACCAGTGTAGGTATAGGGAGAATGTAGATGAAAGGAAATAGTATAGTAAGATGTACGACTTAGAACCAGTGTAGGTATAGGGAGAATGAGGATGAAAGGAAATAGTATAGTAAGATGTACGACTTAGAACCAGTGTAGGTATAGGGAGAATGAGGATGAAAGGAAATAGTATAGTAAGATGTACGACTTAGAACCAGTGTAGGTATAGGGAGAATAAAGATGAAAGGAAATAGTATAGTAAGATGTACGACTTAGAACCAGTGTAGGTATAGGGAGAATGAAGATGAAAGGAAATAGTATAGTAAGATGTACGACTTAGAACCAGTGTAGGTATAGGGAGAATGAAGATGAAAGGAAATAGTATAGTAAGATGTACGACTTAGAACCAGTGTAGGTACGTATAGGGAGAATGAGGATGAAAGGAAATAGTATAGTAAGATGTACGACTTAGAACCAGTGTAGGTATAGGGAGAATAAAGATGAAAGGATATAGTATATGCTTGGCATATAATGAACAAGGTACCATGCGAATAATAAGAACTATGATAAGTATCAACCCATGCTATGCAACGGTGAATGCTTGGCATATAATGAACAAGGTACCATGCGAATAATAAGAACTATGATAAGTATCAAACCATGCTATAGAACGGTGAATGCTTGGCATATAATGAACAAGGTACCATGCGAATAATAAGAACTATGATAAGTATCAACCCATGCTATGCAACGGTGAATGCTTGGCATATAATGAACAAGGTACCATGCGAATAATAAGAACTATGATAAGTATCAACCCATGCTATAGAACGGTGAATGCTTGGCATATAATGAACAAGGTACCATGCGAATAATAAGAACTATGATAAGTATCAACCCATGCTATGCAACGGTGAATGCTTGGCATATAATGAACAAGGTACCATGCGAATAATAAGAACTATGATAAGTATCAACCCATGCTATGCAACGGTGAATGCTTGGCATATAATGAACAAGGTACCATGCGAATAATAAGAACTATGATAAGTATCAACCCATGCTATGCAACGGTGAATGCTTGGCATATAATGAACAAGGTACCATGCGAATAATAAGAACTATGATAAGTATCAACCCATGCTATGCAACGGTGAATGCTTGGCATATAATGAACAAGGTACCATGCGAATAATAAGAACTATGATAAGTATCAACCCATGCTATGGAACGGTGAATGCTTGGCATATAATGAACAAGGTACCATGCAAATAATAAGGACTATGATAAGTATCAACCCATGCTATGCAACGGTGAATGCTTGGCATATAATGAACAAGGTACCATGCGAATAATAAGAACTATGATAAGTATCAACCCATGCTATGCAACGGTGAATGCTTGGCATATAATGAACAAGGTACCATGCGAATAATAAGGACTATGATAAGTATCAACCCATGCTATAGAACGGTGAATGCTTGGCATATAATGAACAAGGTACCATGCGAATAATAAGAACTATGATAAGTATCAACCCATGCTATGCAACGGTGAATGCTTGGCATATAATGAACAAGGTACCATGCGAATAATAAGGACTATGATAAGTATCAACCCATGCTATGCAACGGTGAATGCTTGGCATATAATGAACAAGGTACCATGCGAATAATAAGAACTATGATAAGTATCAACCCATGCTATGCAACGGTGAATGCTTGGCATATAATGAACAAGGTACCATGCGAATAATAAGAACTATGATAAGTATCAACCCATGCTATGCAACGGTGAATGCTTGGCATATAATGAACAAGGTACCATGCGAATAATAAGGACTATGATAAGTATCAACCCATGCTATAGAACGGTGAATGCTTGGCATATAATGAACAAGGTACCATGCGAATAATAAGGACTATGATAAGTATCAACCCATGCTATAGAACGGTGAATGCTTGGCATATAATGAACAAGGTACCATGCGAATAATAAGAACTATGATAAGTATCAACCCATGCTATGCAACGGTGAATGCTTGGCATATAATGAACAAGGTACCATGCGAATAATAAGGACTATGATAAGTATCAACCCATGCTATGCAACGGTGAATGCTTGGCATATAATGAACAAGGTACCATGCGAATAATAAGGACTATGATAAGTATCAACCCATGCTATAGAACGGTGAATGCTTGGCATATAATGAACAAGGTACCATGCGAATAATAAGGACTATGATAAGTATCAACCCATGCTATGCAACGGTGAATGCTTGGCATATAATGAACAAGGTACCATGCGAACAATAAGAACTATGATAAGTATCAACCCATGCTATGCAACGGTGAATGCTTGGCATATAATGAACAAGGTACCATGCGAATAATAAGGACTATGATAAGTATCAACCCATGCTATGCAACGGTGAATGCTTGGCATATAATGAACAAGGTACCATGCGAATAATAAGGACTATGATAAGTATCAACCCATGCTATGCAACGGTGAATGCTTGGCATATAATGAACAAGGTACCATGCGAATAATAAGAACTATGATAAGTATCAACCCATGCTATGCAACGGTGAATGCTTGGCATATAATGAACAAGGTACCATGCGAATAATAAGAACTATGATAAGTATCAACCCATGCTATAGAACGGTGAATGCTTGGCATATAATGAACAAGGTACCATGCGAATAATAAGGACTATGATAAGTATCAACCCATGCTATGCAACGGTGAATGCTTGGCATATAATGAACAAGGTACCATGCGAATAATAAGGACTATGATAAGTATCAACCCATGCTATAGAACGGTGAATGCTTGGCATATAATGAACAAGGTACCATGCGAATAATAAGAACTATGATAAGTATCAACCCATGCTATAGAACGGTGAATGCTTGGCATATAATGAACAAGGTACCATGCGAATAATAAGGACTATGATAAGTATCAACCCATGCTATAGAACGGTGAATGCTTGGCATATAATGAACAAGGTACCATGCGAATAATAAGGACTATGATAAGTATCAACCCATGCTATAGAACGGTGAATGCTTGGCATATAATGAACAAGGTACCATGCGAATAATAAGGACTATGATAAGTATCAACCCATGCTATGCAACGGTGAATGCTTGGCATATAATGAACAAGGTACCATGCGAATAATAAGGACTATGATAAGTATCAACCCATGCTATAGAACGGTGAATGCTTGGCATATAATGAACAAGGTACCATGCGAATAATAAGAACTATGATAAGTATCAACCCATGCTATAGAACGGTGAATGCTTGGCATATAATGAACAAGGTACCATGCGAATAATAAGAACTATGATAAGTATCAACCCATGCTATGCAACGGTGAATGCTTGGCATATAATGAACAAGGTACCATGCGAATAATAAGAACTATGATAAGTATCAACCCATGCTATGCAACGGTGAATGCTTGGCATATAATGAACAAGGTACCATGCGAATAATAAGAACTATGATAAGTATCAACCCATGCTATGCAACGGTGAATGCTTGGCATATAATGAACAAGGTACCATGCGAATAATAAGAACTATGATAAGTATCAACCCATGCTATGCAACGGTGAATGCTTGGCATATAATGAACAAGGTACCATGCGAATAATAAGGACTATGATAAGTATCAACCCATGCTATAGAACGGTGAATGCTTGGCATATAATGAACAAGGTACCATGCGAATAATAAGGACTATGATAAGTATCAACCCATGCTATGCAACGGTGAATGCTTGGCATATAATGAACAAGGTACCATGCGAATAATAAGGACTATGATAAGTATCAACCCATGCTATGCAACGGTGAATGCTTGGCATATAATGAACAAGGTACCATGCGAATAATAAGGACTATGATAAGTATCAACCCATGCTATGCAACGGTGAATGCTTGGCATATAATGAACAAGGTACCATGCGAATAATAAGGACTATGATAAGTATCAACCCATGCTATAGAACGGTGAATGCTTGGCATATAATGAACAAGGTACCATGCGAATAATAAGAACTATGATAAGTATCAACCCATGCTATAGAACGGTGAATGCTTGGCATATAATGAACAAGGTACCATGCGAATAATAAGGACTATGATAAGTATCAACCCATGCTATGCAACGGTGAATGCTTGGCATATAATGAACAAGGTACCATGCGAATAATAAGAACTATGATAAGTATCAACCCATGCTATGCAACGGTGAATGCTTGGCATATAATGAACAAGGTACCATGCGAATAATAAGAACTATGATAAGTATCAACCCATGCTATGCAACGGTGAATGCTTGGCATATAATGAACAAGGTACCATGCGAATAATAAGGACTATGATAAGTATCAACCCATGCTATAGAACGGTGAATGCTTGGCATATAATGAACAAGGTACCATGCGAATAATAAGGACTATGATAAGTATCAACCCATGCTATAGAACGGTGAATGCTTGGCATATAATGAACAAGGTACCATGCGAATAATAAGAACTATGATAAGTATCAACCCATGCTATGCAACGGTGAATGCTTGGCATATAATGAACAAGGTACCATGCGAATAATAAGGACTATGATAAGTATCAACCCATGCTATGCAACGGTGAATGCTTGGCATATAATGAACAAGGTACCATGCGAATAATAAGGACTATGATAAGTATCAACCCATGCTATAGAACGGTGAATGCTTGGCATATAATGAACAAGGTACCATGCGAATAATAAGGACTATGATAAGTATCAACCCATGCTATGCAACGGTGAATGCTTGGCATATAATGAACAAGGTACCATGCGAATAATAAGGACTATGATAAGTATCAACCCATGCTATGCAACGGTGAATGCTTGGCATATAATTAACAAGGTACCATGCGAATAATAAGAACTATGATAAGTATCAACCCATGCTATGCAACGGTGAATGCTTGGCATATAATGAACAAGGTACCATGCGAATAATAAGGACTATGATAAGTATCAACCCATGCTATGCAACGGTGAATGCTTGGCATATAATGAACAAGGTACCATGCGAATAATAAGGACTATGATAAGTATCAACCCATGCTATGCAACGGTGAATGCTTGGCATATAATGAACAAGGTACCATGCGAATAATAAGAACTATGATAAGTATCAACCCATGCTATGCAACGGTGAATGCTTGGCATATAATGAACAAGGTACCATGCGAATAATAAGGACTATGATAAGTATCAACCCATGCTATGCAACGGTGAATGCTTGGCATATAATGAACAAGGTACCATGCGAATAATAAGGACTATGATAAGTATCAACCCATGCTATAGAACGGTGAATGCTTGGCATATAATGAACAAGGTACCATGCGAATAATAAGAACTATGATAAGTATCAACCCATGCTATAGAACGGTGAATGCTTGGCATATAATGAACAAGGTACCATGCGAATAATAAGAACTATGATAAGTATCAACCCATGCTATGCAACGGTGAATGCTTGGCATATAATGAACAAGGTACCATGCGAATAATAAGAACTATGATAAGTATCAACCCATGCTAGGCAACGGTGAATGCTTGGCATATAATGAACAAGGTACCATGCGAATAATAAGAACTATGATAAGTATCAACCCATGCTATGCAACGGTGAATGCTTGGCATATAATGAACAAGGTACCATGCGAATAATAAGAACTATGATAAGTATCAACCCATGCTATGCAACGGTGAATGCTTGGCATATAATGAACAAGGTACCATGCGAATAATAAGGACTATGATAAGTATCAACCCATGCTATGCAACGGTGAATGCTTGGCATATAATGAACAAGGTACCATGCGAATAATAAGGACTATGATAAGTATCAACCCATGCTATAGAACGGTGAATGCTTGGCATATAATGAACAAGGTACCATGCGAATAATAAGGACTATGATAAGTATCAACCCATGCTATGCAACGGTGAATGCTTGGCATATAATGAACAAGGTACCATGCGAATAATAAGGACTATGATAAGTATCAACCCATGCTATGCAACGGTGAATGCTTGGCATATAATGAACAAGGTACCATGCGAATAATAAGGACTATGATAAGTATCAACCCATGCTATGCAACGGTGAATGCTTGGCATATAATGAACAAGGTACCATGCGAATAATAAGAACTATGATAAGTATCAACCCATGCTATAGAACGGTGAATGCTTGGCATATAATGAACAAGGTACCATGCGAATAATAAGGAAAGATAAAAAAAACGAGATCTTCTTCAAGCTATTGCTAAAAATAAGTAGAGATGAGCAGGCCACGTTGCAAAACTCCATGACAATAGATGGACAAGCAGGATTACGGTTTGGCAATAAAAGATGTGATGAGAGATAACCTGAGCAAATATAAAAGCAACTGAGAATAGAAAAAGAGAGAAATGGAAAGCTTTGAAGGAGTGATATGTCCTGCAGTGGAAAAAGAAAAAAAGCGTCATCACCCGCGTATATATTTTAGAATATGCTAAACAACTTTAACTTGTGTTCATACTAGATATCTTCGATTAATTGTGATGAATTAGATACATTTTGGTGATGTATAACTTTATATTTTAAATCCGAACATGAACAAAACGATTTTAACTTTTTAGTAATTATTTGATAGATTATAATTATTAAGACGTGGTTTAGTCCTTCTAGCCCCAAGTCTGTCGCCTGTGATATTAATAATTAATTAATAGGCCACAACCTCCTTATAAATGTCTGCAATTGATTACATTTAGTACATGTAGTTCTGACTTGCAGTAATTTCAACCATGATCCTTTTTTTAGATTGATTTTTCGTAGACATTTTAGGCGTACATTCGTACCGTACCGTATTTATTCGTGACGAAAATAAAGCCCATGTGGTTTGTTCAAATAAATACACGTCGGTATTACTTTTTAAATCATTATTATATGGATTTATAATTATATTATTAATGTTAGCATGGACTCACGTCAGTAGTTTCCCAGGTACGTCTTCTCAAGATTGCGCCCTCTCCACACATGGTTCTCGAATACATAGTAATTCCAGCGTAAAAAAACTTGTGATTTCAAATGTACGTATCGCAGGATAATACATTGTCGTTTTCATAAACGAATAAATAGACAATATGATTTATGTAGTCAAATTAGGTGCATTTATACCAATGTAAACCACATACAGTGTGTTCATAATTGGTGTCAACGGTCATAAATTGTATTTCCGGTCATTTTATGTGAAAACGTTTCATTACTACAAATATAAATGTATTTATTCTGAACAAAATGACACCAAAATCGATTGAAAATGACCAGTAGTTATAGAGATAATATACAAATATGAGGTCAATGGTCAAACTGAAAGAAATGTCATTTCTAGTCATTTTTGGACGAAATTTTTTATTAGAGCAAATAGAAATATATAGTTTGTGAACAATTTGAGACCAGTTAATTCTCTAATGTGTATAGTTACCAAGATATGAACATTTTTTTTTTTGTGGTGGCCATTTTGAAATCAAGATGGCCGCCATACCGGACATAGGACACTTTGGCACCTCCGATATTTTGAATCTTTATACATCAAAGAAATGTTGTGCCAAGTTTCATGCACACCTCATGGCATTAACTGCTCTACTTTTAGTAACGAAATATTGTTTCATGTTTTATAGGCCTATAAATATACATTTTATTAATTTTATTGTTTGTTAGGCAGGATAGTCAGATGCTCACATCACTATGACACATGTCTTGACAAGTTAGTGAAACAGTGTGGTGATAGGTGATGTGAGATTCCGTTTTCGGACTTTTTCTGTTGTCTTGGTCAATTTATTCGGTTTTTAGGCTATTTCATGGTTTATTTTACATCAACATTTTTTCATTTTCACACTTGTGCTAAACAGCGCATAGAGACTATATTTGTATTTTGCGCTATATAAATTTAAAACCATAAAACCATAAACCATAAATAACATACCACTAAATAAAGCAAAACATTTGCGATTTAATACATTATTAAAACTGTCTCTGTTATAGTAGATTGAAATTGTAAACTTTGTAACGATACATCACTACAACGTTTATATTTTTTATGATTATTAATTAAAACGTTGCAACTGTCACTAATAAAGTTTATTTGTATATTATGTGTTTATATATCTAACAGTAGGGTATGGCGCGCCAAGCTGTCATTTATTCAGAAATAAAGATATCTTTAAAACTAATTAATAGACATATCTCTATTTAAAACTAAGGTATCTCTATTAAAAACTAAGATATCTCTATTTAAAACTAAGATATCTTAGTTTTTAATAGAGATATCTCTATTAATCGAGATCTCTATAAATAGAGATATCTCTATTATTAAAAACTAAGATATCTTAGTTTTAATTAGAGATATCTTAGTTTTTAATAGAGATATCTTAGTTTTAAATGGAGATATCTCTGTTAACAGAGATATCTCTATTAATAGAGATATCTCTATTTAAAACTAAGATATCTATATTTAAAACTAAGAGATAAACGAAATTTAAGCTGGAAACCCCACATCAAATATATATGTAATGAGATTTCTAAGGCCTTTGGTATCATCTGCAAAGTAAAAATATTTTTCCTTTACACATATATTAATAAATCTATATTATAACGCTCTTATCTTGCCACATCTTCAATATAGAAACATTATATGGGCAAATGAATACCCAACACATTGAATTGAAAAAACTACATAAGTCAGAAAAATTAATAGTTAGAATAATAACGAACTCGAAAAGAGATACTAGATCACGTACCCTTATTTAAACAATTTAACCTACTCACAATTTACGATTTAAATAAGTTACAGGCTGTAACTTATTTAAATCGTAAATTGTGAGTAGGTTAAATAGACAATATGTTTTAATATCATCTTCGACAATTAGGCCTACTTGATCAAAGTTTAAAAAGTGAACGCGCAAAAACCCTTAGAAATTCATTGAAAATGTGCATACCATTCTCCAGACTTGCAATAAGTCACACAGATTCATATTCATTCACGGACCAAATACATGGAACGCGCTCTATAAAACCAATAGATCAAAATCTGTATAGGCCTACTCTGCTAAAAAAGAAACTAAAGAAATGATATTGAGTACATACTTGTTATGCCTACTGAGTCGCTCACGATCGGCATAGTGCTTCCAATGGACAAACAGGATTCATCCTGTTTTTGTCCTTTTATACTCACCTGTGGTGGTCACTATTAAAGTAGAAGACATTTTTCACCGTACCCCACAGGGGAGCGCCCCGCCGGAGGTGCTTACCGGTCGTGGGCGACCATGTTGAAGTACTTATGAAGTACTTACCAGTGGAAGTTGAGTCAATGGAAAGAAGACACAACGTGACAGTGACTGCAACAACTACTAATATTAAAATAACTGCTCCTACAATAATGGCCATAATATGTTCTTCAATCCAGGATTTGCACCCTGACCTATCTTGTTGCTTTACATCTTGAAAGACAAAACGTTTGGTTGCCCCACATCTTATTTCACCCGATGTATTATCGTTTGCCGTTCCGTGAATTGAAATAGTGACTGCCTCAACGCCTGTGTTTCCATTTGTTTCTTTTCCACTACTCATAATTCAAATGTAATTGATAGATTTCCCCGTTAGTGTTTAGTGTCCAGTGTTTATGACTGTCATGTATCCAAATATCAAATTACTGTATAACACACTGGCAACATAAATTATATTAGCTACAACAAGTAGTCATGGAGACGAAATAAACAAGGAAACACACGTGTCAAGTTTCTTTGGAATACAAAAATATTCTTTTGCGATAGATAGTAAGTCTAGAAGAGAGTTTTCTACTAAGATAGATATGATCAGTGCCATAAAAATACAAACAATAACTCATAAGCCAGTCTAGAATAGCACATTTTGATTAAATTAAGGTGAGATAAAGATTGAATATGGCTATTGCTTAAAATCAAGAAGAGCTCTGTTTTTTTTTTTTTGTTTCGCTAACCATCCATAGACGTATTTCATCAATGCACCCAGTAAGTTTGTGTGTAGCAGCAGATAAATCATCCTCCTACCTATGATCTAAACTGACATACAATTAACTTGTGCATAATTATGCGATATCATCAGCATGACTTCTATACGAAGCCATGCTATTATAGAATCTGTTACCAACAATATGGCTGCAGTAGCGTGCTCAAGTTAGTGTTTTTACCAACCGACCGACCAACCAACCGACATAGTGAGCTCGCGACTAAAAATAGCATTGTTGGTATTATCTATAGGCCTCCCAATAGCTCTTTTCACCCTTTCATAAACATTTCTAGCTGCATTGATACAATAATAAAAAAAAAAAATATTTGTCTGTAAACGTGCCTAAACTCTATCGACACAAACCCACCCAGGTAGCAAGCCCATATGGGGCCCATATATATAAATTACCTGGGCAAGTTTATGTGGGCTATGGAATATTCAACCCATATGGGGCCCAGGTGGGAAAACACACATATAACCTGCCCACATTTTACCCACATGGGGCCCATCTGTAAAATATATGGGCAGATACATATGGGCTTGCCCATTTTCAACCCATATGGGATTCATAAACTAAAAGCTGGGAAAATGCATATGGGTTTGCCCACACCCAATATACATGGGGCCCATATGACATAAACCTGGGTTGTTACATATGGGTATGCCCATACTGTACATGGGGCCCATCTGTATAATATATGGGCAGATACATATGGGTTGCCCATTTGTGACCCATATGGGATTTGTAAGTTAAAAGCATGGGCAAATACATATGGGTTTTCCCATACAAAAAATACATGGGGCCCACATGCCATAAACATGGGCTGATACATATGGGTATGCCCATATACAATGTACATGGGGCCCATATATACAATTTATGGGCTGGTCATATGGGTTTCCCATTTTTTACCCATATGGCAGGCCTGCCATATGGGTATCGTAAGCTAAAAGCATGAGCAAATACATATGGGTTTTCCCACACACACAATACATGGGGCCCACATGCCATAAACATGGGCTGATACATATGGGTATGCCCATATACAACGTACATGAGGCCCACCTATACAATAGATGGGCAGGTACATATGGGTTGCCCATTTGTGACTAATATGGGATTTATAAGCTAAAAGCATGGGCAAATACATATGGGTTTGCCCACACAAAAAATACACGGGGCCCATATGCCATAAACCTGGGCTGATACATATGAGTATGCCCATATACAACTTACATGGGGCCCATCTGTACAATATATGGGCAAATACATATGGGTTGCCCATTTGTGGTCCATATGGGATTCGTAAGCGAAAAGCATGGGCATACATATGGGTCCCATTACAAATGCATTTTGGTACACCCACAACATACATGGGGTTCATCTGTAAAATATATAGGCATGCAGTTGCCACATATGGGATAAGAAACGCCCTGATAAATTATTTGTTACCCACAAAACGTAAAAACGTATAAAACGTACATGAACCTACTATATGTAAACATTTCCATAAAGATGGTGTAATTAACAGTACCGAAAAGATTTAAGATATACATTTCAATATTACAGACAGATAAAATTACTGAAGTATGGGAATGAAAAGTATTGAAGATTGGGTGGCACGATACAGTATTAAACAATACAATACCTATGGACCAATATGAATTAAAAACAAACTAAGTACTAAAATCAATGCATTCATAATGTTTTATATAGGCATGCACTATATAATGATTGGGAATCTTTGACAATGAAACAATCCGAGGTCAACTTTCAAAGGCAAGTACAGTATTCCCTAACCGAGCATTAACTGTTAAGGCACATTCCAATATGATGACCATAGTAAAATAACCATTGCCATTGGCCAATGGAACATAAACTGACCTCAATGTCGAGTTCTCCCACATTTGAAACACCTCAAACCTGAAATCAAGTTTAAACTTTTAATACTGTACCTTTTTAATACAGTACACTATACCACATAGTGTTCATTGCAGCGTTCTGTCAAATGAAATTGACTCAACAGCATAATTATGTCTTCAAAAGTAAACTATAGTGCAACAAGATGTAAGGTAAGTTATTAATTTGAATACTCTTCTAATTATTATTATATAATACGGCCGGTAATGTAACAATGTAAAGCTTTTAATTACAATATTATTTTAGGCATTAAATGCATGTGTGCAGCATGTATGTTTAAGAAGCAGGCTTGGCCATGGCTAGCAGATTATAAAATGTTAGAGGTCCATGTTTTGTGTATAATTATTATATAAAAATCATCTTAAGTTATATTTCTATTTAACACATTTTCAGATCATAGGCTCGTATTATGTAGCCGAGATAGCCAGTACAATAACATTGTAGCACTAGCTAACAAAAATCAATCGGACTGGAAAGAAATTTCAGAAAAAAATAAGATGCCTGTATAATCTAACATCGGTAAGTGCGTTTAAATCACATAATTTAAATAATTTTTATAAAGAAGATGTTAGTTATATGTTATTATACTGTAATTTCTTATCCTAAATTATGTAATTATATATTCTAGGTTTTTTTTTTTTTTTTAGTAATGTGTTTTGTTGTGGATCCCTACGAGACAAGTTTTTAACTTCTAGAAGGGATCCATGATAATAATGACTACCAATTACTGCTTTATCTAGGTTCACTTTAATATCTTTTTTCTATTTTGTATTATTCATTCATATCTAAATAAATATTATCTGA
The DNA here is from genome assembly GCF_964355755.1 of Antedon mediterranea. NCBI lineage: Eukaryota > Metazoa > Echinodermata > Crinoidea > Comatulida > Antedonidae > Antedon > Antedon mediterranea. The sequence continues at coordinate 14,795,367 of NC_092673.1, read as the reverse complement.
ATTATCTGAATTATATATTAGTCTTCTTTCAATTATTAAGGAACGTATTCATGTACACTTATAATACTATAATTCAAATTTCATAATTATTTCTTCTTTCAAAAGCAAGGTGGACATTTTTTTTCTAAATTATAGAAAATAATAAAACAATATTAACATATAAACATATTAACTTGTTAATAGGAGGGTAACATAAATAAATCTTGGAATAGATTTATTTTTTAAATCATTATTAAAAATATCATAATCGATCGAAATAAATCTGTCCTCAACAGTGTTTTGTTTACAAATTTGGCAATCTAAGATACGTAAATAATTGAGTTTACATTTTTGTTTCTTTTTTCAGGAACCCAAAATCAAATATTGTGGCAACAAATGACAAAGTGACAATTTTGTAGAAGGCAAAGAAGTACTGATGGGGCGCGATGGAAGGCTTGATAAGCTCGAAATAAAACCCGTAGATAAACTTTACGACGCTTGGTTTAAACGCTACAGATTCATGTTGAACATTGTCAAATTTTTCATTATTTATAGATCATTTAGTATTTTTGTTGTTGTAAAGAATTTAACTTTCGATAAATCACTCATCAAGTACTCACTTCAGCTATTTCCAGTAGCCTTTGTCGCGCAAATTATAAATAATAAATTCATAACAGTATTTATAATTGTCCTGTATGTGTAAGTTGTGCATCTGTGGATTTTTTTACATTTTGATAGCCCATTGCAATGCCCATACGTTTCTGGATATGGGGCCCATATGGGTTTTGTATGGGATGGGCTTCCTAAAATGGGACCCACATGGGTACTGGGAGCAAAACCAGAAGAATCCAATATTGGCAACCAATTATGATACCCATTTGTTTTCAGATATGGGCCCCATATGGGTTTTGTTCGGAACGCCCGTAATTACTACGGAAATTTGGCCCAATATTACGGACGTAGGGAAATGAAGATAAATAAATAGGGTACTACGGAAATACTTAAATGATGGGGAATCCCCGGCAAAATGCAATGACTACGGACAAATCAACGACCCATATGACGGGGTTTTCCATGTACCTTCTCATGACGCACACAGTCAGAAATTCATTCTGAGCCTGTTCAGAAACATATCTAAAAAATAAATTCTTCAATGCCTTAGCATCTTCTCTTGAGTAGTGGTGTTTTACTAATATTTCAAGTTCATTTTATTAGGTAAAATTTTACACGCAAAAACAAACGCACGCATTTCTATTAACATTTGTTTACCAGTGTTTCATTTACATCTTACAACATTCTAATTCTTAATAATTATATATTTTCCTCAATTGTTTCTTCCGATAAAATAAATCGTATTCTTAAAGCACTTTATAATAATAATAATAATTATTATTATTATATATTATTAATTATATTAATTATTGGTTAATTAATTAGAGCCGACGACGTTAGCATATTGCCGTTTATCGTACATATTATTACACATCGTTTTCTGCTTTGCGTACGTCGGAACAGTGATGATTAAACTTGATAGAAGTAAAAGTATTTTTCACCCTGCTGCTCTAGCCCGCTACGTCACACGAGAGGACTCATTCATTAGATGAAATCAAGCAGCTTTATAGTACTACACTTTGACATTTTTGTTAAAATGGAAACTCCACTATAATTTCACCTGTTGAATCCAAAAAACGGCTGGGAAAAGAGTCGACAAATCCCAAAGCATTTCTGGTATTTATGAGTCCCATGATATTACTATAATTCGCTGTCAGATAATCATTGAATTATTATCAAAATAGTCCATTGAAGTTTTTGTTTGTAATAGGATACTTGAAGTGACCCCCAGACTTGACCTTAGCAATAACAATAAGCGAGCAGCGTTTTTTGTAAGAAATATTCTTGTTTTACATTGCAACGACAATGAATATTAAAAACAGGAAATGTACGTAATTTAGCTATTCTAGTTAGGTCTATTTTACCATCGCATGTGGCTATCTTTATCTATACTAATTAAATCCTGGTAAATATCATTAAATATTTTTTAATATAAACTGAATATATGCATGTGATACCAGATTACATTTTCAGTTTGTCCGATATCTTAATCTATGCATTTGTGCTAATGACATGATTGTGATATATTGCATATTAAGTCGAATAGGCCTATATTGGACTTAAGTTGCAACCAATTGCCCTAAAGTTTAATTCAGAAGTAAATGATAAAACAATTTGCCATATTATGGCTGTACCATTAGTTAACTCTGTCGTTGGTGAATTTTGGATTATAGTTGTACTTATCGGTGTTGTCTTAGCATTCGCCGTTGACTCTGTAGTTGATGTATGTGTAATGGTTGTCGATCGTAATGCAAGACCGTTCGTGTTGGACGTGTCAAATTCAGTTACTGCTGATGCCTCGTGTGTGGTCGTACCAATCGCCATTGTAGTTGACTCTGCAGAAAAAAATGTAATATATTAAAAAGCACTATTTCCATATTATTAAATATATTGCCATATTTTTCCTTTTTTTTTTGTATAATCACTTTAATTAAACTTATCTAAACATAATAAAAGTTTGAGGGGAGCTTTTCTTTAAGGAGAAAACTAATGAAAAAAACTTACCAAGCACGAACCATTTACGCAGGAGGCTGGAAAAACCTTTGTTTCCAGCGTCGCTGTGTATCCACTGATAGTCAAAACATAGTTAGAGTCCTCAGTACCAATACGAAAGAGAGAATATCTTGCGATCTTCATTACATTCAAGTGGTCTGTCATTTCTATCAATAGCTCAAATTCGCCATCAGCTGTTAAACGGTTGATTTGTTCATTACCAAGCCAGAACTCTGTGTTCACGTTTCCAAAACCCTCTTTGTATTCTTTCCAATTTCGGTAAAAATCAACTGATCCATCTTGTCTTCTCTGTATCACCTGATAATGAAAAGAAAGTAATCTTTACTCTACTTTAGCTTTACTAAAATAGTGATGACAGGCCCATCAACTAGCGTAAATAGCAATGAATGAAATGAGAACCTAACTGCCAGTAATAATAAATTGCTTGTTGGTTCTTATGCAAGTTTTGGAACATTAGTATATAATGGTCGCTCTTTCGGTTAAAACTAAAACATATTTGTCAACCTGAAAGTTTCCGCAGTTATGTTTATGCTTCTAAAGCCATATCAGTGTTTTCTGTCCCTGGCACTGTTTTAGTAATGAATTAGTAAGCTGTGGCAGTGATGTTGGATCAACGGTACTTCTAATTTCTTTGAATAAATTGTTGCCTACTGTATACTTACCATCCAACCTCCATCTTCCCTCATGTCACAGTACACAGTAATCTCTGGTTCTCCATCACCTGGTTGTATCACATATTCACCACCATTAGCAGAAGGATTATATTGTAAAATGTCACCACAGTCCCTCATAAAACTTTCTAAAATAAAAAAAATTAAAAAAGATTGTTGTTTAAAAAAAAGATCACACTGGTATATTATTGGGAAAAATAGTTTGTATCTATTTTAGAGAAAATGCAATATTCAATTGTAAAACTAATACAATTCATTAATGTGCACATTTTGTAATTTTAATAGTAATAAGTACCGTAATAGTAATTTATAATTCTGCAAAAATTTAAACTAGTTTCCAGGTGACCATCAAGCACAACTGAATCCCTTGGTGATAATCCCATGGACTTGGTAGATATGCATATAACATGCAGTACCACCTCATGTAGTCATTTGGTCTGAATTTATAGTAGGTTAATTCAATCCTTGTAGATGTACTGTAAAATTTTGAAGAACACTTTTTATTGACTTATATGAAAATAAAGAGAACATTTCCTAGGCAAATTCAACAGCAACAAAATATCACTACCAATCAACATTGATGTGAACCTCTATATAAAGAATCCATGTATTTTCCCTTTGACTAATCCCAAAAAATTAAAAAATTAAAAATTTCGAAAAAAGGTGGGTCATTTTGAAGTATCATAATAGTTATTAACTATCACCAAAAATTTGTCGAAAAAAAAATCATTTAACTAAAATACAGACGTTTTTTTGTTAAAAAAATAACTTTGACTTCCAGTCAAAGTTTTCCATCAAAACATATCCCATAATGAAACGTGCTTGTTTCGCTACTCTGTATGCATATTTCATAAAACTTCTTTACGATCTGTGTGAAAATACCTTCTCAACTGTGACGAGTTGTAAATAATCCTAATTAGCATATGCAATATGCGTACTCGTGGTTTGAAATCTTTGTTTACTTTCGCTCGCGACAATTTTCCAGACGAAATGTTATCAAACTAATTTACCTGTTATTTACGTAAACTTGTTGTTTTGGCTCGAATTTTCGACTTAAAGTGAATAACTTTAATATTACTTTGATATGGCCAATTTAAATTTAGAATATTTTGACCATCATTTTTTTGTGTTTCAAGGGACAATACATATTTAATAAGTTTGCAAAATTGTATACTTACTCCTTTCAATGTAACAAAATTCAGGCGCTTGAATTATGTTGTTTTCAACTGATGACGTTTCCAGTATTTGCTTATTGATTTGACAAACACGATCCTTCTGGTTATAGTTAACCGACAAGCAATCAGATTTCTTGGAACATTCCAGCAAACAATTTAGTTTGTGTATATTCTTCAACTCGTAACTCCAACCTTCAAAAGCATGCCCCTCTAGGATAACCGTATAATCATATGTATTGATCGAAAGATCACCGACAACAAAGAGCAGAAGAAAGAAAATTATTAAAGTTGAAGTTAGCATTGCGACGTTTTAGAATTATGTATTGACGAATGAAACGGTTATCGTGCCAATAAAATCTACAATTCGTCTTCAAATGCTCGACGTACGCCTGAATGAGTTTCTTAACATTGTGGTACGAACTATATTTTCATCTTATATGTATATGAAGACAGAGTTGATACTCCATTATCCAACCACATCAATAGACATGTCAGTGTGCACCAATCAACATGCTGAGTGTAAGATATGATTTACATAAGATTGTATAACTTTGTAATGTTTAGGTCTTAAGGTTACATTGAACCGAACATTTATATATATATATATATATAAAGGCAAATTACTGAAAAAAAATGACAATGCTGTGGGTATCAGTGGCTGGATCTCAATGGAGATACAAAAATAAAAAGCGAAAAGCTAAATCAAAACGATAAAGTAAACAGCCAAAAAAGTTAGCAGAGCTTTCGGGCAACACTAGCCCTTGTATATTTTATTCCATTCTTTAAGGGGCGGGTTTCCCGCTGTTGAATGAGATTGAATAAAATAAATAAAATAATAATGTATGAAAAATCATGAAGATATACATGCTCTTTTTTTTTAGACGCATTTTTTGGTGTTCAAATTACAATAATTAAAATACAGATTACTTTCTAAAAATATTTAATTTATTTCTGTTTTATTGAGAAGCACCTGATCTGATTCAATACCTGCAACAATTCATAATGGGTGTCCAGTTATAATTTTTATTTGCAAGTCCTACGTATTCCAATCGAATCTTTTCTTTTTTTCTGTATGCACTTCCTCATAAAAAAACATTAAAACATAAATTATATTTAAAAATGTAATTGAATCCAGACAGAAAAGTGGTACATTTGCTGTGATAATCATGAATTTCTGTGCCATTTCTTTTTCTCATCTTTAAAACTCTGACCAGTTAAAATATTTAATAATATAAATAATTTCAGTAGTCTGGATAAACAATTCTGTAGTAAACACAAGATATAAATATATGGCCACTACAATCAATAATTTGTTCAATTTTCCAATATTAAATGAACTCGACTCTTTTTTAGGAGACATAAAACATAAGAAAACGTGTTTATCTCCAATAAATTATATATATAAGTATAGAATTTACGAACTGTATAATTCATTATGTGATGAAGATAAATTAAACAAACACATCATTATTTTCCTATATTGAATTAGCTGTATCAATCTATTTTGATGACTGACAAAACAAATATTATTTAAATAGGTACGTCGATTCTCTCCAGCAACAATATCTTACATAGCTTTCAAGTCAAAAATCTTAATGGTATCAACATTTTCAAGTTTGAAGGGTAAATCATACATGTTTGGTTTTCACTAACTTGACCAACAAGTAATGAATTGATATTAATATACAAATATAAAACATAGGGGAAACTATAGATTGATAACTATTGGAATGTATGGCCAATAGAAATTTTTTCCAGCACCTGGTGTTTGTCTTTCTTTCAATTCAGATGGGCCGTGTAGTCAAACGTCACAGCTGAACAACTGTGATAACGACGACATTATTTGAGAAAGCTTCTTGCGATAATTAATAAATTCACATTCTCTCCCTAGTAACCGCTTTGGTGATGCATTTCGTTTTTCTCTTTAATGCATTGATTATAATGACGAATAAAATAAAATATACTGAAACAGTAAGAATCGAAATCGAAAATCAAAATGATACTAAAACGTTATATCCATCTATATTGTTGATATGTATTGAAGAATAAGACGCGCTTTATTTGATAGAAGGCCATTTTTAATTTTTATTTCATCTCCATCCAACATCGAGTAACTTGCCAATTACATGCACTAAGAATGTTATTAATAATTGATCGTCTTTGGTCTCACGTATGTGGTATTAGAACAGTTGGTGAATAATATATTTGTATGTATATTGTTTGTATTCATATCTGAATAAACCCCCTCGTATTTGCATAAATAAGTAAATTTTAGTGAATTTCCAAAACAATTATTATGAAGATCCAATGTTGGAGTTTTTTTTTTTTTTTTTTTTTTTTTTTTTTTTATTCGGTATATAAAAATATATTACAAAACGACAGTCAAGGACTGAAATGAAATGTATTACAAATGACTAAAAATTAGTTAAAATTGCTATAAAAATAGAAATATCTTAATAAAATTAGATATCGTACCATACAATTAAAAACATACATGAATAAAAAACCTTAAAACATTCACTTATTACATATCTAAAAAAGAGCTAGTGGTGCCTATTAATTATATCCACCATGGTGATTGTTAATATCTTTAAAAAAGCCATCTTTACATTAAAAAATACATACATTCATTATATGTTTTTATTTCATTTTTAATAACTTTAAAACAAGATTCAATATAGACTAAAAATCATACTCCTAAAGTTAGATTTACAAACTACTAATTTATCAGTAATGAAAGGATACACTGATTGAATATCAATTTAATGTTATTTTGTAATTAAAAACAATTAATATTAATGTTACTATTATATATGTAGTTATAGCATAAATTCAAATAATAATAAAATAAAAAAAAATAACTGTTATTAATCTTTGTATGCCTAATGAAAGTTTACATAATATTTATATTATTATATAAATTAAAATACTAATAATGTTTAAACAAATCACAAGTGATATGACAATATATTCGATTATTAATTCTGTAACATTTGGATTAGATAACGAGCTGTTATTTAACAATACAATTATTTAATGATAATTCCAAATGGATAATAGCTAAAAGAAACAAAAGAGGAATCTTCGTTATTCCTATATATTATTCATAAGTCAAATTATTCAATAATTACAGATTCTGATTATTTTGTGCTGCTCTCTTAACCATCATCACTGTTGTCTTAAGGCCTCTATCAAAAGTATACAAGTTGATGCCATTGTAATCAACTGTATCTGGTGTAGGTAAAGCCATTCATGTTTGAATCATGACAACTATCTTATGGTGCTCTTTTAACCATCATCACTGTCTTCTTGAGACTGTAGAACCCTCTATGGAAATGCCACCAGCCGATGCCTTTAACATCATCAGCTGTACCTGGTGTAAGGTAAACCCCATTCAGGTTTGAATCATAACAGCTATTGTACCACCAAGCACTTTTGAATGCCAGAGCACAGTTACCACTGAACTTATCATTGTCTCTATCATACGTTGAAAATTGTTGACCATTGTGTAATGATGCCAAAGAATCACCTAAACAAACAAAACATATCATCTTTAGTTTACTTCATATATCTTTAAATTAAAATTCATTTTAAATATTTGTTTTTCTTTGTATTAAAAATAAAATAAAAGGTATTTGATATAAAAGGGAAAATAGAAATAATAAAATATCCTATAATTTGTAATTTATTAACATATTTAATTTTTTTTGTCAAATTGCCATACATTAAATCATAAACACAATTTAGGTCTATAAATAGTATTTTTTATTATTTAATTACATTTAATTTGTTTTTAATTTCACTGTGTTTTGTCTGATTTTACCAAAAAAATTGTTTTGGGTAGAAAATTCTATAATTCTGTAGTTACTGGCAGTAATTATATTTTACTCACTCTTTAACCTGTTTGTGCAATTATTTAGCAAGCTTGTTTGGATATTAATTATACACATACTGTTGCCTCGATTGCCTCATAAATGCCTACATTAAAACAAATGTAGTTGCTGAAGTAAAATGATCAAATGTCATTTGACCTTGAGAGTTGTTCCATTACAGAATAGATAAGTTGTACCATGAGTGCATTTGAACATTTTAATGTTGTTAGATTTGTTTCAGGCCTATAAGAAAGAATTTTGAAGTGGGAAGGCCATCCAACAATTTACATTATAGACAATTTAGATTATAATAATAGATTAGATTATAATATCATTATTATAACTGTTTTGTTCTATTTTTCAGATGTTTTTAGGAGCTTTTCTTAACGTTGGTCCAACTTTTTTCAGCTTTAGTATGTTGCATAATACACTGTACATTTCATATGCCGTTATTTTTGCAATGGTTTAATTTTCGCAAATTTTGGGTTGAATGTAAACAACATGCAAACCGAAAAAAGCTACAGATTCTTACGGTACTGTCTCAGTACTGCAGCAGTGATCGACACTTTTGCAGTTATGATTGAAAATGTTCATCTGGTTTGTAGGTATAAGTATCTTAAAAATATTCTTTTTTTCAAACCAATAATTAGTAAAAACTAATTATTGGTTTGAAAAAAGAATATTTTCAAGATACTTTTGCAGTTAGTTTATTGGAAGTTTTGTGAATATAAAAAGGATTAAACAAATATAGAAACATTTGTTTTTAATTTACTACTGTAGTACTGTGAATACGGAATGTAGGCTAGACCTTAAGGCCCACTGTATGGGCCTCAGCTATAATAATAGGATGTTAATATGATAGCTCGTGTCGACACTTTTATACTTTACTTTAGGCCTAGACTAAAATGAAATCTGTGAAAATATCAATACGCGAAAACGTCAAGAAAGTAGTTAAGCGAATCATTCTGTATGCGAAAATATTTCCATTTACAGTATTCATTTGAAATCAGTTTCTTTTATTTCTAACCTAAATAAGTTCCAAATACCTTGGTGAAATTTGATTTCTATCTTTTTACTTGATGTTTTCTACAATATTTGCAAATAGATTAATATGTAAACAAATTCATTAAACAAACGTGTTCCCACTGGAGAGTTATATTGATTAGAAAACACTAGAAAATTGTCAACTTTAATAATAAAACTATTACATTTTAACATGGGTTCCTCATTTATCTATGTTCTATTTCATGCTACAAATTATTACCCTAAACTTTAGGAACCTTGGGTACAGTACATGTTTTAGGTTCTGTCCCAGTCAATGTCCTTATCATTTATTTAAGCAGTTGTAATTCTAAACATTAATTTTATTATACACTTCAAATGTGATAAATAAAATAAAAACATACAGTATGTGAGTAGTTCATAGACTATTTTTACTGCAACTTACAAAGAGTGTAGGAGTGCTAAAAGTATCAATGTTAATTCTTTGTTTACTTTCTTCAGATAAAATTGATTGAATATACTAACCTGCAGTTCCTGTGTATCCACTGATTGTCAAAACATAGTTAGAGTCCTCAGTACCAACATGGAATTGGGAATATTTTGCAAACTTTGTTACATTCAAGTGATCTGTCATTTCTACCATTAGCTCAAAATTTCCATCAGCTGTTAAACGGTTGATTTGTTCATTACCAAGCCAGAACTCTGTGTTCACATTTCCAAAACCCTCTTTGTATTCTGTCCAATTACGGTAGAAATCAACTGATCCATCTTGTCTTCTCTGTATCACCTGATCATAAAAAGATTTAGTTATATATATACTCTAGCCTACTTTACTGAACAAGCATAAATAGAACTGAATGAAATGAGAACCTGGTCAGTATTATTACGATTAAACTACACTAAGTCAATAGTGTATCATTTGACTACACTTAAGTTGCTTCTTGGTGCTTAGTATGCATGATTTGGAACATTAGTATAAATCATTGGCCTTTCAACTTAATTTTCTGTAACGTTGCACTGTTGCTGGTAAAGGCTTATCTCCCAAATCATTAACATTGTTCTCTATAATAAATGTTTTCTGTCCATGCTGATCCCTGGTAGTCCTTATAGTAATGATGATGGATACATTTTGTTTTTGTTTGTGTGTTATAGAATAATTAATAAAGATGGGTTTACTCTTGATAACTGTTGTCTTACCGTCCAATTTCCATCTTCCCTAATATCACAGTACACATTAATTTGTGGTCCTCCCTCACTTGGTTGTATCACATATTCACCACTCACAGGATAAAATTGTGAAATGTTGCCACAGTCCCCCATCAACCACTCTAAAATGTATAAAGTTTGACGTGTTTTATGGTGGGAAAAACTCACTGATATTTTTTAGGCAAAATCAAGTGTTAGGATATACAAAATTATTCATAGTTTTGGCCTAATTTGTCATTATATTAAGGTAATTTTTCTATTCAATTTTTAGTTTTTAATGTGGCTGATCTGAATCATCATATCTGAGTTACAACCATCCAATGGAACTCCTCTTCTTATTACTCTGATAGGTGTTAGCAAAGAATATAGGCCTCTATCTTTTGTTTTATTCACACATGAAACAACTAAACCGCAAGATTGTATTTTAACTCTGATAGAAAAGAGTGTGTCTCTATAAAAGAATTGACACTATCAAACTTTATGTGTCAAAAAAGTTTGATGTGCCCTTATATGGTAGTGCTATGCTTAAATATGTTAGTGATATGACATCATCATGTCCATATATGGGCACATCACATTTTTTGACACATACAGTTTGATAGTGTAGACAAACCTTAAAGCTTAGATACAGGCATGAATTTTAAATATAATATCTGGTAATTTGTACATAAATCAAATATTTGCCAAAATTCTGCCATAAAAACTTTTTTTCAGTAGTTATGTAGTTTAACCTAATGTAATAACATGTCTGGTGACTCCCTAAAAGGTGAAAAAAGATGATGGATATACGGTGGATAATTTTTGCTATAGCATAAAAATAAAATTCTAAAATTGAATAAAAAAAAAGTAAAATTCACGTTATATTACCTATATTTAGTCATCTGATAACATTTTTTACTAAACTGTTTATTTTTCATAGCTTTTTTTTAAAAATGCCTCTCTATTTACAAAATTTGTACTATCCCTACACTGATAAGAAAGTGCTTATTTTCAACAAGTTCGTGTAACACAAATAAAATGCCAAAAATAATGAAACATAGGGGAAACTATTGATCGATAATTATTGGAATGTATGATCAATAGAAATGTTTTGGCCGCACCTGGCCTTTAAGTTTAATAATAATGTAAGAATCAATAATTTGAGAAGTTCTAGGTGACCAAGAAACACCATTAAATCCCTTGGTGGTAATCCCTATTGATGCCTATAACATGTAATATCAAATACTGAGTCTATACATTTAGTAAAGCATTAAATTGGTTTGATTTTATTAGCTAATCAAGGTAAATGTACTGTAACACTATCTTAAAAAGCAATTTCATTCGTTTATTTCATTTAATTTTATAAATAATTTTATAAACAAATATTTCTATTGTTACATAGAAAATAACAAGAAGAAAAATACCATTAATAGTGGATTTTTACAAGAAGTCAAACATTGTCACGTAAAACCTGGACAAATTAGCTAATTTCATTTTTTTTATTTCATTTAATTTTATAAACAATTATTTCTATTAATGTTGCATAGAAAATAACAAATAACTAATTAAACCAAGAAGAAAATTACCATTAATAGTGGATTTTTACAAGAAGTCAAACATTGTCACGTAAAACACAAAACCAAAAAATAAGTAGAATTTAATATTTGTTACTTTGACGAATTATAAGACACCATTTTCATAATTTTACTGATAAAAAGAGAATAAGATAATTGTTTTAGCAAGCATATAATAAAATTTGAGCGAAAATTGAGCACAGATAAGCGAAATGCACTCTTGAAGGTGATTAATCTATGACAAAAGGTGAAAAAACTCTATTTTAAAAATTCATGTGGCCAAATGGTGACGTCATACCATTTTGTACGTTTAATATGCACATGAATTCATATTTACAACTCATTGGCTTTCGTAATAAGTTACACATTTTGAGGTCATCTTCCATTCTAAAGAGTATTTGCATTTTAAAAAGGGATAGAAAAGAAATTTGTCAGCACTTTTGGGCACTTAATGTGTGCATATTGTCATTTTTAACGTGCTCGTATAGAGATATTTTATTTGTCTGTTGCACGACATTCTCTGGGATGATTGAGCTGTCATTGAAAATAGTAACAATTAATATGTGCTATTCGTTTTTGTTTTTGGTTCACGTCAGATTACTAGTATTTGCCGGGGTTAGATCAGTTATTATTACTACTTTAACATTTAAATTATTAAACACCTTGTCAACTGTTGTGAGTTGTAAAAAATCCTAATTAGCATCATGCATAATGCATACTCGTGGTTTGAAATCTTTGGTTACTTTCACTCGCGAAAATTTTCCAGACGAAATGCAATCAAATTAATTTACCTGTTAATTAGGTTAGGTTTTTGGGTCGAATTTTCGACTTTAACTGAATAACTTTAATATTATTTTAATATGGCCAATTTAAATTTAGAATATTTGACCTTCATTTTTTGTGTTTCAAGGGAAAATACATCTTTAATTATGTCAACAAACAACCAAACAATCCTAGGCCTAGCAAGGCTAAAACGCCTAGGCCTACCCTAATACTAACGGAATATGACCGTTTCGGCCACAGACAGTTTCGGCCACAACAGATTTCTATGGCGCGCCGCGCCATTCACGCATATTTTAGACCGTGCTATTGTTTTTGCTATTAGGCCTAGTTATCGCATCTCATGCTTTGTTGTATAGTATTTTTTATGACTATTACTACCATTACAGTGTTATCATTCTTAACGTTATTCCACTACAATTTGCATTTATTAGATTTGTTGTTTCCATTCCAGTTTAGTTGTATCATGGAGTCTTGGCGAAAAACAAATTTAACTATCAGTGACACAGTTTAAATACTCTCTTAGTACAGACGGCGTACTAATAGTTTGGCTATGAAAAAAGAAAGGCTAAGAAAAAAAAAAGAAATTTAATTAAAACGTTTTTCCTTCCATTGCTTAGGTGTAAAGAGGAATATCAGGAACTCACACATCAATAGAAGCAGAATCAAGAAGAAAATTAGTGATTAAAAAAAATAAATTTAATAAAACTTTGTCGTCTTCATTTGATTAGTTTTTAATACAATACAGGAGTAATTCAATGTTTTATCATGGAGCTTAGGTCTTAAGAACACATGTGCATAAATAAAACGAACATATCAGACTCAAAATAAAAATAATAATTGAGTAATTTGCGGCGATACCGTATGCATTTAACATATTTTAACATGCACAGAATAAATGAACATATCATATCATGTCAATAATATACAAACAAAATGAGTAATAATTCGGATAAAAATGCGACTAAGGATAACATTTGTGTTGCGTTCAATACGAACGTCAGAGGAAGTCCCCAAACTAATTACTAGGCCTATTATCAACACTCCAGAAAAGAAAATATGAAAGAAATTTGCAGAAAGAAGCAATTAAACACTGTTATTTCAAAGTTCGGAACGCCCGTAATTACTACGGAAATTTGGCCCAATATTACGGACGTAGGGGGAAATGAAGATAAATAAATAGGGTACTACGGAAATACTTAAATGATGGGGAATCCCCGGCAAAATGCAATGACTACGGACAAATCAACGACCCATATGACGGGGTTTTCCATGTACCTTCTCATGACGCACACAGTCAGAAATTCATTCTGAGCCTGTTCAGAAACATATCTAAAAAATAAATTCTTCAATGCCTTAGCATCTTCTCTTGAGTAGTGGTGTTTTACTAATATTTCAAGTTCATTTTATTAGGTAAAATTTTACACGCAAAAACAAACGCACGCATTTCTATTAACATTTGTTTACCAGTGTTTCATTTACATCTTACAACATTCTAATTGGTTATCCGCACTTGGCGGATAACCCCTTGTTATTGTCAGGATCTTTTTTTTTTTTTTTTTCGATATTCTTCTTTCTTTCCACGAATTTTGTTCGCAGCGTATCTCTAATTCTGGCCAACATATGATTGTATAACTTTGTCAAAAGATTGCCCTGTAGCTGTAGATGTGCAAGAAACTTTTTGTTATGAATTTTGACTCGCGCAGCGTAAGTTACGCGCGATTTTATGAATTTAAATGATTGATCATAGATTAAAAACCAACAGTCATTTTGTATAGAAACTTTGTGAAAATTTAAGTCATATCATGCGCAAACTTTCTATGGATTAAAAATGGCATGTTTTACTTAAAGTTACGCGCGCATGCGCGTTCAAAATTTCAAAATGCGCAAAATTCATTTCTAATCAACTTTCTACGCGTTTCATGTCATTTTGAGCATTTCAAAATTTCCCACGCGTGCGCAATTTTTCTACGCGCGCGTGCGCACGTAGCGCAAAAACATCATTTTTTTGCTTGATTTTTGTTTTTTCAGCCTTTTCTAGTAAATTTATCAATTTTCAATCAATTTTGACTTAAAATCACGTCACACGAGCACGTAGAATTGGATAATTTGCACGCGTTTTTGATGAAAAACTTCAAAAATTCGTCAAAATTAGACCTTTTTTGAAACAGTCATAAATTCTAAACTACGTGGTGTACTTTTCTTAAATTACATATTCTGGAAGTAGATGAGTTGTATTTCTCGAATCATGCATTGATATGGCTAACCGAACATTGTGACGTCATCGTATGGCCACCCGAATACAAAATATAGGATTTTTTTCTCTTTCATCATAGCTCGTCAAATTTAATAGAGCGCATCTCTACTTATCCGTATTCCATTCCCACCATTTCTTTATTTTGTCCAGGTCAATCAATTATCTTTCACATGATTTACCATTTTAAAAATTGTGATGACGTCATCATGGGCAAAAGCGTCATTAACTTTGGTCACTTATTTTCACCTATTCTGAACTGTATGTAGTACGTATACAGAATATAGTGTATACCGTATATACTTTGACGTGACGCAAAATAGAGAGCGCACTAACATTTTTTCAATGGCGTAATCGTTTTTCTGCGCGCAATATTCTAACGTATGACGTGCACGTGGCGTTTGCGCTGCGGATAACCTAACTCGTCCGTAGTGACGAGTTCAAATCTAGTTCCTATTAATTATATATTTTCCTCAATTGTTTCTTCCGATAAAATAAATCGTATTCTTAAAGCACTTTATAATAATAATAATAATAATTATTATTATATATTATTAATTATATTAATTATTGGTTAATTAATTAGAGCCGACGACGTTAGCATATTGCCGTTTATCGTACATATTATTACACATCGTTTTCTGCTTTGCGTACGTCGGAACAGTGATGATTAAACTTGATAGAAGTAAAAGTATTTTTCACCCTGCTGCTCTAGCCCGCTACGTCACACGAGATGACTCATTCATTAGATGAAATCAAGCAGCTTTATAGTACTACACTTTGACATTTTTGTTAAAATGGAAACTCCACTATAATTTCACCTGTTGAATCCAAAAAACGGCTGGGAAAAGAGTCGACAAATCCCAAAGCATTTCTGGTATTTATGAGTCCCATGATATTACTATAATTCGCTGTCAGATAATCATTGAATTATTATCAAAACAGTCCATTGAAGTTTTTGTTTGTAATAGGATACTTGAAGTGACCCCCAGACTTGACCTTAGCAATAACAATAAGCGAGCAGCGTTTTTTGTAAGAAATATTCTTGTTTTACATTGCAACGACAATAAATATTAAAAACAGGAAATGTACGTAATTTAGCTATTCTAGTTAGGTCTATTTTACCATCGCATGTGGCTATCTTTATCTATACTAATTAAATCCTGGTAAATATCATTAAATATTTTTTAATATAAACTGAATATATGCATGTGATGCCAGATTACATTTTCAGTTTGTCCGATATCTTAATCTATGCATTTGTGCTAATGACATGATTGTGATATATTGCATATTAAGTCGAATAGGCCTATATTGGACTTAAGTTGCAACCAATTGCCTTAAAGTTTAATTCAGAAGTAAATGATAAAACAATTTGCCATATTATGGCTGTACCATTAGTTAACTCTGTCGTTGGTGAATTTTGTATTATAGTTGTACTTATCGGTGTTGTCTTAGCATTCGCCGTTGACTCTGTAGTTGATGTATGTGTAATGGTTGTCGATCGTAATGCAAGACCGTTCGTGTTGGACGTGTCAAATTCAGTTACTGCTGATGCCTCGTGTGTGGTCGTACCAATCGCCATTGTAGTTGACTCTGCAGAAAAAAAATGTAATATATTAAAAAGCACTATTTTCATATTATTAAATATATTGCCATATTTTTCTTTTTTTTTTTGTATAATCACTTTAATTAAACTTTTCTGAACATAATAAAAGTTTGAGGGGAGCTCTTCTTTAAGGAGAAAACTAATGATCAAAACGTACCAAGCACGAACCATTTACGCAGGAGGCTGGAAAAAGCTTTGTTTCCAGCGTCGCGGGACACTAACTCACATAATAAAAATATTTCTTTTGAGTCTGGTATTTTTCTCGATAAAATAAAAATTGCAAAGATAATATCCCTGTCTATAAAGGAAACATTGATGAAATTATAAATTACCACCCGATATCAGTGTTACCTGTATTTTCAAAAATCTTTGAAAAGGCAATGCATAATAGTCTATATATAATGACTATCGAACCAAATTTTAAATTTTAAACACCCACCAATATGGGTTTCGTGCTAAACACCTGACCTCAAACGCCGCACTTGAACTAATTAAAGATACTAGAAAAAATCTTAAAATGTTTTTGATGTAATTTTTCCAGATCTTTCCATTACTGTATTTTTTATTGAGTATACCTTGCGCAATTTTGCGTAAATTTTCCACCAATATAATAAGGTCAATTGGTATTTTTTTATATTAATTTAGGCAGTAAAATGATCATGTGAGTTTTTCACGATAACACTATCTACTGCACTTGCACGGTGATCTGTTCTCGTCGCGATGTAGTTTTTGACGGTTGGAAAGTAGTATATGTAAACATTCTGGATGTGACCCTACATTGTTTTCACAGTGTAATGATGTGATTATGAGATTATTACTAAAATGTCTATTTTAAGGAGATCTTAGAAATGTGCGAGAAAACCCAGTAACGATAAATAGGGCGAAACGATCAAGCCTTTTCGAACTTATGAATATATAGGCCTAGACATGGATCCAAGCCTAGCTAGTTAGGCTAAGTAGAAAGCTGGCTTAAAATTAATAAGCAACTTAATTAAGATGATGCTGTTGTACAGTGCAAATCATAATGTTATATGTAAAACATACTGAAGAAATATCACATGGGCCTTAAAAATTTGCATTCATTAGGCCTAATTAACCAAAAATTACACCAATGCGTTCACCACGAACACAACTCGTACGTCGCGAAGTATAACGCGTTTATTGACGTATTGTAAACTAATAACCTCTCTTTTAAGTTACTGAAAAAAATTGTAATATATTAAAAAACACTATTTTCTGCCCGACGTTTTAGAAATGAGTTGTTCGGAAATAGTCATATTTCCTATTTTTTTTGTATAATCACACACTTAAACGTAAGAGCTGGGGGGAGCTATACTTTAAGGAAAAAACTAATGATAACGATCAAAACGGTCTTTATCATAGGACCAAGCACGAACCATTTACGCAGGAGGCTGGAAAAATGTTTGTTTCAAGCGTCGCAGGAAGCTAAGATGAAAGCCAAGAAGTACTTACCAGTGGAATTTGATTCAATGGAAAGAAGACCCAACGTGACAGAGACTGCAACAACTACTAATATTAACATAACTGCTCCTATAATAATGAACACATGTTCGTCAATCCAGGATTTGCACGCCGACGTATCCTGTTGCTCCACATCTTCATCGACAACAAAACGTTTGATAGCCCGGCATCTTATTTCAGCCGGTGTATTATCGTCTGCCGTTCCTGAAATTGAAATAGTGCTTGCCTCAACGTCTGTGTTTCCATTTGTTTCTTTTCCACTATTCATAATTCGAATGTAATTGATAGATTTCAGTTTATAAAACTAAACCCCCCAACAGTTCCAGTGATTATGACTGTCATGCATCCAAATCGTATCCGGATATTCACCCCCTGGACATTTACCCCCGGAAAACTACCCCACGGACAACCACCACCTGGACAACTACCCCCTTAGGACAACTACCCCTTTAGGAAAACTACCCCCTTAGGACAACTACCCCTTTAGGACAACTACCCCCCGGACAAATACCCCCGGACAAATACCCCCCGTACAACTACCCCCTTAGGACAACAACCCCCTTAGGACAACTACCCCCCGGAAAAAAACCCCTTAGAAAAATTACCCTCTGACAATTACCCCCCGGACAATTACCACCCCCCCCCCCCATCCGGGTAATTACCCCGCGGACAACTACCTCTGACACAATACTCCCCGTAGGACAACTACCTCCTGAACCTGGACAATACTCCGAGGGCAAATAATCTTTTAGGACAACTACATCCGTAGGACAACTAACCCCTGGACAACTACCCCCCGGACAATTACCCCTAGGAACAATTACCCCCTGACAATTACCCCCCCCCCCTCCGGGTAATTACCCCGCGGACAACTACCTCCTGGACCTGGACAATACTCCGAGGGCAAATAATCTTTTAAGACAACTACCTCCGTAGGACAACTAACCCCTGGACAACTACCACCTAGACAACTATCCCTTTAGAACAACTACCCCCCGGACGGACAACTACCACCCAGACCATTCAACAACCTGACTCTGCAACAGTGTATAATAGGAATTAATAACTATATTTTAATTCGTTACTTTGACGAATTACTATTCATTATTGTAAACAAAAGTAAAAGATTGAACATAAATATAGTCCTAAGGGAGGGGGTAGTTGTCCGGGGGAGGGGGTAGTTGACCGGGGGATTGTTGACCGGGGGGTAGTTATCCTAAGGGGGTAGTTGTCCTAAGGGGGTACTTGTCCGGGGGGTAGTTGTCCGGGGGGTAGTTGTCCGGGGGTTGTTATCCTAAGGGGGTAGTTGTCCTAAGGGGGTAGTCAACACAAAATTCATTTTGTATTGACAAAATTCATTCTGTGTAAACAAAATTCATTCTGTGTAGACAAAATTAATTCTGTGTTGACAAAATTAATTCTGTGTAGACAAAATTCATTCTGTATTGACAAAATTAATTATGTGTAGATGGGTGGTAGTTGTTCTAGGGGGTTATTGTCCGGGTGGTAGTTGTCCGGGTGGTAATTGTCCAGGGGGTAGTTGTCCGGATACGCTTAGTATAACGTATTAATTTGTACATTTAGATTTATAGAGGGTGACAAACATAATTTTTGATAATCAGAAGATAAAAAAAACTTCAGTTGAAAATATGCTCAACAGAGGACAGCAAAACGAAAACTAAATTTATCACAAATCCGAAATAGAATGGAAAAATAGAGCCCAGTGGCCGTATTCACCAATCTCTCATTTCATTTAACTCAATAAATATTTTCCTTAAAATTGTATTCACTTTTTTTTCCACAACTTGGTGAATAACTAGGCAACAATGATAATACATTTGTATATACATTTTTGTTAATTAACAGACACATTTATCATTTACAAAAATAGAAATACAATGATAAAAAAAAAATAAATAAAATAAGGTATGTTCTCATTGTAAACATTACTTTGCACTTAGGCTAAGTACATTGCAAACAAGGTGTTAAACATTTTCACTAAAAAGATTTCATTTTTTTAGTAACGCACTTATAAATCATTCAAAGTAAAATTTATTTCTCTTATAAGTTCATAGTAAAAAAATAAAATTAACCGTATACGGTAGGCCTTTATGAAAGTATCACTATCATTAAAAAAATTGTCATATCAGACTACATTGAGTGAACTAATATTAAAATATTTCTGACATGCATGAATGACTCGGGACTCGTTTCTACTGCAACTACTCAACATACGGTATAAAAAAATACGGTATATTTTTTATGAGCGCTGTTTCTGCATCCAAACATTTACGGTATTTAAAAAAATACCGTATTATATACGGTATTTACTTGGCAGCAGAAAAGGCCATACTTATTCTAAAATTTGAATTACATTTTTGTAGACTAGATTTACAAGTCAATCGCAGAATCACAGAATTAAAATCTGATAATTTACAAAATGTATCAAAAACATTGAGAAAACACCACCCGGCGTTATGCCAATTTGTAAATCAAACTATCGTAATTAAAAAGTAATTTATCAAGAAGACGTTTTTCTAATTTTAGATCAAGCTTTATGTAAATATATCGAAATGTTATTATTTTAAATGGACCACTTTGAATGATTAAACATGAATAGCATTATAAGGAATGAAAGGAAGGTTATCGTCATATGCGTACTCTGTCCTTGTTAACTTTTAATTTACTTGTTGTTGCCTAGGATGTGAAGTGAATTGAGATTTTGTGACGATTAGTTTTTCTTTTTTCTTTTTATTGAACTGCACGATTATGGTTTGAATTTAACAATTGAATTGGTAAATGGAATTATTTTGGGATTATTAATTAATAATAATTGCATTTCAAATTACTAATTGCATTGCCAATTTCATTTCATTTTAAAATCTATTACTAATTTCTTTGGTTTGATTTCTCTTCTGCTGAACATTTTTATTTTGCCTCGTAATTCCTAAAAAAAACTTCCGGCGGCTATTATCTCCCTTACTGATTTTCTCTCCCTAAACTGTCTATGTCCTGTTACATGATATGTATATAAACCAACAAAATCATCATAAAAGTATAAAATTACCTTCCTCTGTTTGCATACTTCTCGGCACTTTCTCTGTTTGCATACTTCTCGGCCTTTCCTCTGCTAAATAACAAAGAAGAAAATATAAATATAATAATTAATTAATTTGAAACGATAACGATAAGGAAATCTGTAAGAATGAGAAAAAATTCGCCCCAACCGATCCACTGGAACTCGGACCGTCCTGCTTGAGCTGTCCTAACCATTAGATCACTGGGGCTTTTATGGTATTGTTCAAACTCGATTGGATAGCGACTCTTCAACATTCTCGGCGTGGTACGGAATATATAAATCAATTGTGTTGCGTAGCACTGTGTAAATTATATATAAATCATACTGTCAAATTATAGAAACAGTGCTCATATTCGGAACATGACCTCATAATCGCGTCGAGCATAGCTCATTGGCAAAAGTTCATACTAGTGGTATACTCATCTGAAAATGTTATTTGTGTTAAACTGTTCTCGATGCAATACAAAAACGAATTAAGAGACATTTACTATAATTTCTTTACTCATTTTGATCTTGAGAATGGTTCCATGATGGTTCCGAAACGTCGCTCTTTTTGAAACACTATAAACTAGTATTTTATAGCACGTCAGAACCGTAATTCAGGCTAGAATCCTAGATCCCCTAATCACGATATCATCACCACTGTTATGATCGTTCAATGTTAATCGTAAAAAATATCAAAGAATTTAGATTTGAATCGAACATATTCGATGACAAATAGAGACGCCCATGCCAAAGGTGAGCTGTGATAGAGTGGAAAAAACGTCTATTTTTATTTATCTACTGTTTGACCTGATAAATAAATAATAAGAATAGATTAATATTTTACCTCATGACAAGTCTATCATTCGAATCATAAATTCAGACCATTTATCCATTTCATTGATAAAAATACAATTCCAATGTTTCCATTTCAGAAATATTCACATTAAACATTAGTAATTATTATAATTAAGAAGATTATAAAACGTTGGAAGCCAGTCGGTCAATGTGAAAACTATACAAACAATTTTTTTAAGTTGTTTTATTTGTTTGTTACATTATTTAGGTACTTCTATTCGGAAAAAATGTGGATTTCACTATTTTCATAGTTTTCCTCAAATAAACATGGTTTTGCAAATTTTGTCCTACAACATACCTTTAGTCAGGCATTCCACCATTGAGTGTAGTCCAATTTTGTCAAGACTGGTAATAAATTCTTCAATTTTGTCTTCACAAAGTATTTGTCTGTGTTCCAAATCCAAAAGCATACTCCAAGCATCTTGGTATTTCTTTAGCGCAGTACCATTGTACAGTGCATCAATGTTTTCTACATCAGCCTGTGTAAGTCCATTTCCGAAATCTAAAATCCAGTGTCGATATGGAGTGAACGTTGTAATTTTGATTTCTTGATCTTCGAAGAAAGATTGTTGGACAACTTTCATTACTTCAAATGTTTGAGTTACTTTGATTGTTTCGTAAAGTAACGAAGGCTTGTCTGAACTCAAATATCCTGATGTAATTAAATGATGCAGTAAGTCTATTGTTTTCTTGGCTTTGTCTATGTTCGCTACTGTAATTAAATCGTGGTATAACACTTTCAGCTGTCGAAAGAGGTTGTGGTCATCATACCATCCTGAAACGTTCACTAAATTCACAGTAAAATCTATAAAATTATTTAAAAGAGAACATTTTAAAGAAATTTAATTTGAAATGTTGGTGGTATGCAAGATGAAATCAGTTATTTTCAATCTTTAACATTACCTGTTGCCATATTGTCAGTTTTCTGTCTTCATTTCTGAAAAATGTAATTTGTTGTATTTAAAATAAACTGTTTATGGATCAATTCATCTTGTTTTGCAAAGTAACATTATCGGAAGTTTATCAAAAAGTAAAGTACTAAATTTAATATTCGCCCATATGTTTAGGCTAAATTTACCTATACAAAACTAACTTTAGAGGACCTAACATGGAAGAACCATCCAATTTGCATAATACTGGACAAATATTATCAAATTATGAGAATTCGTCATTGTCAAAATGTTTTAAATTATTTTTTCATTTTCATTCTCATTGATTAAGACAATTTATCTTTTTGAATGATTGATGATCTTCATTGAACAATATTATATTTACTTTTTCACAAGGAAAAGAAAGCTGAGAACGGTTGCAGAGGAAAGAAACAACAAACAAATTGAATGTTAACCATTAAGTTAAAATATGAAAGGTACTGTTACTAGAACTGTCATTTAAAAGTGAAAACAGTAAACAGTAGAATTGTATCTGTTTGTTTATTGTTGCGACAATAAACGATGGCGGTTTCCATCATGATTGTATAAGTAATATAGGCCTAAGTAAAATTAACGGCAACAAGCCATTTCAACCCCACTCTCTTCCTGTCTGTCATCTAGCGTATCAATTATACAATGCAGTGGAGCTGTAGTTTGGTGGTTGACGTGCTTTCCTTCCAATCCCAAGGACCGGGGTTCAATCCGGACCTAGTGCAGGGTTTGTAACTCACAACTCTTTCAACTCCACTCCCTAAGTCTCAAATAAGACTTAGTTTTAGGGCACAATAATTTATTAAATAGTTTATCCATTCTGTGATTGGCGAATTTGTGCTAGCTGTTGGATGTGTTTGAAATAAGAAAAATAAACTCAGAGTTATACCTATCATATCAATAAATGTTTGGAAAAAAAGTAGGCCTACTGTTACATAAATTGCACAACTTACATTAATACTTAAAACTGAACTGTACTAGATGTCTGACTTTCTAAATTGTACCGTACAGAGCCAATCTATGACGATTTTCTAGAAGAATTGCACCACTCCTTTCACTATAGTTGAAGTACTCATGTCACAAGTCTATCTTACATTACGGTAGACAACCAACTTTATGACCAACAGTAATTTACTGTAGTTTTGTAGTAATTTATTTTCAACAGTACCTGTGATTCTACATTACGGTAGACAACCGACTTTATGACCAACAGTAATTTACTGTAGTTTTACAGTAATTTATTTTCAACAGTACCTGTGATTCTACATTGCGGTAGACAACCGACTTTATGACCAACAGTAATTTACTGTAGTTTTACAGTATTTTATTTTCAACAGTACCTGTAATTCTACATTACGGTAAATTACTGGCGTCCAGATTGCAAGTAATTTACCGTTTTTTTACAAGAATTGTTTTAACAGTGCACAAGTGAAGTTTTTTTGAAATGTTCATACAAAAATATAATTGTTTTGCCTATAGTAAGTCTAGAAGGAAGTTTTCTACTGACTAGGAAACTATTGTGAATGACTCTTTACAATCAGTAATAAATTGTATTAGTACCATGGTGGTACAAGACACCATTTGTCTATTGATACGAACCTTATACAAAAGTAGTTATCTTAGATATGATCAGTGACATAACAATACAAACAATAACTCATAATCCAGTCTAGAAATAGCAAATTTCGATTTAGAATTTGAAAGAAAGCGTACCTCTCACTTCTACATCTATTTGTTTCGATTTAGGTGGTATGTGCTTTTTTACTTTCATGACAAAAGCCTACGGTACAGAAACACACATACCCTCGTACACATTTATATGTACACCACATGGGCTATTTCACTATTAGTTAATTCTGAAACGTCTGCCTGATTAGGTCTGTTTTTATTTAACAACAAAGTGAGAGGCGGCATTGTCTGGCATTACTGCCAACCTTGCTGACTCTCATTCCTCTATTATATCCGTCACAGAGCTCGTTTACCGAAACTGATTAATACACCTTAGTATCATGCCATGGTCGTCTAACAAAACTTCATTTCAGACACACCTCACAAATATAACCCACTATCAAAGAATACTACAACAGAACATGTTTACAACCATTCACATTAATAACTCATTTATTTATATAGCATAACTTCAAACATGCTCGTACATTAGTCAAAATGTTGAATAATTCAGTCATGGTGTACCACGACCACCAGCCAAAATGACAAATTAGTTTAATATATACCATGTTTACACAACAGCATGTGATATGTTCCACCCAATAAGTTTGTGTTTAGCAGCCGATAAACCATCCTCCGACCTATGATCAAAACTGACATACATTGTGTATCGTCAGCGTATTATATATGTGATAAGCTACATCAAAACGCTTAATAATATCAGCGATAGGTTGATCATACACAGTGAAAATAAGAGGTTCAACCATAGACCCCTCAGAGAAACACCGTACTGGAAAATATGGTTTCTAGAGTATTCACCAAGTTCACAAACTCTACTATAACGGTCTTGATGGTAGCTAGTTACCCAATGTAAACAGAGCCAGTAATACCAAATTCCCTCTACAAATGACTGACAAGGATGTCGTGATCTATCGTGCCAAATTCAGAGGACAAATCTGTAACTGCAGCCTACTTACAGGAGGCCCTCTAGAGTTCAGATAGATAAAAAGTGATAAGAGAGAATAAGACATTTTTTTATGACATAAAGTTTAGAGATAATCATTGTTAAAAGTATCTTTACCATAGGCTCCAATAAGGCTACAAGTTTTCACGGTGTTTATTCAAGTTGCTAATGATACTGTAATTTGTAGAGATACAAGAGATAGTTCAGAGAATAAATAAAGGAACATCAGTATCTACAAAATTTGTAATTTATTTATGATGGACGCCTACGGTAACAAAATCTACCAAAACTAGTATTGTTGGTATTATCTATTAGGCCTCCCAATAGCTCTTTTAACCATTTCATAAACAACATAAACGTGCACCCAGTAAGCCTAAACAAGATGGAAAACCGAGAGTAATCCATGCAAGATTACTTCGTTATCAAGACAGGGTAAACATCCTAAGAAAAGTGAGGAGTTGAAAAAGTCGTAGTTCGAGTAGTTACTTCAAATTCGATTAAAAAACGAAGCAGGGGTGGCGCCAGGATCTTCCCGACGCGGGGGCTACATTCCCCGACGAAGGGGCTATGCGAGCGAAGCGAGCATCACTAGGCTGGGGGCCAGGGGGCCGCCAAGGACCCCTGGTGAGGGTCCAGGGGGCAAAGCCCCCGGAAGCAACGCGTTCTAGCGTCATTTGAGGTCATTTTAATCAGATTTAGGGTAGCCATTTTTTCCATTTTTTATAATGCATAAATAAAATACTGCGTGCAAAAAAACGATGCGCGATGACTGTTTCAATCCATATTTTTCAATTTAAAAAATAAAAGTTCAAAGAAAATTTAGAAAAATAGAGTTGGAGGTCCCGGAAATTGAACTTATTATACTTCAAAACATGAAACAAAATATATAAGTCCCTATCATGGTTGTGACTGAGCTAAGAAATGTTTGAAAAATAGAGATGTTAGGTCCCGGAAAATGCACTTCTTGTACTTCGAAATATGACCAGCTTTATTGTTGGGGCTGAGCTAAGAAACTGTTTAAAACTAGAGCTGCAGGTCTTCAAAAAATAGCATTTTATACTTTGGAAACATCAGGCCTAGAGGCTTAAAAAACGCAAGCGTAGACCTTTTTCAGTCAGGGAAATAAGTTTATTCCTCCCAAGTGTATGCGTGCGTACCATCTGGACTTCCGAGTGGTGAGAAATTCATGACATACAGGACATTGAAAATGTAATAACTTAGCTATAATAAGATGTTGGCTAAGCAAAAATGGCATGTTTTTTTGTTTAGTAATGGATGAAAAATTTATTTTAGGTGCCCCACGGTAAAGAAGGTTACTTGTAAATTAAAAAATTGGTGAACATACGAACAATTAACATAATTCGTTTTTGCTGCTGTAGTGTAGCGTACGTCGACGCAGTACACGACGTAACCGTCAGTAAACTTCGCCTGGAAAATAACTACAGTACACATTTTGGTCCCTGGATGGAACATGATATCACGCGTCTCGACCCAACGTTGAACGATTCGTACAAAGGGATACCGACAGACAAGTGCGAACCTAGCTATTGTTTAGGAGTAAGTTAGATCGCTGGCAATAATGAATGCATATAAAGTGCATAATATCACTCTGACGTACTCTCACGGTCAATGAAACGTCGCGGTTTTCTAGGCGCTGAAGCTAGCTACGAAGTGAACGCGAACGCTTTTTACTGTATATTATAATTTATTCCCCGACAAAAAGTACCCGTGTTCCCTTCGGTAACCGTCGGTAAACTTCGCCTGGAAAATAACTACATTACACATTTTGGTCCCTGGATGGAACTTGATATCACGCGTGTTGACCCAACGTTGAACGATTCGTACAAAGGGATACCGCCAGACAAGTGCGTACCTAGCTAATGTTTAGTAGTAAGTTAGAACGTTGGCAAAAAATGAATGCATAAAAGTGCATAATAGCCCTCTGACGTACTCTCACGGTCAATGGAACGTGGTTTTCTAGGCGCTGAAGCTATATGAAGTGAACGCGAACATTTTTTACTGTATATTATATTCCCCGACAAAAAGTACCCGTGTTCCCCGACGGGGGGGCTAGGCTCCCCGACGAGGGGGCTAGAGCCTCCGTAGCCCCCCACCCCCCCCCCCCCCCCCCCCGCTGGCGCCACCACTGAAACGAAGTAGTCGAAGTTTGCAGTTCGACTTAATGAAGTCGAGCTTTTAGTCGAGTTACACACGTCTGGGTAACAAAGGCTATACATTGGCCAATGACAAGAGAGCAGACGAAATTTTCAATTTTCGTACAAAACTTTTTACGCATCAGGACTATATAAAATGAAAAATAATTGTAATCGTTAATTATTAGAACAAGATCAGTATAATTTAACAGTGAAGTACTTTCGATTAACAACAAACAAAATCTTCAAAATATATTTAAGAATCATGGTGGTACAGTAACTTTCATATTTTCTAGGCCTCCAACAAAGTATGTTTGCGACGAACCACACACTTCATAGCGTGACAAGAAAGCGCTAGGCCCCCTAAACATTCCATCGCGTGGTGAATTTCCGCATCTCCCATTGTCGCTATGGCGTGACGTAGTTCAAGTCGGACTTGCTCGAAGAAAATAATGTAATTTGTATACGGTTGTAAATAAAGATGTTTTTCATTATTATAACTTATACCAATGTATGTTTAATAAATCTAATATAAAAATAGATATTTCATTCTTCAATATCTGGCCAATATAACAACTCAATGACTGTTACGTTTTTCATAAACATCGGTTAAAAACCATTTAGTCGACCATTTAGCCTGCCCACTCCAGGACTACAAAAATCGATCAAAATCCGTCTCGATTTAGTCGAGGTTGGCCTGATTTAGTCGGCGATTTGTTGAATTTTGGTTTATGAATTAAAATGACGTCATTTTTAAAGTTTTAGCTCGAACTACGACTAAAGTTCGGTTTAAGAATACGGGCGTAAAAATCCGAGTAAGAAAATTTGAAAAATAGAAAATAACTGATATGTTAAATTAAAGATGTATTGTCCCCCAAAATCATGAAAAATAAAGATTTTTAAAATCGGACTTTGAATAGGCCATTTTGCAGTTTTAATGAAGCTGTTTACTTCCATAAAAAAAAAAACGGGGAAAAAAATTATTTCACCTATAAAAAGACAAAATAAACAGTTAAATTACCCAAAAACTTATTGTCTTCCAGACAATTTGACCATTTTTTGCTTTAAATTACATTTTTCTCAGGTAAGTACATTTTTTTCAGACCCAATTTTTTATGAGAGTGAATAATTATTATGTGACATTAAAATAACATATTCAACAAAAAAATTTAAAAAAATATTTTTTTAGGGGGACAATATATCTTTAAGCAAAATATAAAATATATATAAATAAACCTACTATTTTACAATTTAAAATCTGGAAAAGGATTACATAGTTTTGAGAAAAGTCATAAGTCTAGTTTTGAAAGAGGAAAAGCATAAGGAATTGCGGATAGATAGAGGAAGATCATTGTAGAAATGAGGGGCCTGAAGGAGAGTTTGAAAATTTCAAGAGAGGGTTTAGGAATGTGAAGATTTCCTTTTGAGATTTGACGAGTAGTCATCCTCCCATTGGCAGTAATGTTAGTGAGGAGATGGTATAAGCATTGAGGAGCAAGAAGATTTAGGGTTTTGAAAGTAAGACAACCAAGTTGGTAGTTGAGTCTTTTCTGAAGAGGAATGGTATGGGCTAGTCTAAAGTGATCATCAGAGAGGTGTGACATAGGATTAAGTTTGAGAATAAAGCGTAAAGCTCTGTTTTGGATTTTTTGTAGTTTACTATACAGAGGTTAGTATTAGAGTTAGAACCCAAGACTGAGCAGCATGAGTGCGAGAGAATCTCAGAAAATGACTTTAAAAAAATGTAATTCGGAACTTCTAGATATAGAATATTCAGCAGCCATAACATCTATGAAAAATAATAAGTCTCCTTATGGTACTGATATTCTGCCTATAGAATTTTATAAAATGTTTTGGAATGTTGTTAGGTATTTTTAATGCAATCAATTTCATATTCCCAACATACAGGTATGTTATCTCAACGAAGAGGAGTTATATCTTTATTACCAAAAGGAGAAAAAAATCCAACAGAGTTAAAAAATTGGCGTCCAATAATATCGCTACTAAACGTAGACTACAAAAATATAGCAAAACTAATTGCTACACGAATGAAAGAAACGTTGGCAAATATAATAAACCTGGACCAAACTTTTTTTTTTAAATCGCTACATAGAGAAAATATTCGTCTTGTATTAGATGAAAAAAAAAACGCTATAGAAAAACATTTTTAAATGTTTTTCTTTAGCGTTTTTTTTTTTAAATAATTTGTTATTATTTGTTGATTTCGAAAAGGCCTTCGATAAGATTAAGTTTGTTAAAGAATTCCTCGACAAATTTGGTTTGGAGAAATGTTAAAAAAAACTGGTTTAAATTAATGTTGTATACTGATATTTTAAGCTGTGTAGTTAATAATGGCTTTACCTCGAATTATTTAACCATCGAGGGGACTACGACAGTGTTGCCCTTATTTCCATATTTATTTATTTATTGCGGCAGAATTGCTTGAGATATCAGTGAAACAAAATAAACACTTTAAAGGTATTACCATTACAAATACTGATAAGAATAAATCAACTAGCAGATGATACTGTGTGTTCTTCTTGCAGGATGAATATTTACTGAATACAGCAATAGAAATTCTTGATAACTGCTACATTTTCTGGTCTAAATGACAACTTTGATAGAAGTAATATTTTAAGACTAGGCACTTTTACCAATACCAATTTTAAAATTGTACCAAGAATTTGTTTTGGACAGATGGGCCAATCAAATACCTCGGAGTATATGTTTCGGGGAACGCTAATCAACTTGTTACACTTAACTTTGAAAATAAATTGGATCGAATAAAAAGCGTTCTCAACATGTGAAAACTAAGAGGTTTATCTTTGATTGGAAAAGTATTAATAATCAAGTCTTTGGCATTACCAATTTTATCATATAATTTTTAAAATTTACCAACACCTGATGTAGAATATATTAACAAACTACAAAATGTGTTCTTTGATTTTCTTTGGGATGGAAAACAAAACAAGGGCGGTTTAAAAATGTCACATATTTCGAGTTACATCCATTCTCTTAAATTGTGTTGGATAAAACGGTACCTGGATGATGGGGATGCAAAATGGAAAGTTTTTTTAACCATAGAGTTTGAGGCCATTTGTGAGAAAAACATATTCTCCTCTACTTACAAAATTATCCACATTTTATAGAGATGTACTGCTACGTATCCGGATATTCACTCCCTGGACATTTACCCCCGGAAAACTACCCCCGGACAACCACCATCTGGACAACTACCCCCTTAGGACAACTACCCCTTTAGGACAACTACCCCCCGGACAAATACCCCCCGGACAATTACCCCCCCCCCGGACAATTATTCCCCGGACAATTACTCCCCCCAGGTAATTACCCCCCGGACAAATACCCCCCGGACAACTACCCCCTTAGGACAACAACCCCCTTAGGACAACTACCCCCTGGACAACTACCCCCCGGACAATTACCCCCCGGACAATTATCTCCCGGACAATTATCCCCCGGACAATTACCTCCCCCCCGGGTAATTACCCCGCGGACAACTACCTCTGACACAATACTCCCCGTAGGACAACTACTTCCTGGACAGTACTCCGAGGGCAAATAATCTTTTAGGACAACTACCTCCGTAGGACAACTAACCCCTGGACAACTACCCCCCGGACAATTACCCCCTAGGAACAATTACCCCCTGACAATTACCCCCCCCCCCCCCCCCGGGTAATTACCCCGCGGACAACTACCTCTGACACAATACTCCCCGTAGGACAACTACCTCCTGGACCTGGAAAATACTCCAAGGGCAAATAATCTTTTAAGACAATTACCTCCGTAGGACAACTAACCCCTGGACAACTACCACCCAGACAACTATCCCTTTAGAACAACTACCCCCCGGACGGACAACTACCACCCAGACCATTCAACAACCTGACTCTGCAACAGTGTATAATAGGAATTAATAACTATATTTTAATTCGTTACTTTGAGGAATTACTATTCATTATTGTAAACAAAAGTAAAAGATTGAACATAAATATAGTCCTAAGGGAGGGGGTAGATGTCTGGTGGGTAGTTGTCCAGGGGGTAGTTGACCGGGGGGTAGTTACCCGGGGGGTAGTTATCCTAAGGGGGTAGTTGTCCTAAGGGGGTTGTTGTCCGGGGGGTAGTTGTCCGGGGGGTTGTTATCCTAAGGGGGTAGTTGTCCTAAGGGGGTAGTTTTCCGGGGAGTAGTTGTCCGGGGGGTAGTTGTCCTAAGGGGGTAGTTGTCCGGGTGGTAAACATCCGGGGGTAACTGTCTAGGGGGTAGGTGTCCTAGAACCGTACTGCTAGCCTGGAGTGTATACCATTATTCACTAAATCCAGATACTGCAAATGAAATATAATTGTCAGGTACTTTACAATTGCTGTTTCGTTAAAAGAACTTTTAATATTCAAAACTTGTGGTGGAATGCAGGTATCCGTACAATTAAAGATGTAACTAATTCCAAAAGATCTTTCCTCTCGCAGAATGATCTTGTAACAAAGTATGGAATTCAAAGTAATTTAAATT
Organism: Antedon mediterranea; assembly: GCF_964355755.1. NCBI lineage: Eukaryota > Metazoa > Echinodermata > Crinoidea > Comatulida > Antedonidae > Antedon > Antedon mediterranea. Next base: position 14,763,004 of record NC_092673.1, on the reverse strand, counting down.
TCGTTTGTATGGTGCGATTCTGCATTATCCCAATAAACTGGAAGGTAATTCTCAATGAAAACTAAGAAATACTTAATAAAGCTGATATTTATTGTCATGAAACTGTATTTAAAATTAAAAGAACATGTAATAATTGTATAGTATATCACACTATTGTAGCAAATGTTACAAACGACATCAATGAAGTAAATTTGAAATGGTCAAACATGGGCAATTTTGATTTACAAGACTCCTTTTTGTTACTCCATAAGCTACACATTGATGAACAAGGCCAACAGCCATAAGTCGCGTGCTCTCAGAAAAAAATGAACTTTCAAAAAGTAATGTACTTTAAAACTTTTCTGTATATCAAAACAGTTCAAAAAGTACAAAAATATTGTTGAACTTTTAAAGCTGCCTTATATAAAGCTGTAAAACAAATAATATTTGGAGCATAAATTTGTTTCATTTTTTCTTTTACAATTACCACACTTCCGATTTACCGGTACTAGAAAGATTTGTTTATTAGATAAAAAGATCGGTAACAATGAGAAGCCTGTTATAGTACTTTGTACTTCCTTATATTATTCATATTGGAGCAATAATACACTGTGCTATTTAAAACTTAAAGATAGAAAACAAGCACCACCAGTTTCTGTATCACTGTTTGTTATTCACGATTTCATTATTTTTTCTCAAGGTGTGTAGGCCTAAAGCAGAACAATGAATGCTTGCTTTATCAAACTTCCAGTTTGCTTGTAAGCCTTACCAGATCGATTTATTTGTTACGAAAAATATCGATAATAATGTTCTTGTACTTTTTATAACTTTATGTTTATGAATATTGTTACTAGCAAGAATACATTGTGGTTTATATAAGTTTAGAATAGATAAACCAGCACTACAAGTTGTTGTATAATTTGCAGCTGTATAGCAATTATCAATCACAACTGAATACTAGTTTTAATGTACAAGATTAACTTATTTATAACAAACTGTCGCGACACAACGACATTTCTTGATTTTAAGCTAAATAGACAGGCATCATTAATTCTTCCCAACGGTTTAAAGTAGCACTAAAGAGCAGAATTATTTTTGTTTATTAATTACAACATAACGTACTCCTAGGTAACTAAAATATAACGAATGTCAATTCCAGGAAGGGATCTGACCCTTCAGCTAATAACAAGCACAGTCTGAGCTGCCTTATATAAAGCTGTAAAACAAATAATATTTGGAGCATAAATTTGTTTCATTTTTTCTTTTACAATTACCACACTTCCGATTTACCGGTACTAGAAAGATTTGTTTATTAGATAAAAAGATCGGTAACAATGAGAGGCCTGTTATTGTACTTTGTACTTCCTTATATTATTCATATTGGAGCAATAATACACTGTGCTATTTAAAACTTAAAGATAGAAAACAAGCACCACCAGTTTCTGTATCACTGTTTGTTATTCACGATTTCATTATTTTTTCTCAAGGTGTGTAGGCCTAAAGCAGAACAATGAATGCTTGCTTTATCAAACTTCCAGTTTGCTTGTAAGCCTTACCAGATCGATTTATTTGTTACGAAAAATATCGATAATAATGTTCTTGTACTTTTTATAACTTTATGTTTATGAATATTGTTACTAGCAAGAATACATTGTGGTTTATATAAGTTTAGAATAGATAAACCAGCACTACAAGTTGTTGTATAATTTGCAGCTGTATAGCAATTATCAATCACAACTGAATACTAGTTTTAATGTACAAGATTAACTTATTTATAACAAACTGTCGCGACACAACGACATTTCTTGATTTTAAGCTAAATAGACAGGCATCATTAATTCTTCCCAACGATTTAAAGTAGCACTAAAGAGCAGAATTATTTTTGTTTATTAATTACAACATAACGTACTCCTAGGTAACTAAAATATAACGAATGTCAATTCCAGGAAGGGATCTGACCCTTCAGCTAATAACAAGCACAGTCTGTAATCGAAGCTTAAATAGGGTTTCAAGCCAATTTTAACGTAAAACAGACTATTGATACTTACTTTATCCATATACGTCGAGTTTTTGGTAATTCACTGTATGGGATGCAAATCCCACTAATGGGAAATTTGTAAACAAACAACTGTTAGAAAACTTCAGTTTTGACGGCTGCACACGAACTTTGGAAAGAAACTGTCACTGACAACAAATCCAACAAATTATTCAGAAAATTAGGTGACTTGTGACATCTTAAACATATAAGGAACTGATCTTACCATATATGGTTAATTTTACGCCTATTAATGTTTATTAAACAGCTATAAAATGACGTAGCCTATACTTTATACTAATGTTTTCGCGCGAAACGTTGACGCTTCTGTGCCGAGAGAGGGCTTCTAAAATCTATGACGTCATGCGAAGTCGAAAATTCAGCGATAACGGTCATATTTCCCAACGCGGCTCTCCGACTGTTAAATAATCACTAAACTCAGTTACAGCAGGGAAGAGTTAAATTACAATTGTAATTTAACTCTTCCCTGGTTACAGCATTATTTCAACTTTATTATAATATGACTAAAAACAAACGTGCTGGATAATAATTATCTAACACCTATGCTTATATTTTAAAGTTGTATTGTCCCCCAAAACATGAAAAATAAAGATGAGAAAAATCAAATTTTGAATAGACCGTTTTGTAGTTATAATAAAGTTATTCACTTTCGCCGAAAAAAAATCAGAAAAAAATATTGATTTCGCTTATAAAAAATCAAAATAAGTTTACCATTTTTTCGAACTCATAAGCTCAGAAATTCCTAAATAACGATGGTTAGCTAACAACTCATAAATATGCATGATATGTTAATGAGCATCCAAACAGAGGAGATCCGATCTGTTATCTTCACCACATAAACAAGCATGTGCGACGAACCATGGATTAAAGAATAGAAGGGTATGCATCGACGGTGACATCAAATGATTTTATAACGCGCTTGCCTATACTTAAGCACTGCTGCCAATCAAACAAACACGCTCATTGAACTCCGTGTCTCTAACCGCGGCCCTCTGTAGAACGCTGCGAATCAACTGTTACATTTTTTTAGACCAAAACATAACCATGTAGAAATCGTATGCGCAGTCTGAATGTTCTATTGACATGTCTGCGTCGATGATTAATTGACAACAAAAATATATTGCTGAACAATTCTGTTTTAGTTTCATCACAATCGGACTACGAAAAGTTCACTTTCTTACGACTGGTAATTTTAAGTAGTTGGTAATATTAATAAAATATGCAATTTTTATATTTGAATTATTATTATTTGCCTGCCATCTTCTGTCATTAAAATTGCGTTAATCTATAGAATATTAAATTATGCATTTGACCATGTATGTTGTTAGCGTGGCCGGTGTTCACACATACAACAATCGTGTTTTTAATACTGTATATGGCTAAGCAGTGGTTTCTTCATAAATCTCCTTAATTATCGATGTGATTATATTTAAATTGTAGTGCCTGGTGATTGGCTAATGGTTATGTCATCTACATCACATCCAATCACCGGGCCTAATTGAATGAAAACAGCGATCTCAGATCCGGGATTGGCTGGCTATGTATAGTTGCGATACGTTACCTAGCGGTCGTTTTGAAAAGTAAACGCAGGGCAAACTTAATCACGAACAAACGAAGTACCTATTATTATTCACACAAGAAGTAAGACAACGGTGAGTATATAGATCATGATTACGCATTGTATCTACTACACTTAAGATTAGCCTAGGCCTACCTAGGCAGTATCAATGTCGGCAAATCATATGGTTTACTAGTAAGCCTAGAAGGCCTAGTATCCTTGCTGATTTTGTAATTTTACATGTAGGCGCGCTGAGACAACAACTAGTTATTGTCTCATAAAATGCTACTTTAATGTCATAAAAACATTAGCGTAGATCAATCGCGGCAGAAACCTATACTAATTACAATTATAGCATCTACAATTCTAAGCCAATAACAATATAGTATTGTTTTTATCTGGTATATTGATGAAGTAGACCTACACTAGGGTCTTCACAATAACATACAATGTAATTTAATAACTGTTTTCAATAAACATTATACTCAGTGGCGTGAGGCAGAGGCCTGAAGCCACTTGTTTAGGAAACCTAAGTGGCCCTCCAAGTTTCAAAGATCGAGGCCTCGGACGTTTTTAGCATTTTCGACATATTTTATGCCTGTTCCTCTGGGCACTGCTCATGGGTCCCAAGCTTCAGGGCCCCTGGGTTTAGCCAGTGAGCGCACATAGCCGTTACGCCACTGATTATACTGTTCAAATATGTATTGTTGCTAGCGCTAAAAACATCATGCCACCAAAGAACGCGCGAAAGAAGGGGTGTCACGAAAGCTCAGACCACGAAAGCTCAGACCCCCTAAGACCTAAGATCACGAAAGCTAAGACCCAACACCTAAGATTACAAATATTTATCTTTCGCACCTGCCTTGTATTTTAACTCCCAACATTTATTCTGAATACCACACCTTAGAATTGGCACTTTCATGAAAAAGAATCACATAAAAAGTAACAAATACATTTTTAAATTGATGATTTTACAGATGTTTTTCTCGCACACAAAATGACTAGCCTACAGTACTACAGTAGGCCTACCCCATGTTCAATGTTTTTGTTTCTATGGAACGTCAAAAGAGCAAAAATTATATAGAGGGCTGAAAACTCTGTGGAGTCCATCTACAGTGTGGAGTGGATGGAACAATGTAAAATTAAAATTGTAATGATAATAGTATAATCATGCAAGTACGAAGAAATAAATACTGGCAAATAAATTTTAATTTAAAAATCATGATAAGTTTTTTTGTTTCGTTTTCTTTCTGTTTTTATGCTTGTACTATTATTGTTGCTCTTTTGGCGCTCCATGGAAACAAAAACATTGAGCATGGTGGGAGCTCGAGGAGTTACATTACAGTATACAAAGAAACACATATGTAAAATCATCAATTTAAAGGATTTATTTATTTGTTATTATGTGTTTCTCCTTCTGAAAGTACTTATAAGTCCTAATTTTAAAGTTTGGTGTTCAGGATAAAGTGGGTCAACAAATTTTGAGTCAAAATACAAGAAAGGCAGGTGCGTAAGAAAAACATCCTCTGAACCAACACAATGGAGTAAATATATACCAACAAACAACCCGTCAAGTTTGTTTGTTGTAAAGAAAAAATATACATTTACTCAACAGGCGAAAATAATGTGAGTTTATCTATGTTTTGCGGTAGTATTAAATTATATTTATGGTAATAAATGAAACCTACTGTGTTTAAAATTATGTATGGATAAACAAGTATTGTTTTTAATCTGTAGTATATCTTAGTATTTGTAATCTTAGGTGTTGGGTCTTAGCTTTCGTGATCTTAGGTCTTAGGGGGTCTGAGCTTTCGTGGTCTGAGCTTTCGTGACACCCGCGAAAGAAGTGTAGCCAACAAGGTTAAATGTCGTTGCACATGTACAGTAAACAATATATTGGGCACGCGACCGTTTCGATGTTACCATGAGGTTAATTAAACTGTAACATTGTGGGCGGTTCGCGGTCTGTCGGCGAGAGTCAAGGAACCCTTGATCTCACGTCGATGCATATCCATCTATTCTTTAATCCATGGACGAACAGAAGAAAGTGCTGGGGTTTCCCTGATCGTATGATGTAAAAAGCTCTGCCGTTAATTTGCTGGTAACGTAAGTAGAATTTTATTTTAGATGAATGAGACATCCTCCTATAATAGTTATATATCGCAAACTAGACGTTTTTGCCGTATAGTTATAGGCTTGGCTATCTAGGCTAGGGCTATAATATAAGCCTACTATCTAGGGCCTAGTTAGTAGTTTACTACTGTGTAGTGTAGCAGCTGTAGGCAGGCAGATATCGGGTAAGAAAAGTAGACGGGAACCCACTTTGAGGCCTAGCTAGGTCCTATATATCGTACTCACCTAGCTAGGTCATCACTCCACAACTAGCTACAGGAAATAGGCCTACTATGTTACTGTACCATTGATATTACATTTGGAGCTCGAATTAATTTTAAAGTCTAAAAAAAGAGTAACTTATGACAAAAAAAAAACATTTGGAAAATGATCAGGATACAGTACCAAAGAAGTTGACGGTAGAATAGATTGTTTTTGATAGCAACCAAAACACTAGTAATTAGACTAGGCCTTTTTGAGGGAGGAGATGCACTTTTCATGAATTCCTTACTGTACATTAGTAGTACCCCAAATTGAAAACTTCAGATTCATGTACAGAAATAATAATTATATGTATGCAATGAATTGTGAAATATTTAACTTTTCTATTTGACTTTTGTATTTATACATCATTGTTTTTAAATTTATAGACTTAAGCTAATGAAGACTGGAACAGAGGGTACATCAATACTGCATAAAGGCAACTGGCGGTAGACTCGGTAGTAGAACACAAGATAAATATTGGATGACTATCATAAAGCATTCGGCAAATGTGTTGGTTGTTTTCCAGCTTTTAAAATGTTGTATAGTTTACATAATTAGAGCAATAACATTTGAAATTATTTTGCAAACATAGCATTAAATAAATAAAAATACTACTACAGTACATGAGATAAAATCTCCATAATTTTAATGTGTGAAGATTTACAGTACAGTACAGTAAAAAAAATGAGTTAATTACTAGTACAGTATATTTCATTGAATTTCTGCATTATTGTTGACAATTTATTAACTATTAATTGGTGTGTTGATTGTGGCATTACAGCAATAGCTTGTCTTCTGTGATTGTTCATCCATTTTAAAGTGTCATAGTAAGAAACGTTCAAATAAATATTGTGAATGTTGCTACCACATTTTGTGTTGATTTCTTCACCATTTTCCACTACTTGCTCATATTGTTCATTCAATTAGTGTGTTAATACCTATTAAAAGAAAGACATTTTTTATTAAAATATCTACATAAAAAGAAGAATTTTCAACATAACAGTACTAAGTACTGTAAAGTACACATTCCAAAAAATATTTAACTTAGATTATTTGGTCATTTTCTGTAAGAGAAAAAAAAATTACATTATTGGATGTACAGTATAGGCCTAGTTACAATTTTCACAAATTTATATTAGCATTAAAATGTAATTAATCATGAAGGAAAAACCAAGCACCATAATCTCTCCTGGCCCTGGTGGTGACCTTATTTTTTTATTTTTGGCAGCCATTCACAAGTTTTAGCTTTTTGGGTATCGCTGCTCGTAAGTTATGTATAATTTTTTTAAATCACAAACTCTACATAGAAAAGAAAATTAAATGTTTTAAAATGAATGAAAAGTGATATGAATAATGATGAAGGACTATTATTATAGTATTATACTAAAAATAAGACGAGGTGGTGGTGTCAAAATTCACACTACTAAAACCTTATTCTTTACTCCATGCTCACAGATAATAACTATTAATAAGGCCTACAAGTTAGATCTATTAGTATTAGCTAGGCCTACTACTCACTCAGGCCTACAAGTACAACTAGTACTACTAGCAGACTAGCTACTACTAGGCCTAGGCCTACTCTAGGCCAGTACAGCTGTACTGGGCTAACTAGGCTTCCTATACTAACTAACAAAACTGCACTATAGAAACTACAGTTCTTACTTACCAATCTGCTAGGGCCTAGCCATAGTATTTTTTTCAAGATAGGAATTGTTTTTTTGTTGTTAAACTACAGAACTTTCCCACAACGTCGTCTCGCCATATCACGTCGTATTTTTTTGTGATGACCTAGAGGTCACATACACGCACAAGAATCATACAATATGCATAATTCATAAGCTAATTCAGGTCAAGGGTTAAATTAAACCGGAAGCCAGCTGGCTGCCAGCCAACCGACTTCCGGTTGACTATTTATTACTTTACCTTAAGATTTTCTCAGGTAAATAATTTTTTTTTTCGATCAAATTTTATTTCAAAGTGAATAACTTTATGTATCATTAAAATGGCCTATTCAACAAAAATATTTTTTAAAATTATTTGTTCAGGGGGACAATACATCTTTAATTAAATAAATTATTAAGCCTAACCATTGTTATATATGCATTTTACAAATATTAATACTAATAGTCAATATTTTTCATAAACATGACCATACATATTAACAACTAAAACATGCGGTAACCATGACAACAGAAGTTCAACATAAACAATACCATATTGTAAGAATTAAATATAAAAATACCGCTCGTGTATTGGGTATAGAGGACGTACTTCATCCATGGTATAATCACGCTACGTTATACATCTAAGTAGTAGACAACGTGTAGAGCGACAGAGATGTAGTCATACTATTCTAGTTCTATTTTGTCTATTTTCTGACCACTTTTTACCTTGATAAGACTTCTATAGATTTATACATATATAAAGATTACAAGATTACTACAGCAAGTAATATTTAAATGTGTCAAACAAACATTGAAATATTAAATAAGTTTTTTGCACGTTTTAGTTCAATAAGGCACAGGACAGGAGAGCGGGATCTGCAAATACACACCCATTGGTAATTGTTGAAGTTTGGATTGGTTATGCAAACTATTCTCCAACTTCCTTACACTACTCCTAATTCCCGTCAACTTTTTTAACACCATTTCTACTCCCTACTGATTCTGACTATCAAACGGACTGTCTTGCCAATCTCGCCCAAACTAACATCTACCGTGGGCTTGCCAGAATTACTGCCAATGGTAGAATGTCTACCCGGCAACTTTCCAGGTGTGATCTCGTTGTTCCAAGACCTCAGTGTGAACTTTTTAAACATTCTTTTAATTATAAAGGACCTAAATATTTTAACTCTTTAGACGTTTCAATTAGAAATTGCAATACTTTTTTAAATTTTAAAAGTAAATTAAAGAATGTTATGCTTAACAATGACACATTTTAAATTTTAAATCTTCCTAACCTTTTTACATTTTTGCCTTTAAATATATTTTTACTTGTAATGTTTTTATGTCGCTTGTATTGTTGAGGGCCTCTCAAAATCAGCTTCCGTAATATCAAGTTTTAAAAATCAACGAGCGCCATACCTTTTAAAATTTACATCAACTACACCCATTGGTATATGTTGAAGATTGGATTAGTCGTACCACCATTTCCATTTCGTTTATTCGACTGACCCAAAAAGTACTCCCCATCTCGTTCAAAAAATGTTATATCATAACATTCGTGTGATGGTATCGCTCCGTAACTTACGAACATATTTCCTTCTAATTTAAATATTGGTGATGACGTAATATAGAGTTCAAAATCGTCATCAGCATCACGTGATTCCGTTCTGCTTGTGGTTATTATCATAAACACTTCTCCGCCAACCTGTAAATAAAGAATAATATACTTAAAGATGCGCTTTGATACAAACATGCTAATTGCTAAAACCCAAAAAAAACAACTCGAAAGATTGGTTGATTCGCATACATTTTGATATCAATTTAGGTTTGTTTCATTAGTGTACCTGCAGCACTCTTTTTTTTGCCAGACTTTTCAATTTAAAAAGCAATATCAATCAAAATTGGCCACCTCCCAATTTCTGTTTTGTAAAGACGATACACACTCAAGTGTGTGTAGCGTACTTGAACTTAACTGGAAAATTATTACTTTTATGAACCAAAAATTGGTATAAATATGTAGGTATGCATGGGTGTATGTATGTATTGTGTATGTATTTTTTGGTTCAACATAAAAGTAAAAATATTCCAGTTAGTTATAATTGGAACCAGATGAATTTATTTAATACTTAATATACTTACTTTGAAAATGGTAGATCTGTACGAACAATGCTCCACAGGAATAGGTTGATGAATTTTACATTCATTAGTCGAATTGTCTCATATGTACACTATTGTGTTCTGTACACAGTTATCTTGATTCACAACTACTAAGTAAGTATCTCCGTTATTTGTAAATGTGTCGATTCCCGTTAAGCCAGCGTCCCATTCGTCTAGTGAGTGTTAAATTTAAATTAATTGTTACAAATGTTCATTGAATAAAGATAAATATTTATATAAGATATTATTGTCCCCCTGAAAATTGTTGAATAATCTATTTTAATGTGACATAACAGTTTTAAAAAAAAAAGATTATATCCACTTATTTTCCTACTAGAAAAACCTGAAATTAAAGGAAAAAAATTAAATGACTTTTTGGTTAAATTTAATAATTTATTTTGTCTTTTTATAATAATAGTAATACTAATAATTTATGATTTGTTTATTTGTCTATTTTCTGTCCGGTTTAATATGGGTATATAGATTATATATATATATGTTTAATTATTTGCTTTTCTGTTTAGTATTTCCTTTATTTTTTATTTTGCTTCAGTTTTCATTTTATTCTCTATTATACATATGCATAATATTATCCTTATTGAATAAAAGATATGTTGACTTGAAAAGGCCATATGACGACATTTACTTATTATTGTTATAAAAAAATGCTAACGATAAGACATTGACGGATGATGTACACTAATGTTTAGAGATATGACCTATACTTTATGCTAATGTTTTCGAGCGAAACATTAACGCTTTTGTGTATGTATGTATGTATAATATATTATATGTATAAAAGTTTAAAGTATGTACAGTATGTATATGTATGTCATGCGAAGTCCACAATTTCTCAATAACGGTCATAATTCCCAACGCGGCTCTCCGATTGAGTTAACTACTATTTCCAATTCAAATTTATTGAGTTTTGAACAAGTCCATATCAAGAGAAACAAACAATAGTACAAATAAAATTACAAATAAACAGTTACATAAAGAGATTCGACTGCAGAAGGGAGAGTTACAAGTTTGCAACAATCAAGGTATGGAAGCAGAGATTATATGCATATAGTATTAGTAGTTTGGGCCCATTTCCTGATAATAAGAGGCCTATTTTTAGGTTATATGCATGATATGCATATAACCTCTTGATTCTGTCAAAATCTTTATTTATTTATTTATTTATTTATTTATTTATTTATTCTTTCCTTAGCACTATTTTGTCCGTGCATTATCTTGGCATCAGTTTAATCTAGCTAAGTCAAGTTTTCAGAGTATATTCTTCATGGCCAGGAATCGATGTGGTTATATTTTCACGATGCGTAATCAAAAATTACGCGGTCTACGCACGATTTAACGAAATCACGTTTGTAATCATATCTTTACAAGCATGAATCACAATTAAACAAAATTTGGTACTCATAAATTTCAGGTCATATTTCATCATATGGGAATAAAATTACGTGCGTAGCGCATATAACGCTTGCGTACGCGCGCCTAAAATGTTCAAAATTGTCAAATTTATTTTCGATGAAATTAGAGTACGTTTCAGGCAATTTTAAGCGTTTAAAAAATTGCCATGAGTGCGCAGATTTTTGCACGCGCACTGCGCGGTAAACGTTGATGCGGAATCTTTTTGCCCGATTTCTGTTTTACAATCTTTCTTTAATAATATCATCATATTTGATTCAGGTTTCAACTCGAAATTGCGTTATACGAGCACGTCAAAAGTGACTGGCTACGCACGTATAAGTTAACAAAATGGTGAAAATATGCTAAATTTTAAAATTAATATATATCGTCAGATTGCAGGGGAACACCTATTCTTTATTTCATTTTCTTGAAGTGTATGTATCATATGTATGATTTATTATCAAATAAAGAGAACAAAAGTTGATTAAGTCATCATTAATTGCATATTCAATTTAAAAAAAATAATTTCGACAATCAAACAAATTATGACATTTTCTTAGGCCAAAATACCAAACTTAATTAACATTAACTTTCTTTCTTAAGAAGTTCATATATTAAAGTTAAAAGTATATAGTTTGACAGTGCATCATTTTTTTACATTTTTAAAGATGTCATCATAGTAAAAAATTATAATTCATTGCGGTATGTAATAATCTATTTGCGCCAAAGTGGTTACTGCATAGTAAATACACGGAGGAATTTTTCTACAATTTTTAGTTAGTTGTGTATGGCTCGATGGTCTGTGCTCGTGTCTATGGCATTCAAGGTACCGAGATCGAGTCTCACCTTGGGAAACGAAATAAGATTTTTTTTTATTATCCGTATTGTTTGTTCAAATTTATTTCTTAGTGTATTATATAGATTATACACATGATTTATAATGAAATCTAGATAAAAAGTAACTTATGTCTTTATTATTATGTAACAACAAATGTGGTTTATGACATTATACGCAGAGGGATCTTTGATCGGATTGTGATACCGGCTATTGTATTCGCGTTAGCAAGGTCCTCTCTATCATATATTATAAATAATTAAAGAATCTGAGAAAATCAATCAATCAAAATATCTTTTACAAATCAATTATCTTTATTTAAATCAATGCATATAACCTATAATTCGTCATAGTGACGAATTAAGTCTAGTTAATGTTTTTATCTTATACACAAATTGTTATATCTCGTTTTCATTTCCCAAAGAACAGATTATGGTAGTATAGTTTCTGTATTGATTTCAGTAGTCTGTAATAATTATATAATCTTTATATTAAATAAAAACAAATCTCATTTGAAAGTTACAAACTGATAGCACGCGTCCGATATTGAATGTCGTCAATTGCGATGTCACCCCTACGGTAAACTACTTTTCCCAATAGCCTTCAAACACAATGTAATTTTTTCCATAACCGTTGTGCGCAAATTGTGCTACTACGGCATTTCGCCACCGATCTCCTTGGTTACCACTTTTTTTCCATAACAGTTCGTCCCCCAAATCCGATTTTCTGTAAACCATGAGTGATCCAACTTCATGTCCGTACATGTGATAGTAGAATGATAAAGATACATGTTGCCCTGGTGGTAACAATTGACTTCTCATGCGAGCTGACTTCCAGTTACTTGTAGATATTGTTTTAATGTAAACATAATGATCACCTGTACGTGGAAATAAACAAGCAGTTAGTAATTAAATTTAATTAGGCTATATATTATCATGCATATAACCTTATTGATTCTGTCAAAAATCTTTATTTCTTTATTTTATTCTTTCCTTAGCACTGTTTTGTCCGTCAATATTATCTTGAGATCAATTACATCTAGCTACGTCAATTTTTCAGAGTATATTCCTTATATCCAGGAATCGATGTGGATATCCTTCATGGTGCGCAATAAAAAAGGTATACGCGTGATTTAATGAAATCACGTTTGCAATCATATGTATTATAATTAAACCAAATTTGGTAAATTTCAGATCATATTTCATCATATGAAAATGCAAATACGTGCGTAGCGCATATAACGCGTGCGTACGTGCGCTTACAATTTAAAAAAATGAGTGAGTAGTGAGTACATTTCAGGCAATTTTAAGCGTTTAAAAATTGCCATGAGTGCGCAGAATTTTGCACTGCGCGTTAAACTATACTGCGGTACTTTTTTTGCCTGATTTCTGTTTTACAAACTTTCTTTAGCAATTTCATCATATTTTATTCACTTTTCAATTTAAAACCACGTTATACAAGCACGTTAAAGTGACCGGCTTCGCACAAAATGGTGAAAATATGCTATATTTTAAAATGAATATAGATCGTCAGAATGCTCGGGAAACCCTATTTTTCATTTTTTAAAGGTATATGTATCATATATGCATGGAAGATTTATTATGAAATTAAGAGGAAAAAAAGTTGATTACGTCATCATTGCATATTAAATTTAAAAAAAATTAATACAATCAAACAAACTATGACATTTTCTTTGGCCGAAATAACAAACTTAACATTAACTTCTTCTTTAAAATGTTTATATATTGAAGTTAAAAGCCAAAAGGGTTACTGCATAGTAAACACACGGAGGAATCTTTCTTCAACTTTAGTCAGTTGTGTATGGCTCGGTGGTCTGTGCTCGCGTCTATAGCATTCAAGGTACCCAGATCGAGTCTCACCTTGGGAAACGAAATAAGATTTTTTTTTATCCGTATTGTTTGTTCAATTTCATTTCTTAGTGTTAGATTAATTTACGAATGATTTATGATGAAAAGGTAAAAAAAATGATCCCTGTAATGTACAATCAACTGTAATAATAATAATAATAACACTAATAATAATAATAATAATAATAATAATAATAATAATATATATATATATATATATATATATATATATATATATATATATATATATATATATATATATATATATATATATATATATATATATATATATATATATATATATTATTATTATTACAGTTGATTGTACATTACAGGGATCAATTTGGCCGCGCCCTGGTTGGAAACTTTTATATTATGTACAATATTTAGGTTTTTTTTATTCATGCAGGTTTTTTTACAGTGCCTCAGAATGTTATTTTATGTCCGTTCATTTTTTTTTTATTAAATCGAAAACAAAAGGAAATTAGAATTTTGAAAGTGTGCAATATGCAATTATGTCCGATTTTCACTTATATTTTCAAGTATTTTTTATTAGTGGTAGGCCTACTGTTCCACGCGTATATTTATATTATCAACCCATTGCCAAAAGTAAATAGACCCAGTGTACCAACAGATTTTAAGCCGGTTACAAATACTTCTAATTTAATGTTTAAAACGATTGAATGTATCAAGACTCAAGGAAACATTTGTAATGTAGCCTAGATAAGAACCAATTTGCATCTAGAGCTCAACGATGCTGTTAATTCTTTTCTCCATAATATTTACCAACGCCTTGATCCAAACAAAGTTATGTTAATGGTCTATCTTTATCGATTTCCCCGGTTCATTTAACACTATTTTACATCATATTTTAATTGAGAATGCGTCAATAAATGTCAGTACCCATTGTAGTACATTGTAGGAGATTGTTAATAGACAACATTTCCGGTATAGTAATAGGAAAGAAATTTACGTGAAAATATCTTTCAGAACAATTATTCATTGTTGCAAATATTTACGCCCCCATTCTATATATTATCCAACGATAATATATACTTTACAATTTAATTCCGAATGTAAATGTTGTTAATGGATGGCTATACTTGTCTGTGTTATTATTCGTACATCTAGATCCGTGGTTGACTTTTTAATAGGTTTGACAATGCTATACAATTCATTTCATAATTCATCATTTTCGCCGATTTTAGCTTGTAATTTGTATTAATTAAACAATTCATACATTCACAATTCTTGAAGATGAACAGGCAAAAAATTAGTTAACATACTTAGTATCTGTTACTGTAAAATATTATTTTCAGATGTTTCCTTTATAAACCTCACTTCCTGAACAAGACCATTAAGTTTACAATTATGAACTATTTATAATAAGGAAGTTCATCTTAAATGTGTTGAATTGGTGCAGGATAGGCATTTGTATCCTGTCTCAAGGTTGTCAGGTCAGGTTTGTTCCATGTAAGTTTACAGTTTTGCTGCTACCATCGCGTCAAAGGGCGCGTTTATACAACACGCATTACATGCATATTCTACACGCCTACGAGAAGTGTGTTGTATAACCAAAGATTGTATAGCGCCGCGTAGCGGCGCAAGATAGGTAACTGGGTGAAACATTTGTAATCCATGGACGCCATTCCGGCGGACAAATTTGAACCGAAATAAAGTCGTTGTCAAGGCAATATCCACGATGTTTTGGTTAAAGAACGAAGTTGTCTAACCAAACGTATCAATGTAAACACACAGAATTAATCGGTAAGTGTCCAGATCCCAAAGAAACTTTTATTTTACTTTGTTTACATAATTTCTTCCCTTTTCCATGAATCATTCATCAAGATGGTTAACCACAGATACTTCGAGGCGGACCGCAAAGTTTAAACCATTTACATTTAAATCACAATAATAACCTGTCCGCCCGAATGGCGTCCATGGATTTACTGGGCGCGTAGTGTTATAAGATAGGAGCTTGGCAACAGTTACCTATCTTGCGACGCGTAGCGGCGCTATACAATCTTTGGTATAACAACAAAGGTTGTGTTTATGAACATTTAAAGTATCTGGATATGCCAGAGGTCTCTCCTGACAAGGCTAAATCAAAATTCTCCCCACCGTTTACAGACTTCTAGGTATCCGGCTACTCATGGCCTTATTTTCAGCCTGATTTGCGTGATTATCTCATAAAATACATTGTTTAATCCAGCAAGGTCGCCTTCAACTCCCCTGAGGACAAGCCAACCCTCCAAATTTGCCGGGCTGAGGTTGGTCCGGATAACCCAGGTGGTAGTACTCAAAAAAGTCATTAAGGGTCGTTAAAGCATGATTAATGACCCCAAAAGATGACAAGTTATCCGGATACTTGCTGTTCGTAAACAGGCCGCGATTTTTTTTTTTCGTACATAAGTTGGGGACCCCCTCATGAAACGTCACAAAATAAACATGAATAATTCATCAGTTAAATTTTCTTGTTCCGTGTGCACCCAAGCGTATAGCAACAATAAGTGATTACAGTAGTTTACACAAGTGCGGTACGATTCTAGGTCTATCTCCGCTGTGGTTGCCGCGTGCGATTTCATAATAGAATAGCGGCGTTTTGTGTGGATTGTCGAAATAATAAGCCTTTAGTTTATGGTG
Organism: Antedon mediterranea; assembly: GCF_964355755.1. Classification (NCBI taxonomy): domain Eukaryota; kingdom Metazoa; phylum Echinodermata; class Crinoidea; order Comatulida; family Antedonidae; genus Antedon; species Antedon mediterranea. The sequence goes on along the minus strand of NC_092673.1, from coordinate 14,746,455 downwards.
TGTTTAATATAATTTATTACTAAAGAATTACGTGTTAAAATTATAGTTTCTATTGATACTATAATTAGGCCTAATTGCTATTCTCTAAACCCATGTCTATTCTAGTGTTCATATACGCGCAGTTCCTTTGATTACATGCATATTGTTTGATAATAAAATAGCAGAATTAAAAAAATACAGTACACAAATTATACACATTCTTTATTCTTGTGGGTCTAAGCTTTCTTTGGGGGGTGTCACGAAAGCTCAGACCACGAAAGCTCAGACCCCCTAAGACCTAAGATCACGAAAGCTAAGACCCAACACCTAAGATTACAAATACTAAGATATACTACAGCTTAAAAACAATACTTGTTTATCCATACATAATTTTAAACACAGTAGGTTTCATTTATTACCATAAATATAATTTAATACTACCGCAAAACATAGATAAACTCACATTATTTTCGCCCGTTGAGTAAATGTATATTTTTTCTTTACAACAAACAAACTTGACGGGTTGTTTGTTGGTATATATTTACTCCATTGTGTTGCTTCAGAGGCTGTTTTTCTTACGCACCTGCCTTTCTTGTATTTTGACTCCAAATTTGTTGACTAACTTTATCCTGAACACCACACTTTAAAATTAGGACTTATAAGTACTTTCAGAAGGAGAGCTGTAGGCAGGCAGATAATCGGGTCAGAAAAGTAGACGGGAACCCACTTTGAGGCCTAGCTAGGTCATATATGTCGTACTCACCTAGCTAAGCCATCACTCCACAACTAGCTACAGGAAATAGGCCTACTATGTTGATGTACCACTGATATACATTTGGAGCTCGAATTAATTTTAAAGTCTAAAAAAGACTAACTGATGACAAAAACGAACATTTGGAAAATGATCAGCATACAGTACCAAAGAAGTTGACGGTAGAATAGATTGTTGTTGATAGCAACCAAAACGAAAACACTAGTAATTAGACTAGGCCTTTTTTAGGGAGGAGATGCACTTTTCAGGGATTCCTTACTGTACATTAGTACCCCAAATTGAAAACTTCAGATTCATGTACAGAAATAATAATTATATGTATGCAATAAATTGTGAAATATTTAACTTTTCTATTTGACTTTTGTATTTATACATCATTGTTTTTCAATTTATAGACTTAAGCTAATGAAGACTGGAACAGAAGTTACACCCATACAGCATTTTAAAGGCAACTGGCAGTAGACTCGGTAGTGGAACACAAGATAAATATTGGATGACTATCATAAAGCATTAGGCAAATGTGTTGGTTGTTTTCCAGCTTTTAAAATGTTGTATAGTTTTCATAATTCGAGCAATAACATTTGTATACAGCATTAAATAAATAAAAAATACTACTACAGTACATGAGATAAAATCACCATAATTTTAATGTGTGAAGATTTACAGTACAGTACAGTAAAAAATGAGTTAATTACTAGTATATTTCATTGAATTTCTGCATTATTGTTGACAATTTATTTTCAACTATTAATTGATGTGTTGATTGTGGCATTACAGCAATAGCTTGTTGTAGTGAATTTATTTTAGTTGGTTCCGAGCTTTCTCAGGCGTATATATTTCCACGCGACGTACACAGCTGTCACTGAATGATAACTCATACAAAAGGTATATTTAACTCTCAAATAGAACTTTTATTCCTTGTAATTCGATTAATACATCTTTCTACCACTACCAGTCAAGCCTTAATATTCTCTTTATCATCTTTTCGTTTATCTAATCTGATCTTATTCTCTCTTCTTCTCTAATATCTATTACATTCCACTTTTATACTGGATATGCAAATTTTAGGCTTCAGAGGAGGATAACATTTTCCCTCCAAAAATCATAAGATTTTGATTGGCTAATAATATAAGGCGGACCTGGTCTAAAGCATCCTTCTCTAAACACAGAGAATCACAACATAAATAATATGACATTCCCCTTTTTGGGAAAAAGATTGTGTCAATCTTTCCAAAATTTAACATTTAAAACCATTTTACTATAAACTATCTACAAATAACACCTCTATAATATTATTTTTGCACGGCTTAATCCATCTGCATTTCCATTTAATGATCCTTTCTTGTAAATAACTTTAAATTTATATCCTTTTAAAAACAGAGCCCATCTCATAAGTCTAACATTGGCACCCTTCATTGAGTCCATCCATCTCAATGCCTGGTGGTCAGTATGAACTTGAAATTCACAACCATACAGATAATACTTAAGTTTATTGATAGCCCAAATAATAGAGAGGCACTCTTTTTCTGGCACAGAATATTTCTGCTCATGTACAGATAACTTTCTACTTAAGTACACAATGGGATAATCATTACCCTCACCATCTATTTGGCTCAGCACTGCACCTATGCCATAATTTGAGGCATCGGTTTGCAATAAAAACTTCTTATCAAAATTTGGGGCTTTTAATACATTATCATCAGTAAGTCGTTTCTTTAAAGTTACAAAGGCATTTTCACATTGTTCATTCCACTTAACGGTATTACTTTTACTCTTTAAAGTTAAATCAATCAATGGTTTAGCAATATCGGCATAGTTCTGTACAAATTTTCTGTAATAGCCAGTTAATCCGAGAAATGATCGGACTTGTTTCTTAGACAAAGGTCTGGGGAACTTTTCCAGAGCCTCAACCTTATCAATCATGAGTCTAATTTCTCCATTACCAATCTTATGCCCCAGAAATTCTACCTGTGCATAGGCAATTTTACATTTCAAAGGCTTTGCTGTCAATCCAGCACTACTTAATCTTTCTAATACATCATTCAAATGAAAAATATGATCTTTCCAAGTTTGACTATAAATACATATGTCATCTATATATGCCTTAGCATATCCCTCAGTACCTTGTAATACCTTATCCATTAATCTTTGGAAAGTACTAGAGCTATTTTGCATACCAAATGGAAGTACATTGTAACAATACTGTCCAAATTGTGTAATAAATGCTGATTTGTCTTTGGTCTTAGGATCCAGAGGCACCTGGTAAAATCCTTTAGTTAGATCTAACGTAGTTATGTATATTGCGGATGATACCTCATCCAACATTTCGTCTATGCGAGGAATAACATAAGGGTCAAATTGTGTAGTCTTATTTAGTGATCTAAAATCTGTCACCATTCTAATTTGATTCTGGCCTTTCTTCAGGGCAATAATAGGTGCAGCATAGGCACTAACAGTAGGTTCTATTATACTCATAGCCAACATACTTTCTAATTCCTCTTTCAATTTACCCTTTAATGCTTGGGGCGTTCTATATGCCCTATGCCTTATAGGCATTTCACCATTAGTCTTAATTTCATGTGTCACTAAGTGAGTTCTACCTGGTACATCCGAGAATACATTCTGTTGGTACTTTAACAATTCTGTTAATTGTTTAGTTTGTGTATCATTTAAATTACTACTAACGTTAACATCTCTCCATGTTTGTGATTGATGATAAGACAATCCTATGTCTATTTCACTATCTAACTCATTGTCATGGACTGTTTTATTTAAGTCTACTTCTTCTATCGACTGAACATTTGTTACTACATAATAACCATCTTTACTTATTTCTACTTTATCATACCATCTCTTTAACATATTAACATGTAGAATTTGTTTTTCTTTTCTTCTTCCTCTTATGTATATTTCATAATTTACATCATTGACCTTTTTTGTAACAGTGAAGGGGCCTTGCCATTTACTGTCTAACTTACTAATTCCTACTGGAAGGAATATCAACACTTTGTCCCCTTCTACAAATTCTCTATCAATAGCATTCTTGTTATAATTGTGGGACATAATTTCTTGTTGTTCAAGTTTGTTTACATTAGCATCTTTCATTAATTCCTCCATTTTTTCTCTTATTTCTAACATGTATTTGATAACATCAGTAGATGTTTCTTCATCTTCTACCCAATTACTTTTGAGTAAACTCAAGGGTCCCCTCACCTCTCTACCATAAAGCAATTTAAAAGGTGAATGGCCCGTCGCTTTACTAGGAACTTCTCTGTATGCAAACAGAAAGGGGGGTATGTAGTTATCCCAATTTTTTCTTTGCTTTACTGTAAGTGTCCTTATCATATTTTTCAATGTACCGTGAAATCTTTCAACAAGCCCATTGCTTTGGGGGTGGTACACTGTAGTCTTTAATTGATTAATCCCCAACATACTACATATAGATTGCATAATTGAAGACATGAAATTAGTTCCTTGATCATGTACAATCTCTTCGGGTAATCCTACTCTAGTAAAGACTTCTATTAGAGCCCTGGCTACTGTTTCAGCTCTAACATTGGGTAACGGGATAGCATCCGGATATCTCGTAGCATAGTCAATTATAGTAAGCATATATTTGTTATTACGGCTTGTTCTAGATAAGGGTCCAACGATGTCTATCGCTATACGTTTAAATGGTGTACTTATAATCGGTAATGGTATCAAAGTATGTTTCCTTTTACTTTTACCCTTATCTACCTTTTGGCATTCCTTACAGACTTTACAATAGACTACCACATCTTTAAATATACCTGGCCAATAGAATTGGTTCAGGACCCTACTTTTAGTTTTCTCAACACACATGTGACCTGCAAATGGCACATTATGACCTAAGTGTAATACACCCTGTCTACACTGAGTGGGTAATACAATCTGTTCCACTTGGTTATTCTTATCTTTAATACTACTCCAATTTCTCATCAATATACCTTGTCTCATAAAGAAACACACCCTATGCTGACCTATTTCTTCTATAGGGACTACCCTGTCAAACACTCCTTTGAGTGAGTCATCCTTAGTTTGCAATTTGATCAGTTCTTGTTTAGTTAGGTTCAGCTTGTGCTGTTGTTCATAAGTTTATGTTTGACTGTTTTATCTTTAGCTTTATCCTCATTTTCGTCAAACAAATTATTCATTTCTGTTCCATTCATATCATCTAAACACTTAGTTTTATTTACTCTGTTGTCATTTACTACTGTTTTCAACAATTGTACATTAGTTTCTTTAGGCGGCTCTTCTATCGGCTTAAAGTTACTATCTTTCCCTAACAATATCATTTCGTCTTGTATTCTAACATCATTTTCTATTCTGGCTTGCTCCCTAGTTAGGACGAACATTTCTTTAGCCATTGTTTCCCCACAATTCTGGTCCAAATCATGACCCAATAACATGTCCCTCTGTAATCCTTCGATTACGGCTACAATCACTTTTCCTGTCATTATCTTACTTTCTATAGCTACCTCAGCTAAGGGGACGGTAATATCGCCTCCTATACCTCTTAACGTAACCCATTTTCCTGGCAAGTAACATTTGTTTGGCACTAGACTTTCCTTAACAGCTGACTGGGTACATCCCGAGTCTCTTAGCATAGTTATATCCAGTCCTTCTAATTTTCCTGGTATTGTACACTTCTCCATTTTATTTTCTACACTATCCATAACTACTTGGGGTCTATCGGATTTTATTTCTTCACATCTTAAGCCATCTTTCACATTCGGGCCCTTCTTAGTGTCACTAGTCTTTCCTTTTGCTACCATCTTAGGACAATCCCCTATTTTATGTCCCTTCTCCTTACAATTGAAGCATAGGCCATTAATCCATTCATTTGAAGGTTCTCTCTGTTGGAAATTTCTACCATAGTTATGGAATTTGCCTCCCCTTCCGCGATACCTATTGTATCCTTGCTGCCTAGCTCCAGGGTTATTCTGAGTCGTACTATTCTTGGGTTTACTGTTTTCTTGGCCCTTATAATACGTAGGCTTATTTTCAGAATTTACGGCATTCCAATAGCCACGGCCACCTCTATTAGCTATATAATCATCGGCTATCCTAGCCATATCATAGCTCTTATTTACTTGTTTATCTCTAAGATAAAGCCTCAGATCTTCAGGCATTTTATCAAGTGCCTGTTCCATTATAATCATTTCAATAATGCCTGCAGCATCATCTTCTTTTACATTAGCACATTTCATCCAACATTTTAAATAATGGGAGAGCTCATTCAGCCATTCTCTGATGGACATATCTTTAACTCTGTTTGAATTTCTAAATTTAAGTCTGTAGGTCTCTGCGGACACATCATACTTTTCTAAGATTGCCTTCTTTAAGGTATCATAATCTACACATTCTTTTACGGTTAAGGATGCATATGCTGTCCTAGCTTTACCAGACAGTTCAGGTGCTAACCTAGCGGACCACGTATTCTTATCCCAACCTGTGGCTTCTGCCAAGTGTTCAAATGTTCTAAAATATATATCAATATCATCTGATTCCTTCAAAGTAGGAACCTTTACCTTCATTTCATCTACTATATTCCTAGCATTATTGTAGCTAGACCTATTTTCTAATTCCATCATTTTCACTCTTTCTTGTGATTCAATTTTTCTTTGCTCTATATCTATTTTCTTTTTCTCTATATCTGCTTCTAATCTTAATTGGTCTTGTTGGTATTGTAATTCTAACTTTTTGTTTTCGGCCTCGGCCTCGAACTTCATTCGAAAATATTCGAGCATCATATCTTTAGGCATACCGCCGGGTCACATTTCGGGCAAATCAATATCCCTAGCCATGTTATCATACATTTCATTGACTTGGTCAACCTCTTCTTGGTCAACCATCTCTTCCCTAGTATCTTTTTCTGACATAGTCTTATCTATATTTTTACCCGATCTTAAAGTTGTCATGCTAATAACAATTTTACTAATGAAATATGTAAACTTATGTATACAAAATATGTTATAAAAGTATTTGTATTACCTTGATTAATATGAAATCCACATAAATTCTTAAATGCAATACAATATAAGACATTAATTTACTTCAAAGTCACAAACAACGTTCCAAGTTCGCTCCGTACAAAAATTTACTTTCGAAATAAAAAATAGTTTACAAAGTCAGCTTTGCAAATCTTCTCCAACTTTACTGGGCTTCCTTCTGTTACTTCAGTCTTCTTCTTTCAGACCTCGGTGAATATACGAGATTTGTCCAAAAGGTGCGACCCTGGACGTTGAGATGCGTCGGCATGAGGGTGTCGCTGAAAATGCTAGTCTCGGCCTTAGGCCCAACAGGATACGACGAAAGACCTCACTTACGCTACGTGGTGTTTGTCGGCTGCACGGTTTCCGTCAAACGTACGCGTCATCACGACAAAGGTTACGACAGGTGGCTGCGAAAGTACGATGGAACCAACAGGGCCAAGTGCATGGTGAGACACATGAACTTGACGTCCGTCAGCGATCGCTGGAAGACGACCGAACCGTTCGATCTGAGCGAGGTGGACGATTCGTACCTTCTCACGACCAACATCACGCCGTATTTCGAAGTCGTAGAATTCTCGCCCAAACCTCGACTGAGCAAGCCGGGCCTGGCCAGGTTAATTGCTTCCACCAACCAACCTACGCAAGTGACCGGAATAAGGTTCGCGATGGACGTCAGAGACGGCGCGTTGGACAAAGTCGACGCGTTACCTTTCGAACGTTTGACGAACCTGACCAGGATAGAGATACACGATTCCGAAATTTCCGACGCTTTCTTCGACGAACTCATGAACTCGAACGAAAACTTGAGGTTGGTCAAGCTGACGGGGTGCACGAAACTGTCATTCGACGACGTCGTCGTCCGCAAAAAAAGAACACGCTGGACTCTCCACATCGAGAACATGGATTTCGAATCACGGAAGCTGGTGGCCGCCGTGGAACCTCATCAGTCGATATTTCATTTCTCTTCGCTTCAGATCGATACATGTCGCTATGACCGCAGCGTCATGCTGAAGTTGATGCTTCTGCACGGATGGTTACGTGGTTACGGGTGAGCGAATACGACATAGAGATAGACGAGTTTGTCGACCTCAGAAATTATCTATGAAAACACCCAACGAAAGAAAAGCTAAACAAAAAAAAAAAAATGTAATTGCATGCTATGATTTTAGTCTATTAATATTATTAGACTTATATAAAATAAATAAATGAATAAAAATCAAAGAAACTTTGGCTCGTTTTTGTTGTTGTATTAATTTCTGTTTATTTATTTTTTTTTTTTCGAAAAATATTAATTACTAACATAATCTTTAAAATTCATATGCACACATTATATATATATATATATATATATATATATACACGCAGGCACCCACTCACACCACACCCACACGAACACACCCTGCACACACAAACACACCCACACACACACGTAAAAAAAAAAAATTCACACGATGGAGAGTACCATATCGGAACTTGAATTACGGATTTTGTTGGATTCGTGTCGAGGGGGCATGCGCTGTTGCATCGACTGTTCTCTCCTTGCAGGAGCCGTGCACTTCTCTCGCGGCATTCGGTGCAATTGCGAGATAGCCGGATTAGGAATCCCAAACGACCATTCTTCGTTCCAGAGGTCCGATCTCCATCCCACCGTGGCGTTGATAGCTTGCCGCATGTCGTCTTTCTGCAGGTCGATCGTCGACGACAAGAAACATGCTGACGGAGTGGTGTTCGTCGACGTCAGACACATAGACTGGTTAACTGTGATACTCATCGGCATGTCGAAAAACATTACGGCGTTGGTGGACCTGAAGGAGAAAACGTTGAGCATCAGACCTTGCAGGATAGAAGAAGACGACAAAGAGGATCTCGCTCGCCTTAAAGCCGAAAGGTGTACCTTAGCGATGAAATACGTCAGGAGAAAGAAGAACGCAAAGAAGAACGCAAAGAAGGAGTTGAAGAGGCTGCGATGAAGATAAAGAGGTTCGCGGTCGGCTACGTGGTTACGGACGTCAAACTCGAGGCCCGGGACGAAGAGTACGACGTGACTCCCGACGTGGTGAAACGATGGAATCTCGAGAAGCTCCCGGTTCGTTGGAAGCACGTGAAGGGACGCGAGAACGGCAAAGGCGTGCATTCCCCGGACGGCATCGGCACCGTCCGGAAATGGTGGAGAGATCGCACGTACCCCGGATCCAACACGGAGAACGGCGGGGCCGTCGCCGTCCTGTTGGAGATCGAGGACGAGAACTTTCTCAACAGCCCATTCTCTCGGAATCTGAACTGCCTGTCTCTCAGCTACAGGCGAGCCGATCACACAAAGTGCGTAGAAGTTTCTCTGGTCGAGACAGGCCAGAGGAAAGGAACGGTGGCCGTTTACTGCGATGACGAAGAAACGGCGCTTAGAGTTGCCAGAGAGAGATTCGGGTATAAGCGTGGAGCAGAAAACGGGCCTGCGGAGAACGTGATGGCGTCTGACGAGAACATTCTGCAAGAGGTGGAGACGATCAAAAAACTTGCAAGCACCGTTTCGCAGGACGATCTCAACACCATACTGTGTATGCTCAAGAGCAAGGACGAGTGCAACAAACAGAAGCTAGACACGTTCAAAGAAAAGTTGGATCTCTGGAGGGTTCAGTTCGGAGATTTCATTCTGAACGTACACAAGATCGCGCAGGACAAACAGGGGCCGGAGTACAAGAAAAGGATGAGCGACTTCGAAGAGTTCACCGAAAAGTTGACGGCCCCGAACGAAAACGAGCACGTGGAAGTGGACGTGGCGGCTACGTTCAGGGCCGCCAACGAACTCGTCGACGACGCCACGTCGGACAGGGCTTTCAAGAACCAAATAAGCAATCTTTTAAAGCAGCGATTTCCGAAGCCTCCTCGATGGAACAGATACTGGACGTTCACAGAAACTTGCTGGCGAAAACCAACGAGAACGCTGTCAGCGTTTGCAAAGATTACTTCAAAAGCGTCGAAGAGCGACTCGGCGAAAACGAGCGAGGTCGTTCGAGGAAGAGAAGACACAGCCGCATAAGCGGCGAACGACGAAGGGACTCTTCCCTCTCTCCCCGGAAAGGAGGCAGATATTACGGTTCCGACAACAAAAGAGAACACGAAACGGAGCAAAGGGATGAGCGTCCCTACAAGAGACAGAAAGCCGACGAGAGTAGCACTCTCGAGAAACTCGCCGATCTTTTGGAAAGCCGAGCCGCCTCCGCCAAGGACCTCAATCGACAACATCTTGCTCCTCGATCCCCAACGCCGATGCATTCGAAAACGACGACGGTAGACGCAGGCTACTCTGTCCCAGAAAATTATTACAACTACAACTACTGGGAGGCACGCAAAGAAAATAACCGCTATCGAAAACAATTTCGTCCCCGAAAATGATTAATTTTTTTTTGCAAAAATAAAAAAAATAAATAAACTATTTTTCGTTTTTTGTTTTTTTTTTCACCCCGCCATTTTATTGGGTTTTTCTCCCCCAAAAAAACAAACACTTATCGTGGTCTCCGGTTGTAGTTGACGCTGAACCAGGTCTTCTTCCCTCGCACGGCGTTCTCAAAATTTTCGAACCAACTCGGAACGATCTCCGCAGACGGATCGAGTGCCGGCGGAATCGGTCCGTGGCGATCGCTGCCACTTCTCGAGAGTACGTCTCTGTTTGAGGCGGTCATGAGAGTGACCACGTCGCCGGTGGCAGCAGCTGCGGCAGCATCCTCTTTCTGCGATCTCAAACTCGTCAGAGACACCTTCAGTTTGTCCACGCATTCGACGTAACGATCGGTGGCTCTTGAAACCGTACGATCGACGTCTTCTTCTACAAAGTCGTCTACCCTGTAGTTTTCCGAAAAGTATCTGTACACGCAACTTTCCATTTGCATTTGCATTTGCAACAAAAACAAAAAAAAAACAAAATGGAGAACCAAAAAAAAAGATACAAATAAGAAATACGATAACAATATTAGCCTTAAAAACCACCCCTAAAAAAAAAAACCAAAAAAAAACCTCCCAACAACAACATTACCTCACACTATTATGACTCTGAGGGTTCAGTTAAATCGATTGCCTTTTCCTGAAAGCAGTGGGCAGAATGCCACTCCCACAGACACCGGGTTCGCCCGCTTTCAAGAGTTGAGTCGCAAACATGCAAAAACGCTTGAGAAACTGCGGACCAGCAAAGACGAGAACGGCAGGTTGCACAAGGTCGTCGAAGACCTCCGGAACGAGCTCGAGAAAGCGATCGAAGAACGTGACGGCCTTCGTGACCACCTCGAGCGATGCCCCGGGGCTGGCAGTCGATCCGCTTCCAAAGACGAGCCTACCGACTTGGAAATATTGGCCGAAACGTACGCGTCGATAGTGAGCGTGGACTTGAGCGAGTTGAGAAACAAACGCACGATCAACGGGATCGAAAGCTATTACGGCGTCGCTATATGGTTCAAGCAACTGCTCGACGACACCTTCCATTATCTGGACCAAAAACTCAACAAGAGTCTCGGTATGGATAAAAACGAGTTTGTTTCGATGCTGGTGTCAAACGGACTGGCCGGCGATCTTTGTCAAATGATGAGACAGTTTCAGATTTACACGTTGAACAAGAACAAACTCACAACTTCTGTCAATCACAAACGCATCTCCAAGAATCTTTCTCAAGAGTATCAAAAGTTCGTCAGGGTGATCGTCGAACAGATCACGTTGCAAGCAGCCGCCGCCGCAGTCGACACCCGGCAGACGTCGGCGTAGGAAAACACGTCAAAGTAAGTCGTCTCCGTCACGACGTCGAACGACTTCTCCTCCATTTCCCTAGTCGGACCGTACGCCACCAGACGCGAATCCGGATCGAAGCTGCCGCTTTGGGGAAACTTTACGAAAGGCGGTATGGAGAGCGGAGCCATCAACGACGCCTCTTTGCACGAAGCTTCCATGATCTCGGGCGGCAAGTGTTCGCCGCCGCCGCCGCCGCCGCCGCATCGTACGGTATTGTCGCTCGTCCAGTAGACGATCCCGGTCGAAGAATCTCGGCTGGTACGACCGTCGCCGAGGAACAGCTCGTCGTTGATGGGATCGTAAAGACCTACCTCGGAACCCTGATGAACGCACGGCCGCCACCTTTGAAACAACTGCTTGAATCCGGGGTAGCGATCGGCGTCGAGCAGCAGCCCCAACGTCAGCAGTAACCGAATTTCCGGACGCACCAGCATCATCGACGGAACGGAACGTATCAGACGTAACATTCTGTGTTCGTTGCTTGAGCGTGGGACTTTCTTCTTCCTGTCGGTAACCGTTATCCTCGAGTTCAGAAACGTTGCCCTTTGAAAGAAGGTGTCGCGTACGTCTTCGTCGCAAAACAACGGTTTCGTCTCCCACAACGGAAACAGACAAGTGCTCGTCGCTATCGTTCCTTGACCGAAAGCAGCGGTGGCAAGAAGTAACCTTCGTTCCTCACCGGCCACTTCGATCCGAGTGCGATGACGGCGTTTCGATTCGATCACGCTCAAAGCTATCGTCTTGCCGTTGTCGTACAGATGTCTGTCGTACGAAAAGTGGCCGTCGTGAATTCTGACGCCGAAGTTCTTTCTTCCGTCCTCCAGTTCGACTGCGATCGCTGCTCGTCTGATTTCCGTCGGGATGGACGTTCTGAACCACAGTTGAAAGTGGAATTTGTTCTGCGCTATCTTACGAAACAACACTGTGCTCGTGGTCGACTTTGAAGAACCTCTGTAGTCGGATGCGATCAAGTATGCCACTTTGGGTGGATGAGGAGACTGGAGACTGAGAGAGAACATAACTATACCTTTATGTTGTTTGTGTGTTTCTTTTCTTTTTTTTTTTTTTTGTACAATTTTTACTTTGAATAATTAAAAAAAATAATATATATATATATATATATATATATATATATATATATATATATATATATATATATATATCCAAATCTACGAATAAAAGGCTTAGCCATCGTTTATGAAGCCACGATGTAGTTGTAATAGTGTAATTTTTTTTTTTGTACAAAAAATTCCAGTTCATTCGTCAGAATGCTGCTGGAAGACAAAGAGCGTTTGCACTTACACCGTGTTCTACTCGCGGAATCGTTAGAACCTTTACCGGTGCTGAAGGGTCTGGTGAAAAGGCGGGTGTATAGATTGATACAAGCCGAAGAAATTCTCTCTATAGGCAGTAGGCAAAGAGTGGTTACCTTTATCCTTAAAGACATAGAAAAACATGGCGAGCATGCATACCAGGCGTTTGTCGGATCACTTCGAGACGCAGGCTACAAACACATCGTCTCTCTGTTCTGAAGGGCACGGAAGAAAGTTGACTATAACAGAAGCAACCGAATGAATGGTTGTCGTCTGAGAAAAAAAAACGCATATTCAAGAACGTCGTGCTTCTTCTCTTAAACCGAATCCCTATAATGATTTGGACTATGTTATATGAAATATAGTTTACAGGCCCCACGAATAGGAAACAACATTTCGTAGCCGAGTTTTTGTGGGTTTTTTTTTCTCTCGTATATTTCTTTATTAAGTTTCTTCCACTAAAAAAAAAAATAACAAACAAAAACAAAAAACAAACAACAAACAGTATTCCTAATAAAAAAAAATATCAATGATATGGAACTTTAGACTTATAGTTAACGTCTTGATGTCTGCGTTTCGAATTGTTGGTAGTTTGGAAATTTATTAATTCTAAAAGTGCAGCCGGTAGCCTCGTAAAACAGTTTTTTGTAAAGCTCTTTGTCGAACTTGCACTCTACTAAATTTAAGGTGACAACTTCGAAGATCGGTGTCATGAATTTGACCATGCCGGCCTCTTCGACGACCATATCGATCAGGTTCAATTGCCTCAGTGCCGCTGCAACGTTTCAACGTTATCGCACTCATGCTCGGGTGGTGCGACATGACAACGGCAAGAAAATTTTTCTCCGCAACCGAATCTATCAGAAACAACGTCGTCAAAGAGTCCCAGCACACCAACCGCAGACCCTCGAGCATGCCGCATAGTTCCTCGTCGTAGCAGTCGAACGAAAGTTCTAGGGAGGTTTCGTTCGAGGATTCGGCGAAATGGTCGACGGCCGCCTGAAAACTGATCAAGTTGACACGGTGCATGCACACCGTGTCTCTTCTTCCCGCTTTGTAGGGGCGAACCTTCAACCGCTCGGTTTCTTTCCACACGGACGAGACCGAGGTCAGGTTGAAGTAACGACCGACATCGGGAGCGTTGCTGCGCCCGTCGTACGTAATCAACAGCACACCGTTCTTTGCTCGATTGTCCTCCGTCACTTTGCAGTCGGTCAGTACCACGTAGAAGGTGTATTGCGTGACACGCTCATCCGGAAGCAGGGTTTCGCGGACGTCGTCCAAGTGAACGTTCATGTTTCTCAAATGTATCGACGAATATCGTATGCCGTCTTCCGGGACGAGTTGCTCGGGGACGGGTGGAAAACGTCGCCGGTGCAAGAGTCCAATTCCAAATACTTTAGGGAAACCACAATCCCTTCCAAGATGCAACGCAATGTCCTCTTTCTAAAATGCACGTTCTTCAGCACAAGGTTGGCCAAGTAAAATTGCGGCGAGGTCAGCTGCGGATCGAGAAGAAACTTTCGGTGAACGCACATCAGCACGTTTCCGGGTCGGTGGATAGAAAACTCGTCCGCCGTAAACCGACGTGGACGTCTGCACAATCCGACGACCGCCTCGGTGGCAACGATTTCCAAGTCGCCCGACAGTTTCTCAAGGAAGGGACTCGAATTGGCCCACTGTAACTTCGACGTGTTGTCCAAGAACGAGAAAATGTGCAGCAGCAATTCGGTTGGCAGTTCAAACAAACGGCAACGAACGATCTTCTTCGCTTCGTTATTTTGTCTGCAACGTTTCGCTCGTTTTTTTTTTAGTCCTCCTGCCATTCTCATGCGCTTGTTATTCGGCCAGACTCTATCCATTCTATAGATGTGTCAGAACCTGAAAATCCCACTATATATGCCGGGGTTGAAGAAAAACACACACATGCACACATCGGAGGGGGCTATTATTGTGGAAAATAGGTTGGTTATAAAAAGAGAACAAAACTGGAAATAATGCTGTGAAGAACAGAAAAGGAAAAACAGAAAATTCAAAGAACAGAATACTTTGAAGAGAGGTTTAAACGAATTTTGTGGATCGAAGGCTACGATGTGCATCGAGACGTTGGCACAGCAGACCATACCACGCACGAAATTTATTATGACAATCAATGGCACATTCCGGAGAATTTGAAAAGTATGGACAGTCATCCAACGATAGCACACCCGAATTTGTTGGGAAAACCGATATTGAAAATGATGATCGCATATCTACTCCAGGGAGCGTATATAGAATTCACATACACTGGTCGACGTAGGCCTACGTATTTCATCGATGAATTGGACGAGTATCTGCAAGGAATCCGGTTGCAATACGTCAAAGGCGTAGTGGTAAAGTTTTACGATTTCACAAAGACAGGAAAAAGGGAAGTCTTGACAACGTTCTATCGTAACGTACCGGATGGTATGGAACGTGCGATGACCAGAAAACACACTATCCTACCGAAAACTCTGTCGGATGTCGTAGAGAACTTTTATGTTCCACAGGGACTCTCTCCCCTTCCAAAGTCGTTTATAGCAGGCACGCAGATGGCTATGCAAAAGGAATATAGATTTGTCATGAAGAAATTACATCCCGACATGACAACGGAGCTCGTACAAGAATATTCTACGTTCACACCATCTAACATTCCGGACGACATTCGAATTTCCGAAAGGTTCCTTCTAAAGAAGAGTGAAGAAGCTGACAAAGACGATGAAACGAAGACATTTGTAATATTTCAAAGTCATCATGATTGACAAAAATTTATAGAATGCATTTGGTTTTTCTTTTTTCTTTTATTAATTGTTTTCTTGAATAAATATCACTGATTACAGAATATTTTGTTTTTATTTTATATTTCTTTTTTTTTTTTGGTCCGATTACATTTCTCGTAATAATATTCATTATAAACATATGTTTTTCATTTTATTTTAATTTTTTTGCATAATAAATCGGTTTCTTTGACCGTTTCAAGAAACATCTCAACGGGTTCCAACATGCCTGGCTCGCGGACGTACTCGCAGTCGAACCAACCATAGCCGGATGCCTCGTGCAATAGTTTTGCGAAAAGACGTTCGTCGAACACGCACATTTCTAAATTTAACCTGACGACGTCGACGAACGGTGTCATGAATTTGACCATGCCGGCCTCGTCGACGACCATATCGATCAGGTTCAATTGCCTCAGTGCCGTGTTGGGATGCGTGTCCACCTCGCCGAAAGGATCGCCGCAGGAACTTTTTTACGTTATCGAGTTTATGTTCGTGTGGTGCGACATGACAACGCCAAGAAAGTCTTCCTCCGCCACCGAATATATCAGAAACAACGTCGTCAAAGATTCCCAGCACACCAACCGCATACCCACGAGCATGCCGAATCGTTCCTCAAGGCAGCTGTCGAACGAAAGTTCTAGGGAGGTTTCGTTCGAGGATTCGGCGAAATGGTCTACGGCCGCCTGAAAACTGATCAAGTTGACACGGTGCATGCACACCGTGTCTCTTCCTCCCGCTTTGTAGGGGCGAACCTTCAACCGCTCGGTTTCTTTCCACACGGACGAGACCGCGGTAAGGTTGAAGTAACGACCGACATCGGACGGGTGGCTGCGTCCGTCGTACGTAATAAACAGCACACCGTTCTGTTCGTGATCTTTCTCCGTCACTTTGCAGTCGGTCAGTACCACGTAGAAGGTGTATTGGGTGACACGCTCATCCGGAAGCAGGGTTTCAAGAACGTCGTCCAAGTGCACGTTCATGTTTTTCAAATGTATCGACGAATATCGTATGCCGTCTTCCGGGACGAGTTGTTCGGGGGAAGGGTGGAAAACGTCGCCGGTGCACGAGTCCAATTCCAAATACTCTAAGTTAACAACAATCCCTTCCAAGATGCGACGCAATGTCCCCTTTCTAAAATGCACGTTCTTCAGCACAAGGTTGGCCAAGTGAAACTGCAGCGAGATCTGAGGCAGTTCGAGAAACGGTTTGAACTTTCGGTGAACGCACATCTTCACGTTTCCGGGTCGGTAGATAGAAAACTCGTCCGCCGCACCACCACGTTCACGTGTGCACAATTCGACGGTCGCCTCGGTGGCGGCGATTTCCAAGTCGCCCGACAGTTTCTCCAGGAAGGGACTCGAATCGGCGAACTGTAACTTCGACGTGTTGTCCAAGAACGAGAAAATGTGCAGCAGCAATTCGGTTGGCAGTTCAAACAAACGGCAACGATCGATCTTCGTCGCTTCGTTCGTTTTTCTGCAACGTTTCGCTCGTTTTTTTTGTAGTCCTCCTGCCATTCTTGGATGCTTGTTATTCGGCCAGACTCTATACATTCTACAGATTTAAATCCTACTATATAATGCCGTGGGGTTGAGAGAACGTAACCAACTTGAGGAAGGTCCAGCGTTGTTCGTGCTTTCCTCGCATATTATACATTTTTTTTTTTTTTTTTTTTTTTGTTATCATGTTTTGGTATAGAAGAAGTACAGGAGGCTCACGACCGACGAAAGGAACGGCATCAAGGTCGACAACCTCTTCGGCAACCTCCCCTCGTCCGTGGGCGACCTGGACGCTCAGTGCGCGGTCGGGGTTCACGGATGCGCTTGGCACAGTTACTCCGAAGACGAAGACGGCAACGTCGAAAGCTTGACGTACGACGAGCAGATCCACTTGGAACGACAGAACGTTCACCCGGTGCGACTGTCGGTGTTGTGCGTAGTTCTCAGGTGGGACGTGAACGGTCAAATAATTTCGGCGATGCTGTCCGACGGAAAGAGACTGCACGGCGAAAATGCAGAGATCGACACGCTGTCGGAAATCGCAAAGTCGATCGAATCTGCCGACGTGTTCGTGTATCACGGTGGTCGGGTCAAGGACAGCATCGTCGCCAGATGTCGGGTGTGCGAGGTAACCCTTGCCGTTGACGGGTTCCCCGTGTGCTTGGACACTTCGAAACACGTACGGTCGCCGGCGGGCGGCGACAACGACTCCGTCTACGATTACGTCGGTTACGAATCTTGTCACGAGCTAGCGGCGAGCTTGTCGGCGAAAAAGCTAGACGACGACGTTTGCGTGCTGGAACGCTACGTGTCGGAGGTGGAAGCGAAAAAATTGGTCGAAATCGAGACGAACTTGTCCAGAATAGTGGGAAAGTTCTCCAACGGATCGTCGACCGGCGTCCTTTCGTCGGTGCTGTGCAGAGAAGCGCAGCGTCAGCGTGTGGTGTTTCCGAGGAGCAATGCGGACCCGAAGCCCAAAGGAAGCGTCAACGAAGACGAAACGTGCAGAGGTGGCCTGGTGCTGGACACCGTGTCCGGCATTCACAGAGACGTCGACGTGTACGACTTTCAGTCTTGCTATCCGAGGTTCATCATCGACAAAAACGTGGACGAGTCGACGGCTCTCGAAGACGGCTCTTTCGTCGACGCCGAAGTACGAGAAGGTCTGCTTCCGTCCGTCATGAAAAGACTGGTGTCGGCCAGAGAAGGAAAAAACATCACTCCCCAGAACTCCGCCGCGTACAAACAAGCGGCCAATGCATGCGTCGGATGTCTGTGCACGTCTGGCAAGAAAAGCCTTTACAACCACGTGACGGAAAAGTGCAGGGAACAACTGAACGCGCTAAAAAATTGCGCCGAAGAAAACGGTGCTCGGGTGCTGTACGGCGACACCGACTCGCTGTTTTTGGACATAGTTCCAGGCGGGAGACAGGAGCTGGAAGAGCAATTCACCCGAGTCTTGGGCGAAGGAAGCTTTCAAAGGTTCAAACACAGGGAGACGCTTCGCGGCTTGCTGCTGACGGACAAGAAGAACAGGTATGCGTGTCTCCATGCCGACGGGAGGGTGAGCACCACAGGGATGACGAGGCCCGGCGTCGAAAGATTCGTGTCTCGACTGGAACAGGTCATGATCGACATAGCCCTGAGGATCGGAGACAGCAATACGGCGGTAGACTGTTGCGTAAAAGAATTTTGTCGAGTCGTCGACGAACTGAAGGACGACGAAGCGATCGAGGTCCGGGACGTCGTTCGAAAGGGCAAACATGAGACGAACTCTCACAGATTCAAAAAGATTTGCGCCGCCCTCGGATGCTACAGACAGACGCCTTACCACCTGAAACACGGAGGCGTTTTCTATCATCCGCTGTCGCATTCGTGCATCCATCCGACTGTGGAAGTCGAGCACTTGATCCGAGAGCTGAAAAAATTTTGCCAACTCGACAAGAGCAACGTTTTGAGCGTAATCATTTGGAACGCGGAAGCAGGGGACTGCCGAACGAGCATATTGCATCGGTTGAAGGAGATCAAAGATACTTTGGAAAAGATTCCGACGCACCTGCCCCGGAAGGAGCTGCAGCTCTGCGGAGGGTGGAATTTGTTCAGTGGCAGTTGCTGTTCCACGGTGAAGGTGTCGACCGCCGAAGAAGAGCGACAGGTTAGAAAAAACGAACCGGTCTTTCGAAGCGTAGATCCCGAAAACGGGGAGAGGAGATTATTCATCGTAAGATGTACAAACGCTTTGTGTTGCGACGCACACCGATTCTGCGGAAAGGCATGGAACTACACAGCAAAAGATGAAGCGTAAAATAATCCCCCCAAAAAAAAAATAAATAAATAAAAAAATAGTTTTAAGTCTACTTTCGAAAGAAGAAGAAGAAAAAAAAATAAATAAATAAATGGTCGAAGGAAATAAAAACACAAAAAACCAAAAATATTGTTTAACAGTTTTTTTTTGTATTCTTTTGTTTGTCAATTTGTCAAAGTATTGCGCATCCGCAAATCACGGTCACGTCCAGATCTTTTACGCCGAGCAGTAGATTCCCTGAAACAAACGGCGAATCGAGAAATTTGGGTGGTCGTTCGTCGATCTCGTCGTTCATGCATCGTTTCAACCTCTCCCTTCTTATCTTGTTTTCGTCTACGGCGAGATCGTCTTCGACAGGCTCTAGGTGTTCTCCTAGAAAAAGCGAAATCACCTTTTCCTTGCATTTCCTGTCCGTTTCGTGCAACACGGTCGATTCGGTTATGCAAGAAGGCAACGTGGTCCCGGTCGCTCTCAACCGTTTCCAAACGCTTGGCAGGAACACGTCCGAGTCCGTCGTGAAAGCGGTGTGTCTTTCTTTGACCTCGGTGAGTAACCTCAGAGGACGGACGAATTTGGCCGAGACGGAATTGAAATATTTTCCGTACGCCCACCAGTCTCTCAACGGGTTCGTTGCGTCTTCCACGACGTCCTCGACAAATTCGAAGAATTCCACTTCCGCCAACTCGAAATTCAGGATGCTTTCTGTCGTTTGCAATCCTTCGAAAACGAGACGGGAAGATCTATCGGCCAGACCTACCATCAGTCGTTGCGAGGTTTCCAGGGTTAAAAGGGCAGAGAAGAAGTCTGCGTTAAGCCATCCGATCTGTCGTCTGTCGTGCCCGACGAACATCGGAGGCGGGCCCAAATGCACGCCGCTTCTGCCTACGCCACCTTCCGTCTTGGCCAAATTGTCGAGGCAGGTTTCGACTGCGCAAGCGACGTTCTTCGGACACAACGGTAGCGATCTGTTGTACGACAGACACAGATGCCTCAATATTCTCATCAGAAGCTCGAAGTAAGGGTTGTCGGATCCGTAACGCCTTCCGTCGAAGTACCACTGGAACGTTGGAGAGGGGTTGCCGCTTCTCACAAACACGCTCCAATTGTCCAGAGACTGCAGAGTTCGGGAAAGCGTCGTGTAGTCTGTGTAATCTTTGATTCTGGTCAACCAGAGACGACCGGTCAGATAACGCCTTCCGTAATCGTTGCCCTTGTCACCGCCGCTGCCGTCGTCGTCGTAGTCGTCGTAGTCGTACGACTTGAAATGTCTAGGGTCGACTGTCATTATCTTTGACCACCTGACCTGCACGGCAGGTTGAGGCAATCCCAACTTCAACACAGGTCTCTCTTTGAACAAGTCCATAAGAAAGATTCTTGTGAAACATAACAACAACAACAACAACAAAAGAAAAAAAATAAAAAACACATATATGTATATAAATTTCAATTTCCTTTTATTTCAAACGACCATCATTTTCTTAAATTTAGAAGATAAAGTATTTTCACTTTCTGCTTTGCAATCTATCAATCTCTCTATTTTGTCGATCACTTCGCACAAGTCTTTTTTGTTTTTTTCATCCGCATCGCCGTCGTTGCCGCTGTGTTGCTTTTTTTTAAGGCGTAGCACTTTCAGAACCCTTTCCATGTGGAAGACCGGCATTTCAATGTATATGTTTGTGCTCATTCTTGTGTTGTTTTTTTTTTCCCCTTTCTTTTCTTTTTTTCTGTGAATTTTGTAAATATTATTCTTTTCTTGCAAGTCTATTTCTGTATTAATATACTGTAAAATGTTTACTATTTAATCAGTTATAGTTGTTTTTCTAAAATGTTTTTTTTTTTTTGCCCCTGTCTATTTCGAGTCGTTTTTCTCCGTCGGGAAAGAATCGCCAGCTTTTTCGGTATGATTCCTTAGTCCGTTATTACTTGTAAAATAATCTTTCTTCTGGACAGGTTCAGCGACATTTCCAACGTTCTGAAATACCTTGATCGGTCGTCTTCTCATGTACAAAGAAGAGTTTCTAAAGTCCAATTTCTGGATCTTAATGTTTTTCACAGGTAAGTACTCTTCGGGAGAGTCTGACATTACAACAACAAAAAACAAAAAACAAAAAAACACAAAAGTTTTTCACTTTGTGACGTACCGTTTGCGTTTGCAACCGGACCTTTTGCAGCAGATCGGACGGTTCGACGGACTTATCTCCAGCAGCCTTCGATCGTTCAACGGTTCGCCACAATCCAGCTCCTCTGCAATGCACTTTCGGGACAGTTCTGAATCGAATTTGTCGACGTGCCTTAATATCATGTCGAGGAACGTGCGACCGGTTTGCTTGAGAGAAGCGACCGCCTGAAACTGAGTGTTGCAGCAAAGAGAAAGAGAAAACAACTGGAACTTTCTCGTTCGTCCGTCCACGTGGTACGGGATGGTGAACTTGACCGACGGAAACAGATCGTTGCTGTCGACCGTCAAAGATTCCAAAAGCTTAAGACGTTCGACGACATCAGACGGATCGTCCAGCACGCCGTACATCCTACCTGCATGGTTCAGGTTGTTTGTCGAAATGTGCATAGGTACGCTCTTGTACTTTCTCCAAGTTATCGCCTGTTGCAGTTGGTAGTTGAGCGAAGTTTTCGTTCTCACGTTGAAGTTACCCCTCGTCGTGATGTTCGTCGATCCTGTGGAAACGAAATACAGCGCGGTCGATCCTCTTTTCAGAGGCGATTGAAATTCTATCATGTCGTCTTGCAATTTCGTGCCTCTCATGTGGATGGATTGCGCCGTCTCGCGCGTGTCGTACGGATATCGATGCGCGATGTTTTGCGAAGACACCACGTTCACCAGGAAGAAGTTCATCGACGCTCTGTTGCAACTGGATTGAACGGTTGTGTACGTCATGATTGTTCCGGGCCCTTTACTTTCCGGGGCGAGTGTATGGGCGAAATCGGGCGCACCTCCGGTTTTAACACTTCCTGAAAGATGGCACGGATCGTATTTTTCCTCGCCGTCTGTTGCAATCGGGATGGTTTTTTCACACCTTTTTTCAGAACCTGGATCCTCCGGATGCTGTTGTCCACCTTCACCAGCACGTCTCCGTTGGAAGTGCGTCGATGTTCCGAAAACATGGAGGCCAGAGACTGACGTTCCCGGTCGTTGTACGTGGCAAACACGACCGTTTCTGCGAATAACGACAGCAGATAGAGCGCCGATGCGAGGAACGACATCGGCAGATCGGGTGCGTCGACCATGAGCTCCACGTGATCGACGAAGGCGATTTTCGTCGCTTGTCCTTTTTCGTTCTGCAACTGTCGAACTTTCAAGTCTCCCACCACGATGCCCTCTTCTCTGTAGAGTAAGTGAACAAGGTTTTTTGCGGAAAACACCACCGCCAAACTGTCAAACGACTCGACTCTGGTCCTCTGATCGACTTTGTAGACGACGTCATCGACGTAAAACTTTCTCTTCTCCGGAATCGGGTTCAGGTTGTTCCTCAGCCGGTTCGTGAACCGTTCGCCGAGCACGTTCCGGAACCGATCCAACAAGGAAACGGGATCGGACGGCTTCGAGGAGAGAGCTTTGCAGATCCTCGGATCCGAGTTGATGTACGTGTACCAGAACGTCGCCTCCTGTTCCGTCATGCCGCCTCTCAGTTCCACCAGCTGCCGACAAGCGCCAAGAAGAACCTGCATTATGTGCACTTTCTTCTCGGCCGCATCACGAAGTTCGAGATGGTCGCCGCCGACCGCGTTCACGACGAGCATGTCCGAATAGTCGACGTTCCTCAACGGCCGCACAGCTTCGGTGTCGAGCATGGCCGCCACGGTTATCGCAGCCGAGTAGAGATCGGACTTGGGCGACAACATCTTGATCGGCCTGTCCGTCATGACGTGGCTCACGTCTCTGGAAGACGTCGTCACGAGTTTGTAAGGACTTCTTACGCTGCCCATTTTAGGGTCCGCGTCCATGATGTAGATCTCGGTGTCGGGCGGAATGTACTTTGAAACGGCGGAGCCTTTTCGAACTTTTCCGATCCCTCCGAAACTTTTGGAATCTTTTTCCGTCAATTCTATTCCCAGCGATTCGACGTTCCTCTCGCAGAACTCGGCCGAACCTAAATCTATCAGGACGTACAGATCTTTGACTCTGTTGTACGTCACGTTCTTCGTCGTTATGTCGTTGTGCATTATTCCGATGTTCCTCAGGTGATTGATGCCAGCGTTCATGTGGTTGTACAGTCTTCTGACGGACGGCAGCAAGCCGAACTTGAATCTCAGCGTGAACAAGTCGCACCCTTCGTTCGTCGTGCGTATGGTCTGCACCACTCCGTCTGCGATGGTGGCTTGAGTTATGGTCGGCACGTACCGTTTGGAGTTGCAGACCTTGTCGTTTGCGTACGCCAAAATCATTGTCTCTTTGTTGAAAGTGAGGCTCTGACGCCTGTCGAGCAGATCGAATGTTTTGAAACGTCTCTTTTCGACCAAGGACGCTTCGGTTTCGACAGACTTGACCTGCCCGAACGTGCCTTTGTCGTTCACCAAGAACAAGCCTCGTCTGGAGGGTTCGTTTGGCAATTTTGCGTAACTTATCGTCTTTACGATGTCGTTTTGTCTGTCGGCGGCGGCGGCCCTCGGTTTCGGAACCGGAGGAGGGGGCATAAGAAGAGGAGACGACACGAGAAGAGGAGACGGCACGTTCGACGTTTTGAACTCCTTGGAGGGCCTGACGTAATCGGTCGTCGGATGTGACGACGTGCGTCGCTTCTCCAGGGTCCGCTTCGTGGTCGCCGCACCCGCGTCGAGTTTTTTTTTTGGCCGTTCCTCGGTAGAACCGTCTCCGCGTCGACCGGATGTCATTCGCCATTCTTCCTCCGTCCAATTTTTGCCGTCGCGTTCCCGTCGACGATCGTCGGTCCTCCGAGCTTTGCCTTTGCTGCGGCTTGTTATCTGATTTTCGTTCTGGAGCGACCTTCGCCTATCGTGTTCCGTCTTTTTAACGTCGTGGTCGCCGTGTCGTCTTCTCCGATCGTGTTCGGGGCGCGTTCAATCGTCGACGTGTCTTCTTCTTCGACGATCGTGTTCTCGAGGCGTTCGATCGTCGACGTGTCGTCTTGTCTGGTCGATTTTGTACCGTTGGTAATCGTCGTCGTATCTCGTTTGACGATCGGTTGACTGCATGTTGCTTTTCCTCACCCTTTCGAGTGTGTGTGTGTGTGTGTGTGCGGTTTTTGAACTGTGCTTCCTCCCAGCACCGAAGACGAATGAACGACTGAATCCCTTCCGCGTGTGTTGTAAAATGCTAATACGTTTCAAACGACGGCGAAAAGCAGAGAAGAGGCGATCCTGTTTCTTTGTTCGATTCAAGCCAGAAAGACTTTCTTTTGTGTGTCGATAACGCCTCTGCAGATCGGACACTCTGAAAGCTGTCGGCCGCAAGATTCGCAGGCTGAAATGTGACCGCAGGGAAGAAAACAAACGTTCGAATCCTGTTCCATGCACACCTTGCAAAGACGTTGGTCTAGAAGTTGCGTCACCTTAGAACGTAAATCGACGATGCTCTTATCTTTCGAGTCGGAAGCGTGGGCAGGCGGCTTTGCCACTACCTCCGCACTTTTTTCGCCGTCCTCTTTCTGAGCGAGTTGGGTCGTCACGGCGTCGAACAACTGCACGACAGAATCGAAATGTTTGCCTTCTTTCAATTTTTGCAGCACAACGTTTTCCACGGTGTCGATGGTGTAGCCCATCTCTACGACCTGCTGGATGGGTTTACGTTTCATCTCCTCTTCCAATAGACAGGCGACGGTGATGGCAGACGTTGTCTTGTTTTTCCATACGTCTCCTTTTTTCTTCTCTTCTTCTTCTTCTTCATCTTCTTCTTTTTCCTTCTCTTTCCACCCATCTATTTTGCAGAGACCACTCGAGTGAACTTTGTTTGCGCCTTCGGAGGAGACGTGCAGCGAAAGTGCTTCAAACAACTCGGGAACGGGCTTTACGTCACATTTCTTCTCGACCGCTCTCTCCGTCGCATTTCTGACGTACTCTACGTAGGCGGTACCTTTAGTCTGAATCAACAGGTCGCAAAACGGATAAAATCTTGCATGCTCGAACAACGGGTCGCATCTTTCATCGGTCGACCGGAAGTCCAGCACGACGGCACAGTTGTAGCACGCTGCACGACCCGCCTCGACGTCGATCGCGAAGAACCCGGCTTCTGCAATTCTGCCTGCCGCAGGGATCTTCCAGCGTGCAAATGTCCGTCGTCTTTCGTGCAAGTCGGCGAATTTAGGGTAGCAAATTTTTAGAACCGACGACGACGACGACGACGACGTTTGTTTGTTCGTGGTGCCGTCGTCGACCCGGTAGGCGTTGCGACGTGACGGCAAGTAGCCGCAGTGCGGGTAAAGTCTCTCGTGTTCTTGTTCCACGTTATCTCCAGATTTCAATCCTTTCAGTTGACCGCGGCAACAGAAGCATTCAACGCAGTCGCCGACTCCGGTGTAGTAGAATCCGGAGCGAGCCATGGCACTATAAGGCGCGACGCCGTTTTTTTTTTGCCGGCCAGTTTTTGTAGGTTGCCAATCTGCTCCACAATGACGACATGCTGGCGATCTCCACCCGAGTCACGACGGCATCGTGCTGCTGCGGTTTGCTTCCTTGCGTTTCTGCGACAAAAATTCGCAGGTCCGGTAGAACTTTCCGTGCTCGACGTCTGCGACGTCCCCTTCCTCCCAGCCTTTAAGACCGCCCGTGCAGGAGAAGCATTTGACGTGGTCATCCGTGCCGGTGTAGTAAAATCCGGAACGAGCCAAAGAGATCGACGACACAACGTTCTGGATGGGCCAATTCTTGTAAGATGCCAACCGAGCAACGTAACTGGACATGGGAGGCGGGGACGTGGGAGGCGGAGACGGTAACACGGACGGAGACGACATCTTGTCGGGTAGCGACGACGTCGAAGAACGTGGAAATGGTTCGTGTGCGTTTTCAGCGTTTTGCTTTTTTGTTTTATTCTTCACGACGGCATCGTTGCTGCCCGTGCTGCTACGGTTTGCTTCCGCGAGTTTCTGCGACAAAAATTCGCAGGTGGGAGAAAATTTTCCGTGCACGACGTCTGCGACGTCCCCTGCCTGCCATCTTTTAAGACCGCTCGTGCAGGAGAAGCACTTGACGCTGTCATCCGTGCCGGTGTAGTAAAATCCGGATTGGGCCAAGGAGATCGATGATACGGCGTTCTGGATGGGCCAATTCTTGTAAGATGCCAACCGAGCTACGTAACTGGACATGGGATTCGGGGACGTGGGATTCGGAGACGGTAACACGAACGGAGACGACATCTTGTCGGGTAGCGGCAACGACGACGACGACGACGACAAAGAACATGGAAATGATTCGTATGCATTTTCAGCGTGTTGCTTTTTCGTTTTATTTTTTCTTTTTTTCTTATTATTTTTATTCTTTGACATGGTTGTTTTTGAAATTAGAAAGAAATGAAGATAAAAAAATGTTTGTCATGAATTTTCTTCAGCCAGAGGCGACTGCAAGTGCGCTCGCTTCGGTTCGCCGCCAGGGACCGTTTCGCCAAGTAAACCGTCTGTTTTCGATCGAGATTTTGTTGCCGTTTTTTTTTTGTACGCCTTAATCGACGACAACAGTTGGGCATCATCGTCAACGGTGACCAGCATTCGTTTCCCGTCTGGAGTCCTTGTTGCGGAAGATCCGAAAACTTCGGACAGACGTCTCCGCTCGTCCTCGTTGTACAGCGGAATGTCCATGATTCTTGCTTTGATGTACTGGCACAACCTGATCGCCGTCATTGCGAACGAAGCATACACGTGTCTGTCGTCGATCATGGAAAAAACGTGTTCCACGACCACGACGTTCCCGTTTTTGCTTTCGTTGCCGAACTTGATGCCGCCTACAATGATTTCTGCGTCGTACGACAGGTAGACCGTTTTTTCGGAAACGCGTTTCACCGACAGTTTCTTCAAGTCCACTTTCCTCGGTTTCGGTTGAGAGTTACCCTTCTGTCCCACCACTTCTCACAGATCCCTAAACCGTCGGTGTTCGGGCATGGGACTCAAACATTGTTTCAAGGCGCCGACCAACTGAGCGCCCAAAATGTTTTCAAATTTGTCCAAAAACGCCTTGGTTTTCGGAGGTCTTTGCAACGCACGGCTCAGCGCGGAGTTCGGGTTGATGTAGTTACGCCAAAACGAAAGTTCGACGTCGCTCGTCGGGCCTCTCGTGTCGACCAGGTGCCTGCAAATTTTGACAAGGTCCTCGATCTTGTCGTTGTCGCCCCCCTCTCTCTCTCTGCCTCTCTCGCAATTAACGTCGTAGTATTCCAACTGAGGCAAAGACGAAACCGATCGATTGTCTTCGGACAGCGTCGTGGCCACGGTCATCGTTGCACCGAACACGTCCGAAAATCTGTTGAGCATTTTCGACGGCCTGTCCGACATGACGTGACTTATGTCCCTGTAAGGAACTTTCGACAACTTCGATCGACTCCTGACGCAGGAGTACATGGGACGAACGTCCGACAAGCAGACGAGAGTTCCCTCCGGAACGTACTTCCACGCAAAAGAACCGGCTCGAACTTTTCCGATGGCACGATGGCCTTTCTTCGTATCGACTGCAATTCCGAGCTCGGTCGCTCCCAATTTGGCGAACTCGGCTGAATCGAAGGCTACGAGCTTGAAGTGATGTTCCGTTCTGTTGTACGTCACGTTCCTCGGCGTAATGTTGTTGTGAACGATGCCGATCTTGTTCAGAAAAACGACGGCTTCGCAAATGTTTGACGTCAACAAAGTCACACAAGGGACGATGCAGTGCACGTAACGCAACGTTTCCAGATCGCATCCTTCGTTGCTCATCTTGATGGAAAGTATCGTGCCTTTCAGGAACGTCACGTCGATAAGAAGCGGCATGTACTTTCGGTTGTTGGCGACCGTCTTGGCGTGAGCGAGTATCATCGCCTCCTTGTTGCCGGTCGGATCAGGCTTCTTTGTGTCGCCGGCGGAATTCGAGTGGAGCAAAGTCTTTTTCACCACTCGCACATCTTCCTTGCTGGACTTGACGTTTCCGAAGCGTCCCTTCTTGTCCACTCGGAAGGCCCCGTATCTGCTGACGGATTCGTCCATCTTGTCGAAAAGTATCGTGGTTATTTGCGTCGACGTGTCGTCGACGCCACCAGGTGCGGCGGCGGTAGGTTCAACCGCAGCCATGTCCCGAATTTACAGGTGGCAAGACGTTTCGGCGAGGAAAAGTCCCAAATCGCTTTACGAAGCTCTTGTGGCGGAACGTAAATGGGTTATCCTTGAACGTTTCTCTACGAACGATGATTGGAGTCCACCGCTTCCCACATTAGATGTTACTCCTGACACTATGAAATTAGAAATGAGCGGAAAACCTGGATGGAAAGTGGTTTTTGGAAAGTTTACTCCTCACCCTCTCGGTGAACACGGAGTCACAGTCGCACCGAGTCGCAATCGTAATTCGAATTTGGCTCTGGCCCGCGTGTACGAGTGGCCAGACGAAGTCGGAATGTTTTTCGAAACAGGCATGACTTACGACGAGAGCTCGGACACGGTCGACTTCGTCGACGACGGTTACACTTTCAACAGGTCCGATCCCGAACTTTCGCTGCAGGTTGACCTCTCGCAAAAACGACGGAAACCGACAAAAACGACTGCCGCGGCGACGACGGAGGCGGGTCCGAATGCGACGGGGCCATCGACGGCTTCGGTCGCGGAAACTTTGCGGTCGGTCTTCGTCGACCACAAAGTTAAACGTACCACCGGCGTAGAAGAAAGTCGAGACGATGCGACGGTCGCAAAGGCCACGTATGCGATCGCGCCGGAAAACTTCAGACACACCGATCGATGACGACGGATCCGAACGTCGCCCTGTTGGCGTTGTCGTTTGAGCTCCTCAAGTCGGCCGGTGTGAAAAATTCGTCGAGAGTGCAACGACTGCTTTCGTTTCTAAGCGACGCCCGCCCTCGTCCGAACGACGACGACGACTACGACGTAGACGACAAACTGCTCCTGGCCAAGTCCAGAGCTTTCTGGTTCCACATGGAAAGCAAAAGAATCGACCAGTACAACTGGCTGTCGGAATCTCCGTCTTACGTTGTGGCGAAAGCACGTAGCTTCCTGGGTCGCCACGTACCGTACGGGCGATTGAGTCTTTTCGGCGTTCTGCTTTGGGAGACGGCATCGTTCGCAAGCGGACGGCGCACTCCGTATTCATTCGAAATTGCCAAGTTGCACAGTTACCTGAACGAAGCAAGACGAAGCGATGCCGCATCGTCGCGTAAAGTCGAGGAGACGGTGGCAGAATTTCTTCGTCGAGTGCTCAACGACGGTAACAGGGTGGGTAGTAAGACGTTCGTCTCGGAGGCAAAAACTTTGGGACTGCAGAACCACGCCGCCGTCGAAGGCGCTTGTTTCGACGTAGACCAGGAGTTGCGACGACTGCCAAGATCACGAGTCACCCTCTACAAAGAGATCGGCAAAAGGCTTTTGCTGTTCGAAGATTACGAGTCCGTCGTCCGTAGTCTTTGCGAAGACGGATATCGCAACGGTCACGACGTTGTAGAACTCGACGACATCGACCTTCTGTCGTCTGTGGCTCCCCTCTATCTGAGACGAAAACGAGCGTTTCGAAAGATTTTCGAAGGGGTCGACCCTTTTCTTGAAGGGCTTTCCAGGCGCATCGACGACGGTAGCAGGAGAAGATGCTTCGTGGAATACCTCAGAAAGTGGATTCCGCAATTTCCCGATCCGGAACACGAAGGTCACGTTTCGCTGGGACCGCGATGCGATCAGAACGAAGCTTTGAAACTGTTCGCTCTCGCATATCCCGCCATCGCCTTTTCTTACGCGGTGCCGGAGGTTGGCAACGAACCCGATTTGCTGTACGCTCTTGCCAACTTCGGTTC
Source organism: Antedon mediterranea (assembly GCF_964355755.1). NCBI lineage: Eukaryota > Metazoa > Echinodermata > Crinoidea > Comatulida > Antedonidae > Antedon > Antedon mediterranea. The sequence goes on along the minus strand of NC_092673.1, from coordinate 14,716,066 downwards.
CCACCTTGCGAGACTCGTCCGTTTCGACTTCGATCCAAAAACCGTGCGCTTCAGGTCTTCGGTTGTCGGACTCTCGTTCGCGGAAGAACAACGCCTCGAGATGGCATCGCTCAGGCCTGCGTTCGACGCGTACGACAGATCCGTTCGCGTAACACAGCACGTGAGACACAGCATTCCTTACATGCACGCCTCCGTTTTCGAGGGTGTTACGGCCGAAGTGGCCAGCAAGCAGAACGAGAGGTTCGTCACCCGTCTTTCCGCCTACCCGATCGTGTTGGCTTCGACCGATCGGAAAGATTTGGACGGCAGCGACCGATTGCCTCCGACGGAATCGCAGAGAGGCGTCACTTATTTCGAAAACGTTGTCACGGTCGGTTCTGGGGACGACGACGGGACGGTGAGCTGGAATCGATCTTCGGATTGTTTCGCTTTGTTTCGTCGGTGCGCCAGGGCTCTGCTCAAGTGCCACCCGAAAACGGAATTCGTACGAAGTCCGTTACAATCCCACGGAACTTGCGTCAAAGTCATAGAACGGCTAGCTCTCGAAAGAGACGACCCTTCCAATCGATTTGCAGACGCCGACGAAGATTCCAGAGAAGACGGATTCGATTTTCCGCCCTCGAGATCGTTTCCCTGTCATCTGCCTCGGCCGTTCGACGAGCCGCGACTGCCTGCGCAGTACTCGCACGGCGGCGCTGATTACGATGATGATGATGACGACGACGACGGTTGCGGCGGCGAGGGGTTGGAAGTGCGTTTCACAATAATCAAACCTTCCGACATCAGGCCGTATTTTCCTATGGACGTTATCCAGCGTATAATCGCCCGTGAAAAGACGGTGTTTTTGCAGAAAAGAATGGTTTTTTTTATGAACGCAAATTTCACTGCAGGTTACGACGAGAAGCACTTCCTGTCCGACGAAGACAGGAAAGTTCTGGTGGCAGGTCCTACCGTAAGGAGAAGACGCAGACGTGACAATTCACCGTACCGACGCAACGTTACACCGAGAGAATGATTCCTTTTTTTTTAATTATTTATTTATACATTTTTTTTTAATCATCATCATCATCATCATCTTCACAGTTATCTTCACCCTTGTCTTCGTATACCTGTCATAATCGTTATTGTTATTATTTCATTTGCTTTAAAAGCAACCCTTTTTATGTATACCACTGTATAGACAGTGGATTTAAAATATACAACAACAAAAATAAATAAATAAAAGATAATGGAAGAAGAAAACAAAAAAAAAACAAACTTGTTTTATGTATTTTGAGTTTATGTATTTCGAATTTTATTGCAATCAATATAATTATGTACCACATTGAAAATAATTACAAATTTAATAAAGAGAAAAAAAAAAAAAAAATGCTACACATCATTGATACAAAAAGGGTTCTATATTTTTCTCCTGAGACGACGAACAAGTGCATGGCCACAGCTTCTTTTCTCCTGTATTGTAGATGAGAGGAGAGAAGCCGTAAGTCTCGTCGATCTTGATCATACGTTCCTGCATCTTCCTGACTTCTCGATTGTAGATGCTACGATCGTGACCGTGCTTTCGTCTTATCTCGTACTCGGACCCGTTTGCCAGCATCTGGGTCCACGCTTTTCTCAATCGTGCGTGCGAACGTTCGACGGTGAGTAAATTCGGCTCCTTGCGCTTGAACTTCAGTCGATCGCTGTCCACCACCTCCGTCGTCGGGTTACACAACGTCTGCCGGAGGTAAGGGTTTTTGCAGGTGTGTTCCGGCAAACTGCCGCCGTTCTTGTCCGCGAGCGCTTGCAGATCCAGAGTCTGGAAGACGTCTTTGGCGGCACGGTCTACGTACATCAGGCTCTTTCTGTCCGTCATGTTCTTGAACGCGCTCTTCTCCATCACGTTCTTCATCATCGACTCGTCTAACTTCACCCTGTAGTGACAAAAGGCCTCTTCCGTCAAGTTTAGCACGAGGAGATTGACGAGGATACAGATAGGCAAATCCAAGGAATATGATAAGAACCGTATTGTAGAGAATGAAGAAGCCACATTACGCAGTACTGTACTAGGTCAACAACAACCAATGAAGCTAATTTTGATTGGCTTAATTACTGTTTTATATGTGGAGAACGATGTTCTATCAAACATCGACCGGGATGGTCGATAGTGGTTGATTCAAAAGGTGAATCAAATATGTACACTAAGGTACCGTATTTAATGCTGCTTTAAGACATCAAGATCACAACATGGTGTTGAGATTGAGTGGCGTTACCAAATCAAGATTTGGTTACTGTCAAGGAATGATGACGTTCAAAAACTTGTTCAGATGTTTGATGGAGCTTACATTGACCCATTTAATTTTTCAGATCCTCCAGAGAGAAAGGTTAGTTAATATCGCAACAGGAGCAGTTGCAAGCCCAGCAATCCAAGAAAGTCTAGTTAATGTACTAAGTAAAGGTACTTCAATGGTCAATACATTTTTTAATAGCGAACGCCTATTTGGAAATCAGAAAGGTGAACGAAAAAGCCTATATGATGCTATCTCAAGATCCAAAATTAAAACTATGGCAGATATGCGAAACAAGGTTAAAACCTCTAAAAGAACCGTGTCAATGGATGGCGAGATTATGTATCTTCGGTTGATGGCAGTTAACTCAAGAAAGCAAGTGCCACTTGAGCGCGAGTGATGATGTTTGAAAATGCTCCTGTTCCATTAAATATCTTTACTGAGGAAGGCACGATTGTGTCATGTCTCAAATCAGACTTCATGCACAAATTAGAGGAATTGGTAGCAGAAACATCTATAGAAGTAATTTCATCTGATGCAATCATCTTTGATGGCCACGCTGTAGTACAGTCACTCCCACCTTCATTTCCAGCAAATACATCATTTCATCACATGGCAGACACCTTTTTGAGATACATCATTAGGCAATCAAAGTATGCTACACAAATACATGTTACATTCGATGAGTATCTTGATAACAGCATTAAGAAGAAGAGAGGTAACAACTTTGGAGCTGCATACCATATTAAGTTGGACATTGCAATTTTATTTTAAGACAGATACTGCTTAAAACAAGAATGAAAAAAACAATTAAATTCTTGGAAGAATATTGTTCTTAAAGTATTATTTCTTGGTAAGAATATTTTCTTGATAAGAATTTGTGTGATTCTTGTTAAGAATGTTACGATTCTTGGCAAGCAAAAAAGTATTGAAATACGGACAAGTCAAAATTTACTTGGTAACAACAAGTAACAAAACAAGTTTTTTCAAGTTCCATTTGTTTACATTTTTCAAAGTATGTGCCTTGTAAACGCAGAAGCATCCAATAGAGAACATGTGGTCTACATATTTGTTTCCTGTACCTAGTACAATGTTTCGATAATTTGCCTCGATCCCAAATTTGTGCATGGTGTAAACGTTAATATATTCCCATAAGGGTTTTACTTCAGTGCATTCATAAAAGAAATGGGCATCATCCTCTACTACGTTGCATTGTAGGCAAGTATCTGTGTTGCTTATTTTCCATTTTAACAGCCTTCTTTTGGTAGGTGTTATACAATGCAATAGTTTGATGTTCAACTGTTTAAGTTTATTATTTTTAATATCTTTAATTTTTCTTTTCCATGTTACAGACCAATCGTTCTCCATGTTAAAATATGTTTCCCATTTTGTTTTACTTTTGGATGGTTCTAGACATTTTTCCTTAATAAAGAAAGAACATATTTGTTTGCTACTCATATTCAAACATCGAACGTGTGTTGTTTTTGAGTGCTTTTGGTTTTTATCCCTTAAAAAGATTTTCTCTTTCCATTCTTTTGGAATTGCGTTTAATACAATTTGCCATTCAGCAATCCAGTTTGATTTATACCTAAGCATATCAAGTAATTCATTTGCGTTAATGAACCTATTCTCAATTACAATATCCTTAATATTTCGCACACCTGACCTTATCCAGTTTCTAAAAAATATTGACATGTCATTGTATAAAATCATTTTGTTATACCAGAGTTGTTGATGCAATATATCATCATAACATAATTGACGTTTAGTCATACCACTATTAAGTTTGACTAAAATACATAGTATAGATTTATAGAAATCGGGTATGGCTTTAAAAATAGCATTTTTCTTATCAATATATGATATGTTATCAATAATGTCTTTTGGGCCTATTCTATTAAAATATGTGTTTGGCAGACATTTCCACTTTGAATCCTCATTGTTATACAATCTTTTAAGCCAAGATATTTTTAAAGATTTAACCTGTGACCTGAAATCAGGCGCTTTAACACCACCACTTTCATATTCGTTTATAAGAACTACTCTTTTAACCTTTCTCTTTTTCCATCCCACAAAAAGTCAAAAATTATGTTATCAACACGTTTTAGAACACTTTCAGGCGTGTCTATAATACTTGCAACATAAACAAGTTTTGACAGGCCCAGCGTCTTTAAGATAATTATTTTTCCAAAAATGGTCAGATTTCTTTTTCGCCACGATCTAAGCGTGTTTTGTAACGAATAGATTTCTTCGGACCAATTTTTGGCAAAACAAAATTCTTTATCATGGCCAATATAAACACCTAAAACTTTAAAACCGTCAGAAATCCAATTAATGTCCAATAAGTTGTCCTTTTTCTTCCATTTTCCAAGCCACATGGCATTTGTTTTTTCTTTGTTAAGTCTTAACCCAGACACATTACCAAATTTGATAACAACATCAATACACTTTTTTATGCTGTTCTCATCTTTCATAAATAAGACCGTGTCGTCTGCAAGTTGTGCAATTTTGACCTCGACAACTGGGTTTGGTAAAAGTATACCTTTAATAAGTTTATCCTGTTTTATCTTTAACGCCATAATTTCAGCGACCAAGATGAACAGAAGTGCGGATAAAGGACAACCTTGTCTTATACCTCTAAGCATTTTAAAGCTTTTTGAGCACCATCCATTGTTTAAAATAATACATTCTGTTTCAGCATATAGAACTCTGACCCATGCAATAAAAGACGGTCCAAAATTGAAATGGTACAAAGTGTTAACAAGAAAAGTTCTGTCTACTGTGTCAAAAGCTTTTCTAAAGTCTAAACTTAATAATGCCCCTGATAACTTGCTAGTATCCATATATTCAATTACATCTTCGATCAATCTGATGTTTTCACCACCAAAACGGCCTTTAATGTACCCTTTTTGATCATTACTCACAATTGTTTTAATAACATTTTGTAGCCTTTTTGTTAAAGCAAAGGCGGCAATTTTATAGTCAGTGTTTAAGAGAGTTATGGGTCTCCAATTGTTTAGGTCTTTGAGATCCCCTTTTTTAAATATTAAGTTTATTACTCCCCTTTTTTGCGTATTTGATAGTGCTCCATTTTTTAAACATAGATTGAGAGCATTGCAGACTAATACGCCAATCTTGGGCCATAATGTCTGATAAAATGCTACCGTGAGACCATCGGTACCTGGCGCTTTATTTAATTTCATACTCCGTATCGCTTCTTCGCATTCTACGGAGGTTAATTCTCCTTCACATAACCCCTTTTCAAGATGTGTTAACTTTGGAACGTCTATTAAATTTAAATAATTTTGAATATCATTTGCTTGTATGTCCTCTTTTGCATACAATTTTTCAAAGTGTTTGACTTCTTCAATCAAGATATCTTTAGTTTTTTTGGCGCATGTTCCGTCAGATTTTTTTAATCTTTTCATTTGTTTTCTTTTCCAGTTATTTTTTTCCAGACCAAGGAAGTATTTGGAGTTCTTTTCTCCTTCTTCTACCCATTTCGCTCTTGAACGAATTTGAGCCCCTTTTGCCTCATAGTCATATATATCCTCTAATTCTTTAGATTTAATTTCAATTTCTGCATTCACATATTCATCTCTATCGTTGTTCATTAGTTTAGCGTTTAGTTGTTGAATTTCTTTTTGTAAGTTTTCTTTATTTCTATTTCTATTTTTCGATTTTAGTTTGCCAAAGTTGATTGAAAATTCTTTGATTTTGATTTTAATTAGTTCCCAGATTTCTATGTTATTAAGAAAATAGAACTGCTGTGAACAGCTATCTATTATCTGATTAATTTTGTTGAGAAATTGTTCGTCCTGTAAGTAATCGGAATTTAATTTCCATAATCCTGGACCACGAGAGTCTTGAAATATATTTATCTTAATGGAAACTCCTTGGTGATCAGTAGAAATCGCTGGTCTAATATCGCATGAGACAATGTTTCCTGTATCATGCAAACTTTTTGATACAAACCAGTAATCTAGACGTTTAAAAAGGTTGGCCGATTTCCTACACCAAGTAAATTGTGATTTTAATTATTTAGAAGTCTCCAACTATCTACTAGTTTCAGTTTATTTATAAGATGTTTAATTTTTAAGACAGATTTATCAGTTTTCATTTTGCTACCTTTTTGATCGAGTAGCCTATCCTGAATACAATTCATATCTCCGCCGATAATGATATATTCATCAGTGATCGAAAATGTTTGAATTTGCTTCTCAATATTATTAAAGAAAGAACCTCTTACTTTTGAATCATTTGGCGAGTATATATTTACAAACGTGTATTGGGTACCATTGATATCAATTTTTAACAGAATATATCTTCCATTAATGTCAATTTGTTGTTTTATAAGTTTGTATTGAAGGTCTTTCTTAATCAATTTTGAGACACCTTTGCTAAAAGAGCTACCAAAACTATGATAAGCATCTCCATCCCAAAGAAAATTCTCGTTGGAGACAAAGATGTTTGTCAGATGAGATTCTTGGATGAGAAAAATATCAATTTTGTTGTCTTTAGCCCAATTAAAAATTTTTCTTTGTTTTTGTTTGACTCGCAGTCCTCTTACATTCAAGGATACACAATGTAAGATTGCATTTTGTTGTTTAGCCATAATTAGATATAGTAAATCAATTCAATGCAAACAGAAAAATAACAGGTATATAAATTAATAATAATAATGATAAAGGATAATTCTGACCCTATGTTGATTTGCTTCTCATGCGCTTCCTTTTTTTTTTCTGTTTCTGGATAGAACTAGATGAGCCGGCATCTATGTTCGTATTTTCATTAGTGTTTTCATTGTCTTCGGTTGAGATATGGCTTTCTTCCTGGATCTTTGGTGTCGATTTAATAAAAGACTTGATGCTTGTCTGTAGGTTTACATGTTCTTTTGTATAGCTAATGTTGTTTTTTATACATTATTGGAGAACCCGGGCATTGATCCCGGTACCTCTCACATGCAAACCGAGCGCCCTACCATCTCAGCTAGTTCCCCATCTATACACTTACACGAATCCAGTAGCTATTTTGTTATTTAAGTGAGCGCTCTACCATCTAAGCTAGTTCTCCGTATGTAAATTTACAAGAACCCAGTAGCTATTTTATTACTGTTCATATTGTCACCAGTATTGTTGCGATAAAATATATATATAGAAGGTAAAAATCTCAGCAAAAAAATGTAACAATACCGAAAATAAACTTTAACCAACATTATTGAAGAACCCGGGCATTGATCCCGGTACCTCTCACATGCGAAGCGAGCGCTCTACCATCTGAGCTAGTTCCCCATATATACAATTGCACGAAACCAGTAGATATGTTATTAATCTTCATATTGTCACCAGTATTGCTGTGATAAAATATATACAGTAGTTTAAAATCTCATCAAAAAAATGTAACGATACCGATAACAAACTTTAACCAACATTATTGGAGAACACGGGCATTGATTCCGGCACCCCTCACATGCGAAACGAGCGCTCTACCATCTGAGCTAGTTCCCCATCTATACAATTGCACGAAACCAGTAGCTATTTTATTACTGTTCATATTGTCACCAGTATTGTTACGATAAAACATATACATTAGTTAAAAATCTCATAAAAAAAATGTAACGGTACCGATAATAAACTTTAACCAACATTATTGGAGAACCCGGGCATTGATTCCGGTACCTCTCACATGCGAAACGAGCGCTCTACCATCTGAGCTAGTTCCCCTTCTATACAATTGCACGAAACCAGTAGATATTTTATTAATCTTCATATTGTCACCAGTATTGTTGCGATAAAATATATACAGTAGTTTAAAATCTCAAAAAATGTGACAGTACCGGAAATAAACTTTAACTAACATTATTCGAGAACCCGGGCATTGATCCCGGTACCTCTCACATGCAAAGCGAGCGCTCTACCATCTGAGCTAGTTCCCCATCTATACAATTACACGAAACCAGTAGATATTTTATTAATCTTCATATTGTCACCAGTATTGTTCCGATAAAATATATACAGTCGTTTAAAATCTCAAAAAATGTAACAGTACCGGAAATAAACTTTAACCAACATTATTGGAGAAACCGGGCATTGATCCCGGTACCTCTCACATGCTAAGCGAGCGCTCTACCATCTGAGCTAGTTGAACGTATGTAGCATTACAAGAAACCAGTAGCTATTTTATTACGGTTCATATTGTCACCAGTATTGTTGAGATAAAATATATATAGTAGTTAAAAATCTCAGCCAAAAATGTAACAATACCGGAAATAAACTTTAACCAACAATATTGGAGAACCCGGGCATTGATCCCGGTACCTCTCACATGCAAAGCGAGCGCTCTACCATCTGAGCTAGTTCCCCATATATGCAATTGCACGAAACCAGTAGATATTTTATTAATCTTCATATTGTCACCAGTATTGTTCCGATAAAATATATACAGTAGTTTAAAATCTCATCAAAAAGATGTAACGGTACCGATAATAAACTTTAACCAACATTATTGGAGAACCCGGGCATTGATTCCGGTACCCCTCACATGCGAAATGAGCGTTCTACCATCTGAGCTAGTTCCCCTTCTATACAATTGCACGAAACCAGTAGATATTTTATTAATCTTCATATTGTCACCAGTATTTTTCCGATAAAATATATACAGTCGTTTAAAATCTCAAAAAATGTAACAGTACCGGAAATAAACTTTAACCAACATTATTGGAGAAACCGGGCATTGATCCCGATACCTCTCACATGCAGCTAAGCGAGCGCTCTACCATCTGAGCTAGTTCAACGTATGTAGAATTACAAGAAACCAGTAGCTATTTTATTACGGTTCATATTGTCACCAGTATTGTTGAGATAAAATATATATAGTAGTTAAAAATCTCAGCCAAAAATGTAACAATACCGGAAATAAACTTTAACCAACAATATTGGAGAACTCGGGCATTGATTCCGGTACCTCTCACATGCAAAGCGAGCGCTCTACTATCTGAGCTAGTTCCCCATCTATACAATTGCAGGAAACCAGTAGATATTTTATTAATCTTCATATTGTCACCAGTATTGTTCCGATAAAATATATACAGTAGTTTAAAATCTCAAAAAATGTGACAGTACCGGAAATAAATTTTAACCAACATTATTTGAGAACCCCGGCATTGATCCCGGTACCTCTCACATGCTAAGCGAGTGCTCTACCATCTGAACTAGTTCCCCATCTATACAATTGCTCGAAACCAGTAGCTATTTTGTTACTGTTCATATTGTCACCAGTATTGCTGTTATAAAATATATACAGTAGTTTAAAATCTCAAAAAATGTAACAGTACCGGAAATAAAGTTTAACCAACATTATTGGAGAACCCGGGCATTGATCCCGGTACCTCTCACATGCAAAGCGAGCGCTCTACCATCTGAGCTAGTTCCCCATCTATACAATTACACAAAACCAGTAGATATTTTATTAATCTTCATATTGTCACCAGTATTGTTCTGATAAAATATATACAGTCGTTTAAAATCTCCAAAAATGTAACAGTACCGGAAATAAACTTTAACCAACATTATTGGAGAAACCGGGCATGGATCAGAAGAGGTACATTGATCCCGGTACCTCTCACATGCAAAGCGAGCGCTCTACCATCTCAGCTAGTTACCCTTCTATACAATTACAAAAATCCAGTAGTTTTTTTGTTACTTTTCATATTGTCACCAGTATTGTTACGATGAAATATATACATTAGTTAAAAATCTCATCAAAAAAATGTAACGGTACCGGTAATAAACTTTAACCAACATTATTGGAGAACCCGAGCATTGATCCCTGTACCTCTCACATGCGAAGCGAGCGCTCTACCGTTTGAGCTAGTTCCAATATATAAAATTGCACGAAACCAGTAGATATTTTATTAATCTTCATATTGTCACCAGTATTGTTGCGATAAAATATATACAGTAGTTTAAAATCTCAAAAAATGTGACAGTACCGGAAATAAACTTTAACCAACATTATTGGAGAACCCGGGCATTGATCCCGGTACCTCTCACATGCTAAGCGAGCGCTCTACCATCTGAGCTAGTTCCCTATCTATACAATTGCACGAAACTAGTAGCTATTTTGTTACTGTTCATATTGTCACCAGTATGGCTGTTATAAAATATATACAGTAGTTTAAAATCTCAAAAAATGTAACAGTACCGGAAATAAAGCTTAACCAACATTATTGGAGCACCCGGGCATTGCTCCCGGTACCTCTCACATGCTAAGCGAGCGCTCTACCATCTGAGCTAGTTCAACGTATGTAGAATTACAAGAAACCAGTAGCTATTTTATAACGGTTCATATTGTCACCAGTATTGTTGAGATAAAATATATATATTAGTTAAAAATCTCAGCCAAAAATGTAACAATACCGGAAATATACTTTAACCAACAATATTGGAGAACCCGGGCATTGATCCCGGTACCTCTCACATGCAAAGCGAGCGCTCTACCATCTGAGCTAGTTCCCCATCTATACGCTTCATTTCATTTCATTTCATTTATTCCACATTTATTTAGTCATCAATTACAGTACATCATAATTACAGTACAACTAAGAACAGGGATCCTGCATAAAAAAGCTATAGCTTCGTTTTCTTGTAGGACCCTTTTACATAAGAACAAGTATATAGAACTTAAATAAACAAAGGTGTTGTTAATCAGCATATAGTGATAAAAAGTATTTTTTAACCTGTTTTTTTATACATTTATTTTGTTTCTTTAAGATAACCGGTTTATTACCACCATTACAAGTGAATTCTTTCCACAATTTTGGTCCATATATGTGTATAAACAGTTGACTGCAAGTTAGTCTTGTGAAGGGAATTTCGAATTCAGTTTCTGTTCTGAGGTTATGAGTAGGCCTAATACTGTCACAGTAATTAAAAATATTTAAAATGTGATGTGGTAATTCATTGAATTTTACGTTTGCCATAAATCCTATGACGTTTACTTTGTAAATATCATAAACGTTTAATATTTTTAGTTTCTTAAACAATGGCTCTGAGGCTTGTCTGGATTTAGAGAAGGTAATGCATTTTACAGCTCTCTTTTGGAGTTTTAGTATTACTTCTAACGTGCTCTTGTATGTATTTCCCCATATTAAGTTACCATACTGAAGGTGAGGTAATACTAAGGTGTTATAAAGACTAATACGGACTTTATGAGGAAAGAATTCTCTTACTTTTAAAAGTATACCAATTGCCCTAGACATTTTTTTCCTAATAAGCTGTATGTGATGTTTCCAGTTAAGATTTTCGTTTAACATTACACCTAGAAATGTCACATTTTCTTTTCTATGTAATAACACATTATTCATTTTTATTTTAAACTGGTTTTTGTCAAAGTTCTTTTGGCTAGTTCTAAAAACAACGTAATTAGTTTTGCTGACATTCAGTAATAGCTTATTTGCTTTAAGCCATACGTTTATTTTTTCTAGTTCAATATTCATAGTATGGTTTAACATTGTAGGGTCATCTCCCCTTGTTATACAAGTTGTGTCGTCAGCAAAACTAATTATATCTATTTTACTACTTGCTCGACTTATATCATTGATGTAAATTAAAAACAAAAGTGGTCCTAAAACAGAACCCTGTGGCACCCTTATATTGGTGTCTTTTAAACATGATGATCTACCGTTGGCATAAACATATTGTTTGCGGCCACTTAAATAGTTTCTAAACCACATTAAAACGATGCCTCTTATACCATAATGCGCCAATTTGCTCAACAGAATACTGTGATCGATAATGTCAAACGCTTTTGACAAATCCATAAAGGTTTCTAAATCCATATTGATTGTTGCTTAACACTTTACATTTTGTAAGATAATTGTATAATTGATTATGGATAATCTTTTCAAAAACTTTCGAAAAAATGGGCAACAGCGATATGGGACGATAGTTTGAGGCCAAATGGCGATCCCCTTTTTTATGTATGGAAACTACTTTGGAAATTTTCAACTTCCCTGGTATTAGTCCAGTTTGAAGTGATAAATTAAAAATATATGTCAGCGGCTTTAAAATATTGTATTTTACTTCCTTTACAACTTTAGCTGAAATGTCATCAAATCCGGAGGCTTTGTTTGAATCGAGAGATTTAATAACTTTTAGTACCTCCTCCTCATCAACATAGCAAAAAAACATTGAGTTGCGTTGTTTGTTTGTGAGGTATTCAGAATATTTTGTCGTAGTAGACTCAATATTGTCTCGAACCTTACAACCTACATTAATAAAATAATCATTAATATGATTTACAACATTTTCGCAACCATGTATAGTTTCATTGCTATGTGTAAAAGAAGATGGAACTTTAGTTTTTCCTTTATTCGGATCAATTACATCATTTATAACATTCCATGTTTTTTTAATATTACCATTTGTTCGATTGAAAAGATTTTCATAATACATCTTTTTGGCGATTTTGCACGTGCGTGCAAAAGCTTTTTTAAATTCTTTATACGTATTTTTGTTTTTTACAGTAGGGTTTTTTATGAACCTTTTATACAGTACATGCTTTCTTTTACTTGACCTTAGTAACCCAAAACTCATCCAGGGCTGCTTGAATTTGTCATACTGTTTTGATGACTTTACAGTTTTTTTAAGGTGTTTGTTATATAGAAACTTAAAATTATCCAGAAAATCATTATAAGCGATTTCTGGATCAGTCGCTTCATATACTCCAAGCCACTCTGCACTTAACTATATACGTGTCACATGAGACTGAGGTGCCTTTATTCATGTGCGTGTTTACGTGGGAAGACGAAGCAGAGTGAGTTATTTGATATACTGGTAAATGGTCGGAAATGTCCGAGATTAGTATACCAGATAGAACTTTTTCGGAAATTGTATTTGAAAATATGTTGTCAATTAGTGTTACTGACTGATCTTGTATTCTAGTTGGTCTAGATATAGATGGATAAAACGAGTGAGATATCATTATTTCAATAAAATCATTTACATCACTGCATGTTACATGTTTAAGCAGATTGATATTAAAATCTCCCATGATATAACATGGTTTACCTTCTTTGTCTATAGCAGTGAGGACATCTTCAAGTGAATCATTAAAAACATCTATTTTCATGTCTGGTGGTCTGTAGACAGTACCAACAATTGCATTTTTACACTTTTTTTCAATTATCTCAATAAACAGACATTCACAGAAATTAATTTTCAAATCGGTTCTTGTTTTGACCTCTATAGTATTTGAAATAAACAAGCCAACACCACCTCCTTTTCGATTTTCCCTGTCTAGAGCATGGAAATCGTAGTTTGGTAAGTATGGTCTAGGTGATGTTTCTTTAAGCCATGTTTCTGATAAGCCAATTACAGTTAATGGGTGTTTAATTCCGTTTAAACAAGTAATTAATTCATCTAAGTGTTTGTTAATACTTCTGATATTATAGTGTAAAAATGAGTAGCTGATATTATTTATTTTATTAACCGAGTCATTTAACTGGTCTGTGCTCATATACGAGCATGTCTCTATCGTACATATTTTATTGCTAAGACTATGATCAGTTAGTTCATCCTGTTCGTCAAAGTTGTTACATAGAGTAATAGGATTGAATAATATATCAGTTTGATTTGATAGATTGTCATTGTTTATACTTGTTGCACTTTCAGGGTTTGCTTGAGTAGACTTTTCCATGTTACTTTGGTTATTTCGGTTTTAACTTCTGTCTCTTGTACGATGTACTCGGGCGTTGTAACTTGAGGGTTAACTGGACTTTGCATCGAATGTTGCTAGCAAGTAGACTTGTTTTATTTTGAGATAGGTGATATCCGTCTTGGGCCAATAAATTGTAGATAATGTTACCATTTCTAAGAAAATTGCTGTTGTCACAGAATGACAAGTTGTGTATATTGTCAAGTCTCATTGCGTGCTTGATTTCTGCGTTTACCATCTCAATTTTGTAATTTAGTTCCCCTACTCTCGGTAGACCCAGTGAGATGATAAAGTGGGTATTTGGGAATTCAATGGCATAACTTTTTATCATACTGTAGAGGGCGTTTGCACACTCCTCTGCGCTCATATTTTTTATAGTGTTTGTGATTTCATGTATCACGATGCAGTCCGGGTCTTCCTGGAGGTTTTCTAGCGCGTCGCTAATGTCCGATAGGGTATACGCTTGTATTATTGTTGTATTTGCCATTGGAAGGAGACGATGAGCATCTATATTTTTTAGATGCGAGTTTCCTATTACCGTTATTGATGTTTTTTTTGATTGGCCCCTTTTTGGTCCGCCTACGCTGGTACTCCTACGATTTTCATGTTGATGTATCGGTAGACTTTTTATAGCATCTGCGTATGTTTGTTGTTTTTTTGCTTTCTGAACTATGTTGTAGTCAGAGGTATCAACAGCTATTTGTGTTCTTTTTATTTCATATGTTTCATCTTTTGCTTTAGATAGTTTTCGTTCTGTTTCAGTAATCTTGTTTTGTAACGTCGTTATTTGATCTTCTTTAGTAGCTATTAGTTTTTCATATGATTTTATTGATTGTAAGTCGGATTGTAGTTTTCTGTTGTCTGTCTCTAATTGTTTTATTCTTTCAGTTGATTTATCGACATCCTTTCTTAGTTTGGTGTTTTCTTCGGATTTTTTTGGACAGCTTGGTGTGTTTCGAATTTGTTTTAATGATTCTATTTCTGACATAAGTTTTTTGTTTTCTGTCTGGAGTCTGCTGTTTTCGCCTGTGATCATCTTCACTTTTAGATCACAGTTCTCTTTGATTACATTAAGCAGCGTGTCGGCGAAAAAACTTTCTAACTTTTTGATAGCATGTTTACAATCTATATGGGATTTAGATTGTGTGCTTTTACCAATCGTGTTTCCAGTGTCCGATGCTTTTATCGGTGTAGGTAGCCCTAGTAGTAGTTGTTGAGCTACACTATCAATGTAGTTTTCAGTTTCAGTGATGATGTCAATATCAGGGGTGATTTGGTCTTGATGATGTGTTGGATATTCCTTATTCAATATCGGTGGTAAGTCAAGTGATATTCCATCTGTATCAATAGCCTCGTTTATATTGCTATTTGCGGGCACATCTTTTTCTTTATCAGTATTGTGATTGCTTATATCAGTTACCACGTTATCAATGTGCACATCATTTGCCTTTAGGTAATTAAGGGCTTTTTCCATATTGTAGAAAGACTGAAATTGGGCCCCATGAACGCTATCTGTGTTTTCTTGGCATTCAAGCCAGGACTTATATATTCCAGGATTTCTTCCCACGGCGACTGCATAGATTTTTTTCTTTCTACACGCCATAACGTTATCGTACTTGTGTTTGTATTTGCATATGAACGAAATGGTACGATTTTGTTTGTGACAGAAACAATAGACAATACTGTTGCCAAGCACACGACGCCTCGCACTGATTGGGTAATTCAAGGGCAATAAGACGCGGTGGTTTTGATCAGGGTCCCAGCGGTGAAATGGGCCGATCAAACCTTATATGGTACAGTTTTTGTCTACCCGTGGGCCTAGGTGTAAGAGGTCTTAGTTACACGAGTCTAAAAACGGTTTCTGTAATAAAATGTGTCACTTCCCTTTATTTCAGTTCCTTGTTAACTTTAACAGTTCAGATCAAATATATATAATCCAAGTAGTGTAAAATATCGTGAAATAATCAGTTGTAAGTAGCACCGTCCGTCCGTCTATGCTGGGTCGTTTCACGAATCCAGTAGCTATTTTGTTGCTGTTCATATTGTCGCCAGTATTGTTTCGATGAAATATATACATTAGTTAAAAATCTCATGAAAAACATGTAACAGTACCGGAAATAAACTTTAACCAACATTATTGGAGAACCCGGGCATTGATCCCGATACCTCTCACATGCTAAGCGAGCGCTCTACCATCTGAGCTAGTTCCCCATATATACATTTGCACGAAACCAGTAGATATTTTATTAATCTTTATATTGTCACCAGTATTGTTGCGATAAAATATATGCAGTAGTTTAAAATCTCAAAAAATGTAACAGTACCGGAATTAAACTTTAACCAACATTATTGGAGAACCCGGGCATTGATCCCGGTACCTCTCACATGCTAAGCGAGCGCTCTACCATCTGAGCTAGTTCCCCCATCAATACAATTACACGAATCCAGTAGCTATTTTATTACTGTTCATATTGTCACCAATATTGTTGCAATAAAATATATTTAGTAGTTAAAAATCTCAGTAAAATATGTAACAATACCGGAAATAAACTTTAACCAACATTATTGGAGAACCCGGGTATTGATCCCGGTACCTCTCACATGCAAAGCGAGCGCTCTACCATCTGAGCTAGTTCCTCATCTATACACTTACACAAATCCAGTAGCTATTTTGTTACTGTTTATATTGTCACCAGTATTGTTGCGATGAAATATATACATTAGTTAAAAATCTCATGAAAAACATGTAACAGTACCGGAAATAAACTTTAACCAACATTATTGGAGAACCCGGGCATTGATCCCGGTACCTCTCAAATGCGAAACGAGCGCTCTACCATCTGAGCTAGTTCCTCGTATGTAAAATTGCACAAAACCAGTAGATATTTTATTAATCTTCATATTGTCACCAGTATTGTTGCGATAAAATATATATAGTAGTTAAAAATCTCAGCAAAAAAATGTAACAATACCGGAAATAAACTTTAACCAACATTATTGGAGAACCGGGCATTGATCCCGGTACCTCTCACATGCGAAGCGAGCGCTCTACCATCTGAGCTAGTTCCCCATCTATACAATTGCACGAAACCAGTAGATATTTTATTAATCTTCATATTGTCACCAGTATTGTTCCGATAAAATATATACAGTAGTTTGAAATCTCAAAAAATGTAACAGTACCGGAAATAAACTTTAACCAACAATATTGGAGAACCCGGGCATTGATCCCGGTACCTCTCACATGCAAAGCGAGCGCTCTACCATCTGAGCTAGTTCCCCCATCAATACAATTACACCAATCCAGTAGCTATTTTGTTACTGTTCATCTTGTCACCAGTATTGTTTCGATGAAATATATACATTAGTTAAAAATCTCATCAAAAACATGTAACAGTACCGGTAATAAACTTTAACCAACATTATTGGAAACCCGGGCATTGATCCCGGTACCTCTCACATGCGAAGCGAGCGCTCTACCATCTGAGCTAGTTCCCAATATATACAATTGCACGAAACCAGTAGATATTTTATTAATCTTCATATTGTCACCAGTATTGTTCCGATAGAATATATACAGTAGTTTAAAATCTCAAAAAATTTGACAGTACCGGAAATAAACTTTAACCAACATTATTGGAGAACCCGGGCATTGATCCCGGTACCTCTCACATGCTAAGCGAGCATTCTACCATCTGAGCTAGTTCCCCCATCAATACAATTACACGAATCCAGTAGCTATTTTGTTACTGTTCATATTGTCACCAATATTGTTGCCATAAAATATATATAGTAGTTAAAAATCTCAGCAAAATATGTAACAATACCGGAAATAAACTTTAACCAACATTATTGGAGAACCCGGGCATTGATCCCGGTACCTCTCACATGCAAAAAGCGAGCGCTCTACCATCTGAGCTAGTTCCTCATCTATACACTTACACGAATCCAGTAGCTATTTTGTTACTTTTCATATTGTCACCAGTATTGTTGCGATGAAATATATACATTAGGTAAAAATCTCATTAAAAAAATGTAACAGTACCGGTAATAAACTTTAACCAACATTATTGGAGAACCCCGGGCATTGATCCCGGTACCTCTCAAACGCGAAACGAGCGCTCTAACATCTGAGCTAGTTCCCCGTATTTAAAATTACACAAAACCAGTAGATATTTTATAAATCTTCATATTGTCACCAGTGTTGTTGCGATAAAATATATATAGTAGTTAAAAATCTCAGCAAAAAAATGTAACAATACCGGAAATAAACTTTACCCAACATTATTGGAGAACTCGGGCATTGATCCCGGTACCTCCCACATGCTAAGCGAGCACTCTACCATCTGAGCTAGTTCCCCTTCTATACAATTGCACGAAACCAGTAGATATTTTATTAATCTTCATATTGTCACCAGTATTGTTGCGATAAAATATATACAGTAGTTTAAAATCTCAAAAAATGTAACAGTACCGGAAATAAACTTTAACCAACATTACGCTATTGGAGAACCCGGGCATTGATCCCGGTACCTCTCACATGCTACGCGAGCATTCTACCATCTGAGCTAGTTCCCCCATCAATAAAATTACACGAATCCAGTAGCTATTTTGTTACTGTTCATATTGTCACCAATATTGTTGCAATAAAATATATTTAGTAGTTAAAAATCTCAGCAAAATATGTAACAATACCGGAAATAAACTTTAACCAACATTATTGGAGAACCCGGGCATTGATCCCGGTACCTCTCACATGCAAAGCGAGCGCTCTACCATCTGAGCTAGTTCCTCATCTATACACTTACACGAATCCAGTAGCTATTTTGTTACTTTTCATATTGTCACCAGTATTGTTGCGATGAAATATATACATTAGTAAAAAATCTCATCAAAAAAATGTAACAGTACCGGTAATAAACTTTAACCAACATTATTGGAGAACCCCGGGCATTGATCCCGGTACCTCTCAAACGCGAAACGAGCGCTCTAACATCTGAGCTAGTTCCCCGTATTTAAAATTACACAAAACCAGTAGATATTTTATTAATCTTCATATTGTCACCAGTATTGTTCCGATAAAATATATACAGAAGTTTAAAATCTAAAAAAATGTAACAGTAACGGAAATAAACTTTAACCAACATTATTGAAGAACCCGGGCATTGATCCCGGTACCTCTCACATGCAAAGCGAGCGCTCTACCATCTGAGCTAGTTCCCCATCTATACAATTGCACGAAACCAGTAGATATTTTATTAATCTTTATATTGTCACCAGTATTGTTCCGATAAAATATATACAGTCGTTTAAAATCTCAAAAAATGTAACAGTACCGGAAATAAACTTTAACCAACATTATTGGAGAAACCGGGCATTGATCCCGGTACCTCTCACATGCTAAGCGAGCGCTCTACCATCTGAGCTAGTTCAACGTATGTAGAATTACAAGAAACCAGTAGCTATTTTATTACGGTTCATATTGTCACCAGTATTGTTGAGATAAAATATATATAGTAGTTACAAATCTCATCAAAAAAATGTAACGGTAATAAACTTTAACCAACATTATTGGAGAACCCGGGCATTGATCCCGGTACCTCTCACATGCGAAGCGAGCGCTCTACCATTTGAGCTAGTTCCCCATCTATACAATTACAAGAATCCAGTAGCTATCTTGTTACTTTTCATATTGTCACCAGTATTGTCACGATGAAATATATACAGTAGTTTAAAATCTCAAAAAATGTGACAGACCGGAAATAAACTTTAACCAACATTATTGGAGAACCAGGGCATTGGTCTTGGTACCTCTCACATGCAAAGCGAGCGCTCTACCATCTGAGCTAGTTCCCCATCCATACAATTGCACGAAACCAGTAGATATTTTATTAATCTTCATATTGTCACCAGTATTGTTCCGATAAAATATATACAGTCGTTTAAAATCTCAAAAAATGTAACAGTACCGGAAATAAACTATAACCAACATTATTGGAGAAACCGGGCATTGATCCCGGTACCTCTCACATGCTAAGCGAGCGCTCTACCATCTGAGCCAGTTCAACGTATGTAGAATTACAAGAAACCAGTAGCTACTTTATTACGGTTCATATTGTCACCAGTATTGTTGAGATAAAATATATATAGTAGTTAAAAATCTCATCAAAAAAATGTAACGGGACCGGTAATAAACTTTAACCAACATTATTGGAGAAACCGGGCATTGATCCCGGTACCTCTCACATGCGAAGCGAGCGCTCTACCATTTGAGCTAGTTCCCCATCTATACAATTATACAAAACCAGTAGATATTTTATTAATCTTCATATTGTCACCAGTATTGTTGCGATAAAATATATACAGTAGTTTAAAATCTAACAAAATGTGACACTACCGGACTAAACTTTAACCTACATTATTGGAGAACCCGGGCATTGATCCCGGTACCTCTCACATGCAAAGCGAGCTCTCTACCATCTTAGCTAGTTCCCCTTCTATACAATTGCACGAAACCAGTAGATATTTTATTAATCTTCATATTGTCACCAGTATTGTTCCGAAAAAATATATACAGTAGTTTAAAATCTCAAAAAATGTAACAGTACCGGAAATAAACTTAAACCAACATTATTGGAGAACCCGCGCATTTATCCCGGTACCTCTCACATGCAAAGAGAGCGCTCTACCATCTGAGCTAGTTCCCCATCTATACAATTACAAGAATCCAGTAGCTATCTTGTTACTTTTCATATTGTCACCAGTATTGTTACGATGAAATATATACATTAGTTAAAAATCTCATCAAAAAAATGTAATGGTACCGGTAATAAACTTTAAACAACATTATTGGAGAACCCGGGCATTGATCCCGTACCTCTCACATGCGAAGCGAGCGCTCTACCATTTGAGCTAGTTCCCCATCTATACAATTATACGAAACCAGTAGATATTTTATTAATCTTCATATTGTCACCAGTATTGTTCCGATAAAATGTATACAGTCGTTTAAAATCTCAAAAAATGTAACAGTACCGGAAGTAAACTTTAACCAACATTATTGGAGAAACCGGGCATTGATCCCGGTACCTCTCACATGCAAAGCGAGCGCTCTACCATCTGAGCTAGTTCCCCTTCTATACAATTGCACGAAACCAGTAGATATTTTATTAATCTTCATATTGTCACCAGTATTGTTCCGATAAAATATATACAGAAGTTTAAAATCTCAAAAAATGTAACAGTACCGGAAATAAACTTTAAACAACATTATTGGAGAAACCGGGCATTGATCCCGGTACCTCTCACATGCTAAGCGAGCGCTCTACCATCTGAGCTAGTTCAACGTATGTAGAATTACAAGAAACCAGTAGCTATTTTATTACGGTTCATATTGTCACCAGTATCGTTGAGATAAAATATATATAGTAGTTAAAAATCTCAGCAAAAAAATGTAACAATACCGGAAATAAAATTTAACCAACATTATTGGAGAACCCGGGCATTGATCCCGGTACCTTTCACATGCAAAGCGAGCGCTCTAACATCTGAGCTAGTTCCTCATCTATACACTTACACGAATCCAGTAGCTATTTTGTTACTGTTCATATTGTCACCAGTATTGTTGCGATTAAATATATACATTAGTTAAAAATCTCAGATGAAGATGCTCACTTGTTATACCAAAAACTACAGTACGACATTATTTATTTCATGTGTCAATTCAATTTTGGATGTATCCATAACGCGTTTGATCCAAAAAATGACTGGGGTAATAATGTTTAGCGCTTAGAGGTTTCACAACATTAGGCGCTATATAAATCCTCGATATTATTGTATGAAAAATATTATTTTGATATCTAATTATTTCACTATAAATTAAACTTATATATGTGTGTAGGCCTACATATTACTCATATTACAAAGCATGTAGCTTAATGTTTATTGCGTAATAATTGTTTGATGGGCTAGGCATGCTACATAACTAAGGGCGTGGTCCAGGTATTCACAGGTCCCAGGGCACAGAGAACTATATGCACAATAGCCCTGGGATAAGCCTAAAATGAGTTAACTCACTGAGCTCGCCGTGATTTATGCAATTAATTCTGTTCAAAGGATAGGTGTAATTATTAAAACTTCAACGACGCGACCAGTTGCCTTTTTTTAGTGTTTTAAAATTCATAAAGTGATATTATGAAGGAGGGGTTACCGTGCACCCTCATGATGTATTATTTTAATGTACATTTTTGTAATCCTGAATATATGTAATTAACATTTTTTGATGTTCCCAAGACGAAATATTGTCCCATGGGGTTTTTTGGGGGCCATTTTGGTGGCCATCTTGGATTTATCAAAATCATAAATATAGACAATACTTGACAAAGACTGATCATAGATAGACTGATTTTGGTCTTAAATTGTTCAGAATATGCACATTTCTATGTACTATAATGAAAAGTTTTTGTTCAAAATGGCCGTAAATGCCACTTTTGACCTTTGACCTTGTTTTTACATAAGGGTCATATCTTGGTAACCCCTGGTCATAAAGATTTTATTTTTGTCTTAAATTGTTCAGAATATCCATATTTATATTCGCTTTAATGGAACATATTTTTGAAATTTGACGGGAAATATCATTTTTGACCTTTGACATTATTGCATAACGATTTTCGCAATAATTTAGGTTATTTTTGTATTCGACCTATATCTTGACAACGAGTGATCATAGAGGTTTGATTTTGGTCTTATATTGTTCAGAATATGCACTTTCCTATTTATTTTATTTTTTATTTTCAATCTTTCTACATAGCAAAAAAACAAACATATAAGTATAACAGGAGAGTAGCGGAAAAGCAAAAGTATAAAACTGTCATCTTGTGATGTGCTTGACCAGCCCCTGTCAACTTGAACGATACAATAAAACCGACATTTAACAAATTTAGAAAAATACATAGAAAAATAAGGTATAATAAAAGTTAACAAAAGTGTTATAAAAATGCAATTGCTATCTGAACAATCTGATTGTGTAAAAGTTAAAAATTCTGATTGTATAAAAGTTAAAAATTCTGATTGAATAAAAGTTAAAAATTATGAATGTATAAAAGTTAAAAATTCTGATTGTATAAAAGTTAAATTCTGATTGTATAAAAGTTAAAAATTCTGATTTTATAAAAGTTGAAAATTCTGATTGTATAAAGTTAAAAAGTTAAAAAATTCAAAGTAGGTACAATCATGTTAATAAAAATATGAAAAGTTAAAAATCTATAAAATGTTGCTTTAAACTGTGTTTAAACTTAAAAAACGACTCTTCAATAAGATTGTTTCTGATCGTAGCACCAAGTTCTGAAAACATTTTAGGAAACCGTACTATGCCTGAGTATTTAAAAGCATCAGTACGAGCTCTACCATGATGAAAGGTGAGTATATCTAGGTGTCGATTATTAACTAAAAAAGAATCAACATATTCACTCATAAAATCAGATCGTGGAGAAATTATTATATTGGCAATGAATGTCATGTTTAAGAAATCACGCCTATTCTCTACTGACATTAGACCTAGCTCCTTTCTTCTATCTATATAATGTTGATCTAAATAACCTTTCTTCAAGATCATGCAGGTAGCTCTCCTCTGAACGGATTCTAGCATATTTATATGTTTTTTACGGTACACCCACCACACCGGAGAACAATAATATAAGCATGGCAGCACAAGTGTCTTATAAAGATGGAGAGCTACACTACTAGGGGCATTAGATGTGATTAACCGTATAAGACCAATAAGACGGTTACAATTTGATACTGCATCCTGAACTTGATTGTCCCATGACAAGTTACTTTGTATTGAGCAGCCTAAAATGTTTAATGAATCATTACAATCTAAAAGTGTATCAGAAATGCTGTATATAGGTTTGGGATATCCTCTTCTCCAAGTAAGTCGCATAGATTTGCATTTATTGGGATTCAGTTTGAGGCAATTTTATTTTGCCCAAAAATCAATAGACGTTAGATCTTTTTGAATATTTAGGTCTGAATCCCTAGTGCAAACATTGCGAAAAATGAACACATCATCAGCGTATTGTATAATACTAGATGTAATGTATAGATGAAGGTCATTAGCATACATGACAAAAAGCAACGGACCCAAAACAGACCCTTGCGGCACGCCTGATTTAACAGGCAACCAGTCTGAAGATTTGCCTTTATAGTAGAGGCTATATATGGTTTGACCTTGAAAAAATTCTAATAAAAGGTCTTTTGGTATTTTCTTGTAGCTTTAGGTGTCAATAATTACCAAAAAATTTTTGCAGCCTTCTAGTTGCTGCGTTAGAGAGGTATTGAGGGTCGAAGGTCAGTGACCTTTTTGTGGCATTTGATGGTTCATAACTCAACTCCTGGGTTTAAAAAGACAAATGTGGTTTCTACATCTATGTTTTAGTGGTCAAACAACAAAATAAAGTTTTTGCAAATTTCGGGTTACTTCTGCCATTGGTCAGATAGTCGGGTCAAAGGTCATTGACCTTTATTCATTAATAACTACTGCTAGTGTAGGACCTGAGTAAGATTTGTATGCATTCAATTTAGGAGAGAATATCTCAACTGTTATAGGATAATTTGACCACAAGGAACAATATGGGATATGTGTCAAATTCGTTATCTGGGGCGAAAATGCCCAAAATCGGGGTCAAGGGTTAGAAATGTGTGGTTCTTATATCTCGACAACCACTTGTCATACAGATTTGCTTTTGGTGTCAAATTGTTCAGAATATACATATTTATATTCGGTCTAACACAACTTTTACCCAAAAAAATGACCGGAAATGCTTTTACTGACCTTTGACCAAAAAACACATTTTCGGGTTAAATATTTAAAATGTCAATGGACACACTGTATGGTATCAAATGAAAGCATATACAATATGCTACCCATTGCTACCCAACTTGTATTTAATTATGTGATGTTATTTTTGGAAAATATGCATATTTTATTAAATTTAGACAAAAATGAGTATAAATTAATGTAAGTTTATTTTAGGTGAAATAATTCTAGTGTTGTAATGAAATATTTGGTATAAAAAAGAAAAGATTTAGTTGTAGTTTATTAAGTTCTTTATTTGGTAGACCAAACAAAATGGCATTGCAGTAGTCTAACCGTGGTGTTATTAGTGCATGGACAAGTTTAATAAGCGAGGAGTGTGTTTGCGAATTGATCTTATGTTACGAAGGTGGTAGGTATCAGATTTACTAATGTTGTTGATATGTCTGGACATAATCGTTGCTGAGTCAAATACAACTCCGATATATCTAACCTCCAACAATGATGTGATTGATGTTTCTAGCAATGGCCAATTTCTTGAAGTGTTTTGAATGAAGAAATAAGATTTCTGTTTTACCAGGTTTAAAAAGCGCATGTTTTTAGTTAGCCAATCCTGAACATCAACAACACAAGCTTCGATAACCGATTTCGCCTCATTAAACTCTGCTGGATTAAAGCTGATGTACAGTTGTGTATCATCTGCGTACACATGATATTGGACACAATGTCTCTTAATGATATCACTCATGGGCGAGATGTAAACTAAAAACAATACTGGACCCAGTATTGATCCTTGAGGAACACCGCATTTCAGGTCGATAGAGGTGGATTTGACATTACCAATCCGGACCTGCTGCTTCCTAGAAGACAAATATGACTTGAACCAATTTAGAGCAGATCCACAGATACCAATAGACGAGAGTCTTGCAATAAGAATGGAATAGTCCATGGTATCAGAAGCTGCCGACAGGTCGAGGTACACAGAAAAAAGACAATTACCTTTATTCAGAGTTAAAATAATATCATTATGCACCTTGAGAATGGCTGACTCTGTACTGTGGTGCTTTGTATATGCTGATTGAAGAGGGTCGAACAGATTATTGTCGTCAAGAAAATGTATGAGATCTAAAGCAACGCATTTCTCAAGGATCAATTAGATAAAAAAGCGACATTAGAAATAGATCGAAAATGTGCCATGCAAGTATGATCCAGTGAAGGTTTCTTTAAAATAAATGTAACTAGACCCAACTTCAAATCATCAGGAAAGGTCGTACCAGTTGATAAAGATAAATTAATAATAATTCTAAATACTGAAGTCAATTATGCACATTTTCCATAAAGTTATATTCCTAATTAAAAATTTCAATACAAGTTGGGTAGCAATGGGTAGCATATTGTATATGCTTCCATTTTATACCATACAGTGTCTCCATTGACATTTTAAAGAATAATTTAACCAGAAAATGTGTTTTTTTTTTGGTCATTTTTTTCGATCAACCAGCATCGGCCAACAGCTTAAGATCTGCATGGCAACTTGTCAAACAACTCTCAGGGAAGAGATCTCAAAGTGCCTGCATCATGGGAGAGGATCGTCTCCTAGCATGGAAAACTCACTTCCACAAACTACTATCGGTGGAGACTTCAGTGGTAGATGACATGGATATCGTCAAAATCTTCAACTTAACCACCAGATAAGCTCCGAGAGGTTCTCCGAGGCTGAGGTGTCAATTGCCTGCAAACAGATAAAATCTGGCAAAGCACCTGGTCTTGACGGTCTTCCCATCGAAATATGGAAATTACCTGGCACCCAGAAAGCTCTCACTTCTTTCTGCAATCAAATTCTTGATGGAAACAGGCCATCAGAATGGGGAATTTCGTTCATATCCCGAAAAAAGGTGATCTTTCAAAACCAGATAACTACAGGGGTATTTCATTATCACAATTGGCTGCAAAGATCTACAATCGCCTGATTTTAAATAGGATACGTCCTGTGATTAATGAAGTTTTACGCCCCAACCAGAATGGCTTTCGTCAGGCACGATCAACAACTACGCACATTCTTGCACTGAGGAGAATTGTTGAAGAGGTTAAGAACCATCACAAAGAGGCAGTCATTATCTTTATTGACTTTCGCAAAGCCTTCGATTCCATCAATCGCAACATCATGATGAAGATCCTCTTAGCATACGGCATCCCTCATAAAATTGTAGAAGCCATCAGAGTAATGTATATCAATACATCAGCAGTTGTCCTGACTCCAGATGGTGAGACTGATTGCTTCAACATCGACTCTGGCGTAGTTCCATGAGACCCTCTTGCTCCATTCTTGTTTATTGTCTGCCTTGACTATGTAGTGCGATCAGCAACTACATCATCAGACGGTCTCACCCTCCGCCGTAGTAGAAGACATCCAGCTGAAGTACTACCAGACCTGGACTTTGCCGATGACATCGCCATTCTTGAAGATTCCATACATGCTGCCGAAAATCTACTGCACAGAATTCAACAAGCCACACAAGCTATAGGTTTATACTTAAACATCAAGAAGACCCAATTCATACATTTAAACCCCTCATCACCTTCTATAACTCTCGCACTGGATGGATCAGCAATAGAACAAGTAGAGGATTTCAAGTACCTCGGAAGCTACTGTTCTTCCACTAACCATGATGTCGAAGCAAGACTTGGTCAAGCATGGGGTGCGCTGAACAGTCTTTCAAAAATATGGGCATCTCGTATCAACAAGTCCACAAAAATCCGCCTCTTTAAGTCAACAGTTGAAGCCATTCTTCTTTACGGCTGTGAGACATGGAGTCTTACTTCATCGCTCTCAAAATCATTGGATGGAGCATACACCCGCATGCTGAGGAAAGTCCAAAACATCCCATGGTCCTCACACGCCACCAACAAGACACTATATGCCAACCTTCCCCGTCTTACGACCATCATTCAAAGACGTCGCATGGGCCTTGCCGGTCATGTTATGAGAAGCTCTGAGCCTGCCTCAAGAGTTCTCCTTTGGGAACCAGAAGAGAAAAGGAAAGAGGGAAGACCTCAACTGACTTCGCTCGACATTCTGTTGAAAGATACCAAACTAGACCTGAGTGAACTGAGAAAGAGCATGCTTGATAGAGATGTGTGGAGACAAATTATCATGGCACCCACTTAATAGTGGGATGACATTAAGTAAGTAAGTTTGGTCAAAGGTCAGTAAAAGCATTTCCGGTCATTTTTTGGGGTAAACGTTGTGTTAGACTGAATATAAATATGTATTTTCTGAACAATTTGACACCAAAAGCAAATCTGTATGATTTGGTTGTCGAGATATAACAACCACACATTTCTAACCTTTGCCTCCGATTTTGGGCATGTTCGCCCCCGATAACGGGGGCACATATCCCATGTTGTTCCTTGGGGTCTAATTATCCTATAACAGTTGAGATATTCTCTCCTAAATTGAATGCATACAAATCTTACCCAGGTCCTAAACTAGTAGTAGTTAGTAATGAATAAAGGTCAATGACCTTTGACCCGACTATCTGACCAATGGCACAAGTAACCCGAAATTTGCAAAAACTTTATTTTGTTGTTTGACCACTAAAACATAGATGTAGACACCACAGTTGTCTTTTTAAACCCAGGAATTGAGGAGTTATGAGCCATCAAATGCCACAAAAAGGTCACTGACCTTTGACCCTCAATATCTCACTAACGCAGCAACTAGAAGGCTGCAAAAATTGTTTGGTATTTATTCACACCTAAAGCTACAAGAAAATACCAAAAGACCTTTTATTAGAATTTTTTCAAGGTTACATAGGATAAATGTCACATATAGCCTGTACTATTATATACAGCACGCTGTACACGATTTGATAAAAAAGAAGTTATCCAGCTTAACGCAGTTAAGTACTATAATAAAACATTTTCATACAAAATGACCGGAAATACGACTTTTGACCTTTGACCTCGTTTTTACATAAGGGTCATATCTCGGTAACCAATGGTCATAACGATTTTATTTTTGTTTTAAATTGTTCGGAGTATCTATATTTATATTAGCTTTAATGAAAAATATTTTTGAAATTTGATGAAAAATATCACTTTTGACCTTTGACATTATTTCCACCCGAGGGTCATATCTCGGTAACCCCTGGTCATAAAGACTTTATTTTTGTCATAAATTGTTCAGAATATCCATATTTATATAAGATTTAATGAAACATATTTTTGAAAGTTGGCAGGAAATACAACTTTTGACCTTTTACCTTGTTTCCACCCGAGATTTGTGATTAAAAAGTTCAAATGCATATTCCACCCACCCTTATGTCTTATAATGAAAAGTTATTCTTACCACCGTTCTAATATTGCGTCATGTTTTTGTGTTTACCGCCCAAGATATAGGACTCTAAAACCACACCGTACCCAATTAGTTGATGATGTTACACATATTTTAAATACAGTAATAACTAAAACTATAATAATCTCTTTTCATGTTTAGGAACATGAATAAAGATCCAGAATCCTGGTCTTCACGCCGATCAGGTAATATGCCGGTATTGCTTTTGGACACAGAAATGGCCTACATTAAAGTTGAGCAAACAATTCTAACTACAAAGAAAGCAAAATTAGATGAGGCTCTAGTTACTCTCCTCTCCACTTTTTACCTTCTGGATTTCGATTATCAAAAATGAAAAGAAGTAGGCCTCACTATCCTTTAACAGTTAGTGATTTGTAATGAAGACACACCTGTACACTTGACAAAGGCTGTTGAATCATCATTAGTATACATTAATAAATTTAAAGACACCTAATAGTTTAAAGCACAGGTGCGGGAGAAGAATTTTACGAAATTTGTATTTTACCATTTTAATGTTTTTAAGTTTTCTTTTGATGGCATTTTATTATTAATAAAAACAAGTTTGTTTTAAAGAAGTTGTATATATTATTGTACCTAATGTCATGTAAATTGTAGTTCTTAATGAAAATAACAGTATTGTTAATATTAATATTATGTTTTATAACATTCTTGAATTTATTTATTTAAGTAAAATATTAGGCCTACTTAAAATGAGTATTCATTTATCGTTCTTAAAATAAATTTTTAAGGATTTATATTTTATAGAATTCTTGTTTCAAGCAATTTTTTTCCCAATATAAGTAAGAATTTACGAATTTTAATTTGATAGAATTCTTGTTTCAAGCAATACTTTTCTTAAAATAAGTAAACATTTACTGGTTTTTATTTGATAGACTTCTTGTTTACTTATTTTTAAAAACGTTTTGCTTGTAACAAGAATTCTACAAATAAAACAAATATTATTATACTGTTTTGTAGGTGTGTCTAATTGAATTGAATTCCTGACAAATTGTGTCTAAAAGACTAAATCCTTATATCGATAGAAGATGCCTTTTGTAAGTCTTTCCTCATCAAAGCATATTGATAAAACTCAACATATCAAGAAACTCAACAGTTCTTTTCAGAACTAATATACGTTGTGTATCGTAAACTTTATATCAAAGGGTGTAAACACAACCCATTATTTTGATATATGTGAAACATTTCCTACGTGGAAACGTCTTACAATATTGTCTTCTTCCTCAAACGAAATACTAGAAGGAAATCGAAATTTTGAGGAAAGCTGAATTTTGATGAAGAAGATCAGCAGGGAGATCTGTCTTATCTGCAGAATACTATGTATATGTGTGTGTCAGGTGATGAAAGAGGTCGAGAGTATGATAACTTTTATGCGAATGCAACGGTGGCAGAAAATCGAAACTGGTTAATGGAAAGTGACGCAGAGGTGATGTCTTCTTTAAATGCAACATTAACATCATGCAATGAAGCATTGCTGATCGAGAAAGTGATGGCTGTTTAGTTGAAGATGGTTGTGTTACAGCAATGATTGTATATTTCTGTATCATTTCAATTTACACTGCTTTTATATTTGCTGTCTACAGTAGTAGTCGTTATACTGTACATGAGGATACTACAGATTGGATTCGTATTCTTAGTTACTCGGTTTCAATAGTAATGATGATAGGCCTATACATTCTGCGAAAAAAAGAGACTATGGCATGAGTTAGACCTTATCCGATGTCTTCGAAAACACGACTTCCACTGAACGTTAGCCACTTCTGCAATACCATCCGTCAAGAGAAATTAGCAACCAAGCGTCTTCCGATCATAAGTGTTTATATATTTGGTATTTGCAATGTAGTTCTATCAATGACATACATCGTAGTTAATAGTAGATGTGTGGCTTTACTTTCTAAAAACACATCGAAATATCGACAAATTATCTTTATAGTATCAAACTGTATGCAGGTGCTATTTGCGATTTTTCATGTCAAGTTGTTCAAAAGTTTCAGAAGTTCTTGTTTCAAGAACTGCTCTTTATTTTAATATGCATTCATCTTAACTATGACTGCAAATATTCTCAGCTTGAGAAAGAAGTTGTATTGCACTTGAAATAAACCCTGAATATGTCAGGAACTGAAACGTTTAAATCCGTTAATTAAAAATTCTGGCGATTTATGGTTCTACAACCAAATATTTGTACATACTTCTATTCAAACATTACTGAGAATATTCTCCGACCATTTTCCAAAAAGTATAACATTTTGGCTGTAAGTATTTTACTACACTATTTGACGTGTTTCTATTTTGATAATACAACGAATATAGAAATCTATCAATCAGGTAACAGAGCACATGCTACAACAATATCAAATGAAACCTTAAATCACGTACAGTCTATGCAAAGAAGCTCTCTTTACAATCGATGTTTTTGGATCGTATTGATAATAGCTGTGGTACTTTTATGCATCGCTACCATAATATATGACCATGGAGTCTCCATGGTATGACAGAGTTAAATTATATAATCAAACGCAATGTGTTTACTGCTATACAATTATATACAAATATACAAATATTCATACTTATAATTTACATGTGTACCATGCTCATAGCTACTGTACTTGGCAATAAGTACCTTACTCAAAATTGACACAGATTCTATAAGTCGCTGAACCGAATTGAAATACTAATTTTGTTCTCTCTAATCGGAGCATTTTTTATTGAGCGGTTGTGACTTCATATCAGCAAGTGGTAATTTAATAATTGATTTTCGGTATTTCACAGAAACAATTGAAAAGGATACATCAGAAATTAGCCATTACATAGCGAGACAGATTGGTCTAATGCTATTGGCAGTTATAAATCCAGTTTACAGACAAAACTCATCATAAAATTTCGAATATCCAGGATTTTCAGTGAGCACGCCAAGGATATTAGGCCTATTAATCGCTGCTTGATTTATCTAATGATTGCCAATGCACTTCACTGGCTGGGTGATACATGAGTTTATCCGGATACTGAAATGTACTCATCTAAGGTTGTGTTTATGAACATTTAAAGTATCTGGATATGCCAGAGGTCTCTCCTGACAAGGCTAAATCAAAATTCTCCCTACTGTTTACAGACTTGAGACAAATGATGTACTTTTCGGAAAATCTATTGCCGTTGTTAACATAACATTCTTTCCACTGGCAACGTTTTATCGATTTATTACTGCAGATTTGTTCTATCAAGCCAACAAGTTTTTAAGGTATTGAATCGTTAGCCACTGTAGGCCTATATAATGACCTCCTTGAGGTATAGGCCTACTGCAATCAGGGAGTTCAAAACTCCCTGCTGCAATGTTTATATGAATCGGGTGCAATTTCAAACTAAACATTTAACTGAACCTTTTATGTATAATGATAATGTATTTTATGTATAATGATAATATTTGAAGAAATTTAAATAATACTACTGATTTTTGGTTGAAGCCGAAAAATGACGGAAAGCCGGAAATATTATTTGTTAGTTTCTATTACACCAGTATGATCGGTAATATCTAGATAATTGTACCACCTCGTCTATCTATTACGTTATGCAATGATAACAGTATGCCTACACAGTATATTCCATGCACATGTTTGCAGTTTATAAATGCCTACATTTTGTCCTGAAATCGTAACAGAAAAACGCCTATAGTACTATTTCACTGTCTATACGAAATCCGGTAATCAAAATTACCACAAGTATGGAAAATCGCTGGGGAAATTCTCTAAATGTTCCGTATACGTCACTGAAAAGCTTACTGTTTAAATTATTTGTGACAACAGATCCACACGAACACGAAGACCTGTGTCTTAATGTCATTTTATTCAATAATAATTCAATTTCAATTCATTTCCACAATATTATAAAATACATGATATACACAATGACATAATGTTAAACTAATCTGTTAATAAATGAAATTGCAGATAAATACAATAAAAAGTAGTTCAATCATGTGGGGGGAGAGTCATATAAGTCAGAAAGACTTTAAGTTTGACCCACCCCAAGATATAACATTAAATACGAAAAAACAAAATTACAAACAAAGCTACGATTTCTATTTTCGATCTTAACTAGTCTTATAAAATATATATTTAACGTTCATCATATCTAGAAAGTAAATAGTTATTGTATACTAATTTAAATTTGAAGTTTTAATATCTACATGGATTCCATAATTTAGCTCCATGGTATTTAATAGAGTTCTTGATCAAATTATTTGTACATTTAGTTAAAAGATAATCATTTGAATTGCGTGTATTATGACCATGACTGTCTTTCATAAAGTAGTTATTAAATGATTTGGGAGTTTATTTTTTTCGTATTTGTATATAAACAAGGGAGATTGCAGACTATTGATATCAAATATATTTAATGTTTTATATTTAGAAAAAAGTGCTTGGGCTAGATAAGTTGATTTAGAACAAATAGGCCTATGAAGCGCTTTTTCTGTAATTTAAAGAGATTGTCCAACTTTGTTGTTTCCGTATTAGTCAATGGGCATTGTAACAGTTCTCTATAACAATTAGTTACAATACCACAAACATGGAAGAACTATGGTATTATAAAATGAAAAAAGAATATTTGTTGGTAAAATTACCCCCATATTCATTGACACCACACATATTTTAGAAATTGCTGCTTCCTGTTCATTTTGGTGTCAATTGTGATTCCAAGAAAATGTTGTTTTTCTTTAATCAAAAGATTATCAATTTTGATTTTTAAATTATTATTTCCTCGACGTGTCTTCAGTCACTTGCGAAATATAAAAAAATATAAAAATAAATATCCATATTCAACGATAGTTTATTAGTCTTGAACCAATCTGAGACATACAGTAATTCCCTGTTAAGTGTTTCAAAAAGTGTATTAATATTTTTATGGAAAAAACATATTTGTATCATCAGCACATAGGCCTAATATATAATTTAATAACTCAGATATCATTTACA
This sequence comes from Antedon mediterranea, assembly GCF_964355755.1. NCBI lineage: Eukaryota > Metazoa > Echinodermata > Crinoidea > Comatulida > Antedonidae > Antedon > Antedon mediterranea. The sequence continues at coordinate 14,681,929 of NC_092673.1, read as the reverse complement.
TGGTAGTACCCCGCAGTTTACAGGCAAGTACTGTAAGTAAATTAAAATATGTAAACTGTTTTCTATCGTAAAGATAATTTGATAATACTAGAAGAGAGAGTCCTCTAATGCCATAATGTTCAAGTTTATATATTTTTAAATAATGGTATGATTAATAGTGTCGAAGGCTTTCGATAAATCTATAAAGACTCCAACGGTGTGTTTTTTTAGATTTAGCAGAGAAGATTTTGTTGCAGATATCTAGTAATGCTAGGTCAGTTGAATGTTCTTTACGAAAACCATATCATTAGTGTTTAAAAAATCAATGAGCCTATTATATAGATTAACGATGTCCGATCCGACGATAGTTAGAAATAATGTGGCATCTTTTTTATAAATAGGGATAATTTTAGCTATTTTAAGTGCTGTAGGAAAAATTCCAGTAAAAATGGATACGTTAAAAATATGACAAAGTGGTCGGACTATAAATGGTGCTATCTGTAATATAAAGTGAAACAAAAATATCAACATGAGTACAATATTTATATTTTTAAATGGTAATGTGTCTTCCGGAAATAAACTTTAACGAACATTATTGGAGAACCCGGACATTGATCCCGGTCGGTACCTCTCACATGCAAAGCGAGCGCTCTACCATCTGAGCTAGTTCCCATCTATACAATTACATGAATTAGCTATTTTGTTACTGTTCATATTGTCACCAGTATTGTTGCAATAAAATATACACATTAGTTTAAAATCTCATGAAAAATGTAACAGTACCGGAAATAAACTTTACCCAACACTATTGGAGAACACGTGCATTGATCCCGGTTCCTTTCACATGCAAAGCGAGCGCTCTACCATCTGAGCTAGTTCCCCATCTATACAATTACATGAATCCAGTAGCTATTTTGTTACTGTGCATATTGTCACCAGTATTGTTGCGATAAAATATATAAATTAGTTTAAAATCTCAGGAAAAATATAACAGTACCGGAAATAAACTTTAACCAACATTATTGGAGAACCCGGGCATTGATCTCGGTACCTCAAACATGCTAAGCGAGCGCTCTACCATCTGAGCTAGTTCCCCGTATGTAGAATTACAAGAAATCAGTAACTATTTTATTACTGTTCATATTGTCACCAGTATTGTTGCGGTAAAATATATATAGTAGTTAAAAATCTCAGCCAAAAATGTAACAATACCGGAAATAAACTTTAACCAACATTATTGGAGAACCCGGGCATTGATCCCGGTTACTCTCACATGCTAAGCGAGCGCTCTACCATCTGAGCTAGATCCCCATCTATATTGCACGAAACAAGTAGATATTTTATTACTGTTCATATTGTCACTTGTATTGTTGCGATAAAATATATACAGTAGTTTAAAATCTCAGGAAAAAATGTAACAGTACCGGAAATAAACTTTGCCCAAAATTATTTTGGGAACCCGGGCATTGATCCCGGTACCTCTCACATGCAATGCGAGCGCTCTACCATCTGAGCTAGATCCCCATCTATATTGCACGAAACAAGTAGATATTTTATTACTGTTCATATTGTCACTTGTATTGTTGCGATAAAATATATACAGTAGTTTAAAATCTCAGGAAAAAATGTAACAGTACCGGAAATAAACTTTAACGAACATTATTGGAGAACCCGGGCATTGATCCCTGTACATCTCACATGCTAAGCGAGCGCTCTACCATCTGAGCTAGTTCCCCATCTATACAATTACACGAATCCAGTAGATATTTTTTTACTGTTCATATTGTCACCAGTATTGTGGCGACAAAATATATATAGTAGTCTAAAATCTCAGCAAAAAATGTAACAGTACCGGTATTAAACTTTAACCAAAATTATTGGAGAACCCGGGCATTGATCCCGGTACCTCTCACATGCTAAGCGAGCGCTCTACCATCTGAGCTAGTTCCCCATCTATACAATTACACAAATCCAGTAGATATGTTGTTACTATTCGTATTGTCACCAGTATTGTTGCGATAAAATATATATAGTAGTTTAAAATCTTAGCAAAAATTGTAACAGTACCGGTAATAAACTTTGACCATAATTTTTGGAGAACCCGGGCATTGATCCCGGTAACTCTCATATGCGAAGCGAGCGCTCTATCATCTGAGCTAGTTCCCCATCTATACAATTACACGAATCCAGTAGAGATTTTATTACTGTTTATATTGTGACCAGTATTGTTGTGATAAAATGTATTCAGTAGTTCAAAATCTTAGTAAAACAAGCACGAATGTGCAATACTCGGGGTACAGCGAAAGAAGCTGTAATGACGTCATAAGACCGGATGTAACGTCACATACACATCAATAACCGCGCTACCAAATACGGCTATACGGTATCATCTTCGAGACGTGATATGGCTGCATCCGGTTTGAAATTAAAAAATCCGGCTCTATAGCTTTGAGGACATGTCCCTGTAGTATATTCATGCTAAATCCGAGCTCAATACTACAACGAATAAGGGAGGAGTAGTACTTTATAAATCGCACTTTTTGCTCAATAGTGTCCGGATGGAAGAAGAAGAGGAAAAGATGAGAGAGTCCTAGACTCAGGTACACCGAGTAATAAAACGAGATATACTCTATATCATATTAAGTATACAGTATATTTCACCATAAAGTGAAAGAAAAATAGGTTTCGCCAGGGCTCGAACCGGGACCTTCTGCGTGTTAAGCAGACTTGACAACCACTACACTACGAAACCTCTTACACTAAAAATGTGGGTTACAGATAGTTTTTTAATCCATTTAATTTACAAATAAATATGGTAATAAGCACAAACCAAAATAAACATGTGTAAAAGTGATAATTATACCGATTACACAAAATAAGTATTTAAAAAAATAATAAAAATAAGATATACTGTGTATAATTATCATATTGCGTATACAGTACTTTTCACCATAAAGTTTTTAAAAAAAAAGGTTCCGACCGGGCTCGAACCAGGTACCTCCTGCGTGTTAAGAAAACGTGATAACCACTACGCCAAGAAGCCGCATATAACTACCTTACGCTGTGTGGTGTGTCACACATTGTGGCTTCTTAATTAAACAAATTAATTAACAAACGAGGAGAAAATGAGTAAGTCCTAGACTCGGGTACCCCGAGTAAAAAAGCACGAATGTGCAATACTCGGGATACAGAGAAAGAAGCTGTATATAGACGTATACAGTTAAAGTTAAAGAAAAATAGGTTTCGCCAGGGCTCTAACCGGGACCTTCTGCGTGTTAAGCAGACTTGACAATCACTACACTACGAAACCCACTTACACTAAAAATGTGGGTTACAGAAAGTTTTTTAATCCATTTAAATTACAAATAAATATGGTAATAAGCACAAAGAAAAATAAACATGTGTAAAAGTGATAATTACCGATTACAAAAAATAAGTATTTAAAAAAATAATAAAAATAAGATATACTGTGTATAATTATCATATTGCGTATACAGTACTTTTCACCATAAAGTTTAAAAAAAAAAGGTTTCGTCCGGGCTCGAACCAGGTACCTTCTGCGTGTTAAGCAAACGTGATAACCACTACGCCACGAAGCCGCATATAACCATATAACTACATAACGCTGTGGTGTGTGTCACACATTGTGGCTTCCTAATTAATCAAATTAATTAACAAAAAATTAAAAATCCGGCTCTATAGCTTTGAGGACATGTCCCTGTAGTATATTCATGCCAAATCCCAGCTCAATACTACAACTAATAATGGAGGAGTAGTACTTTAAAAACCGCACTTTTTACTCAATAGTGTCCAGATGGTGGAGGAGAAAATGAGTAAGTCCTAGACTCGGGTACCCCGAGTAAAAATAACAGTACCGGTAACAAATTTAGACCAACATTATTGGAGAACCCGGACATTGATCCCGGTACCTCTCACATGCTAAGCGAGCGCTCTACCATCTCAGCTAGTTCCCCATCTATATATAAATTTACGTAAGGGCAAAAATCGGTAAATCGCGCGTTATTTCTAGAATGTTTACTCGATGGTATATACAGTTGGTTCGTACTTTTGGTACTGATTTTAACCACCTGATGTAACCCTGTTTACTAATTAAATTGAGTTCGATAATTAGTTATTGACGATTAAAACGAATTTAGGTTCAACGATTTGCCCCAAATAGGGGTGTTTTCTGATCGTGGTATACACTGTCTAATGGATGTTCATCTTGAAAAATACCCGCCACAAAAAAATGCGAGGAGGCTTCGCATTTTCCTATCTCCTCCTACGATAATTGTTTTTAATAGCTGAAAACTGGTTGAACAGCTAGAGTACAGCATCATAATGTTGAAGACAGGCCGATTTTCTTTAAAAAATACTATTTTGATACATTTAATATACGATTATACAAATGTATTGATTTGTGATGAATGGAACATTCCAAATTATTTGGTTTAACCATAGAGGTATAGATTTAGATTTATGGGCCCCCTTGGAGAATAAACATAAATAGTATTGCAATGCTGTACAATACTGTTAAGGTATTAACCACTTTTTGATCGCAATTTGAATCGCAAATTTCTTACTGTGAGTGTTGGTACTGTTAGATATAATGTAAACAAATATACAAATAAACTTTATTACTGTGAGTGTGGGTAGGCCCTACTGTTAGATTATAAACATATAATATACAAATAAATAAACGTTATTACTGACAGTTGCTTCTCAACGTTTGTATTAATTAATAATTTAAAAATATATAAACGTACGTAGTGGTGTATCGTTACATGTACTTTACTATTTCAATCGACTATGACAGTAAGAGTTTTAACAAAGTATTAAATCGTAAATGTTTTACTGTATTTAGTGGTATATTATTTATAGGCCTATAAAACATTAAAAACAATATTTCGTTACTAAGTGGATAAGAATATATTTTAAAATGTTTCCTCTTTGTACCTATCTTCTTCCCCCATCCCTCAACCCTTAATGTTACATACAAAATACAAATTGGGTTTGTTTAAATGAGTCCAAATATAAAAATTTGACTCATTTTGTTTCTCTCTCGGAAGTAATTCCCAGGGTGCTAATTTTAGCTGACTACATAAATCATCGTGTATATTTATTCGTTTCTGTAAACGACAATGTATTGTAGTCCTGCAGTACGTTCATTTGAAATCTCCATTTTTTTCTCGCTGGAAAATACTGTGTATTCGAGAACCATCTGTGGGCACGACCTAGATGGTACGCGAGCGAAGCGAGCGTGCCATCTAGTCTATACAATTACACGAAACCAGTAGATATATGCTATTACTGTTCATATTGTGACAGGTTTTGTTGTGATAAAATATATACAGTAGTTTAAAGTCTCGATAAAAAAATGTAACATTGCCGATGTAAGATTGAACATTGTCCGGTGTTTAAAAGTGTCCACCGGACAATTTTCAGCATTGAATAGTGTAACACCAGCTGTTGAAAATGGTTGCAACCACCCTGGCAGTTGTCATCGGGTGTATTCGTTTTCATCGGTAACAAAGTAGGTCCCTCGACTGTCACATCACCTTTATCCTGTAACAATTAGGCTTTAGGGTATAAGTAATTCGGTCTATTTAGAATACGGTAATGGAGTATTGTAGCAGTCAAACGATGTCCAAAGCTGGAAGTATCCTAGGCTCGAAGTAAATAAACTATACGGAGTTTAGAAACCACATATCCACACGAAGCGCGTACGTACGTGCGCAGTGTAAGGGTAATAAGCTAGGCTAGTTCAGGACAATAATATATAAAACGGTACAATAATTGAAACACGATAACATACAGTAACACGTAGTAAAATATGTAAAGTTAAAACGCTAAATATCAAAATGTAATAGTGCTAATAATTAGGACAACTAATTATTATCGTAAAACTTGTATTAAAACTCGCAATGGTTTGCTCATAAAAATGTCGATGTCTTCTCGTTGAAAACTTGACGCAGAGAGAGAGAGATCGCTCGTTGCGCGTTCGCTATATATTTACAACAGCAATTTGCATAACTTTACGCGTTGAGCGCACACACGCAAATATGTGTGTGAAGTTCCTACATAGCTCCCCCCTAGCTCTTTGCCGCTAGGTGAGAGCGATAGAAAAAAAAAGTTCATAAAGTTAGTAAAAAGTATTCAGGTACAGTCATGCTCATTGAATTTTTGTGGCCAATGTACGTGTCGTCCAGAGCGAGTTTGGCGGGGTGGCGACGGTGCGATTGCAATGTGCGTCTCTGTCGTATGATGTTGCTGCCTGACTAGGTCCGTAGAATTAGTTTGATCCGTATCTAAGTAAGCCGGTTTCAGTCTATCGAGACTTACTGTGTCCTGTTTTCCTGCAAGTTGTACAACGAAAAATTTGTCGCTCCTGCTAACAACTTTAAACGGGCCATTGTAAGGGCACTGTAGAGGCTTGCGGACTTTATCACAGCGAATGAAAACGTGTGTACACTTAGCTAAATCTGTATGTACGTGTACCTTACGAGAATTGTGTCGCGTCGGTGTTGGACGTATGTTTTGCATAATGCGCTGCAGTCGATGAATATAGTTACTAGGGTCCAAGTCAGCATTAGTGGAAGAAGGCGTAACAAACTGCCCTGGCAAACGTAACGTGGTGCCGAAAACTAATTCTGCTGACGATAGCCCCAAGTCTTCCTTGACAACCGTGCGAAGACCAAGAAGTACTAGCGGTAAAGCATCTGACCATAGCTGAGGGTCGTCGAGGGCTTTAAGCGAACCTTTGAGTTGGCGATGGAACCTTTCTACTAATCCATTGGCTATTGGGTGGTATGATGTTGTGTGTATGCGTTTCGTACCCAGTAAGTTCACTAGCGCATTAAACAGTGATGATTCAAACTGGCTGCCACGATCGGTAGTAATGGTCGATGGTGCCCCAAACATGGACACCCATTTACAAACGAAAGCTTTAGCGACGGTTGCTGCCGAAATATCGGGAATAGGTATGGCTTCTGCCCATCTCGTAAAACGGTCAATGCATGTCAATAGGTAGCTGTTGCCATCAGACGGTGGAAGCGGACCAACAAGGTCGATGTGGACATGATCGAAACGCGCGTCTGGTGTGGCAAAAGTTCCCAACGGTGTAATAGTGTGGCGATGTACTTTTGCCTTTTGACACTGAACACAACACCTCGCCCAGTTACGTACGTCTCGATTCATGCTAGGCCAAACGTATCGAGTACTCACTAACTTCAATGTAGCCCTAATTCCAGGATGAGATAGTGAATGTAACGAATCGAAAACGGCCCTGCGCAACTCCTTAGGGACGAAAGGTCGAGGAGTGCCGTACTTATGTCACATACGATAGTTCCATCACTGGTGGCTATTGGTGCGTCATGTAAATCAAAAGTTGACTCCTGCAAATGACGAAGTAACTCCTCATCATTCTTCTGCTGCTCGGCCATGACTGTGAAGTCAATGACATCTGACGACTTCGCAGTAAGGACAGGTGTGTTAAAGGTGTTAAGATTGATGCGAGATAATGCGTCTGCAACTTCGTTTTGCGAACCCTTAACGTGTCGGACATCGGTGGTAAATTGTGAGATGTAATCTAGGTGACGAATCTCTCGAGGTGAGTAGCGGTCCGAGCTTGCTTTCAGTGCAAATGTGAGCGGTTTGTGGTCTGTGAGGATGAAAAATTCCCTTGCTTCAAGTAAATGACGAAAATGTCGGATAGCAAGGTAAGCGGCAAACAGTTCTCGTCCGAATGTGCTGTACCTTGTTTCAGCTGGATTCATTCTGCGCGAGAAGAATGCGATAGGATGCCAGACGTCTTTTACCATCTGTTGTAGCACACCACCAACCGCAAAGTTAGATGCATCAACCATTAAACATAATGTGGCGGATGAATCGGAATGTTCCAGATAAGTTGCCTCTGCAAGTGCTACCTTAACAGCCTCAAAGGCCGTAATCGCCGTCGGTGGTAATGTAATTGATTTTTTAGGTTTACCTGCCAGTAAATCAGTCAACGGATGAACTATATCTGAACATTGAGGAATAAAACGCCTGTAGAAGTTGATTAATCCTAAGAATTCACGCAGCTTACGGACTGTGTCGGGTACAGGAAATGTTTCGATAGCTTCTATCTTGGAACGTAGTGGTCGGATACCCATGTCATCGATATGATGTCCCAGAAATGTCAAAGACGAAACTCCCCATTCACATTTGACAGGATTAACTACAATACCAAATTCTTCAAGACGGTCGAACAACAACCTGAGGTGAATTTCATGTTCTTGTTCATCATTGCTGGCTATGAGAAGATCGTCGATGTATGCGTATACAAAATCCAAACCACGTAAAACTTTATCGATGAACCGCTGGAATGTCTGTGCTGCGTTTCTAAGTCCAAACGGCATTCTTAAAAATTCGAACATCCCAAATGGTGTCGTTATTGCGGTTTTCGGCACATCTTCTGGTGCAACAGGTATCTGGTGATAGGCTCGTACCAGGTCAATCTTAGAGAAAACTTTCTTTCCCTGAAGCGTAGCTGTGAAATCGTGAATATGAGGGATTGGATATCTATCCGGAACTGTAGCATTATTGAGGGCTCTGTAGTCTCCACATGGTCTCCAATCACCTTCTGTTTGCTTCGCAACCATGTGAAGCGGCGAAGACCAGCAACTTTTTGACGGTTGAATAATGCCCAGCTGAAGCATACGGTCGAACTCAGCTCGTGCGATTTTCAGTTTCTGTGGAGCCAATCTCCGAGGTCGGGCAGCGATCGATGGACCTTTGGTAGTTATACGATGAGTGACATCATGCTTTAGTTTGGCCTCTTTGAAACTCGGACGTGTAATTTTAGGAAAATATTTGCCAAGTATTGATTCATAACGTGAATCAATCACAGGTCGAGGCAAAACAGGACTAAGCGAGCAGAGCTTAGATGCAGTACCTTGCACACTTAAATTAGTAGTAGAATCAATTAACTTGCGGTGTTTAACATCGACTAACAAACCAAAATGTTGCAGAAAGTCTGCGCCGACAATTGCTGAGGGAACATCGGCTATAGTAAACACCCATCTGCATGTCCGTCTAAAACCAAAATCAAGTGTTAAAGATCGTTCACCATAGGTGTTGATTTGAGAGTTGTTAACTGCTTGCAAAACAAAATCACTTTTTCGCTGTTGACGGTCTTGTTTTGTTGCAGGAAGGACGCTAATCTCGGCTCCTGTATCTACTAAAAACTTTAGTCCAGTATCTCTATCATAAATGTGAAATAAGCGACTATCAGAAACGGTGCCGGACGAATTCGTCGCAGTTATTCGCCGGCTTTGGAGTTTTCCGAAGTTGGGAAACTGCATGGCGACCTGCACCTACGTGCTGCCTTGCCAAACCGGGTGTGATAACAGCACTGCTCTGAGTCATTTTCATTGGTTTGTGTTCGTTTAGCACTGGAAGAACGGTTCCGATTTCGGCATCTGCTCCTGCTCTTATCCCGATGTTGATCGTTCGCCAAGGATGATACCATTGCGGTCAACTTGTTAATTTCAGCTCGTAGCGTTTGAATTTCGTTTCGGTCGGCGTTAGCACTTGTCGGGTTAGAGATTGCGGCTACTCTGGGTTGGCTGGGAGACACCTCTAAAATTCTGTCGGCTAATTCCGCTATCTGAGCGACGGTAACGTTTCCGCCTGTTGCGGCTAAAATCAGTTGCACGTTATTGGGCAATCGCTGAATGAACAACTGTTTCAAGATCGAATCCTCTAATGTGCGGCTGCCTAACAACTGATACATTTTGCGCAATAGTTGTGTTGGTTTTCTGTCACCCAATTCCTCCGTAGTGAGCAGTTGGTGCAACCGTTTCTTCTCCGAATCGGAGGTCCGCTTAATTAACTCTTCCTTTAACTTGCTGTATGGACCCTCAGCAGGAGGAGCTAAGAGCAGTTCACGTACCTCCTGGACGATCGAAGGCTGTAACGACGCCACGATATAGGCAAATTTCGTAGCTTCCGTGGTAATATTGCGAGTTGCGAACTGCGCTTCCACTTGGGCAAACCATATCGCGGGATCGTTAGCCCAAAATGGTGGTAGCTTGAGGGTAAATGCCGCTAAAGGTAATGCGCGTTGCGTGGCGACTGGTTCCCCAGCATTACCTCCCGCTTGATCCACAGCAACTGCTGCTTCGGCTGGAGGAGGATCTTCCATTTTCGCCTCAAAAAATTAATAATTGTTTTAGGCCTACCTTATAATTAAAAGTAAATTGTGTAACAGAAATGTTTTCAAAAATAGTTGTACGTAGTACTATATATATAGTACGATCAATGCTGTTTGCTGCCTCGTATACAGGATAGGCTTAGATAGGCCGAGTATCGCTAATAATACAAATGTTACATACAAGAAGTACAGCCTACAGATGAATACTCCACTACTAGTCCATACGAATCACGTCGGGGTCACCACTTTAGGGTATAAGTAATTCGGTCTTTACTTACCCTATTTAGAATACGGTAATGGAGTATTGTAGCAGTCAAACGATGTCCAAAGCTGGAAGTATCCTAGGCTCGAAGTAAATAAACTATACGGAGTGTAGAAACCACATATCCACACGAAGCGCGTACGTACGTGCGCAGTGTAAGGTTAATAGGCTAGGCTAGTTCAGGACAATAATATATACAACGGTACAATAATTGAAACACGATAACATACAGTAACACGTAGTAAAATATGTAAAGTTAAACGCTAAATATCAAAATGTAATAGTGCTAATAATTAGGACAACTAATTATTATCGTAAAACTTGTATTAAAACTCGCAATGGTTTGCTCATAAAAATGTCGATGTCTTCTCGTTGAAAACTTGACGCAGAGAGAGAGAGATCGCTCGTTGCGCGTTCGCTATATATTTACAACAGCAATTTGCATAACTTTACGCGTTGAGCGCACACACGCAAATGTGTGTGAAGTTCCTACAAGGCCACTGGACATTCAACTCCCATTAGGGTATTTATAATTCCTTAGAATATCAACTTGAATCACTTGAGTCGATCCAAATAAATATTATTATTATTGTTAGGCCTATATCAGGAGAAATAGTCTAATCAAATTATTATTATACAGATATTGACTGCTTAGAGGTTAAATATAAGATTTGACATCCCCGAGGGAATGATATTAATAGTAATATATTCCCCGAGAACTTAATATCATTCCCGAGGGGATGTCAAATCTTATATTTAACCGATATAAAAGGCAATATCTGTTATATTATATAGCCAAGAACAAGTCTGCTGGGTTGGGTGAAGCTAGGCTAGCTAGGCCTCCTTATAAGTTATAGTATTTGTATTGTATTTAAAACAAGCCTGCCTAGACACCTTACCTTGCGAAGAATAATATACAGATAATTACTAATTAATGATTCCTTGGCAATAAAATATTCACTTAGGCCTAGGTCGTTTAAATTAACAGAAGAATTTCCATCAATAAGCCTATTAATAATAATATTATAATCAGGTAGGCCGAATAAACAATTCGTCTTCTTCTCGATCTTCGAGGAGAGCCGAATCACCGGTTGTTCAGCGCGTACTAGTTACTAGGTTACTACCGTGAGTATTGACCAATCATAAACGGTGTTTCATCACATTTAGGGTGGACTTATAACAAATGAGGGCGCTATGTATGCATAGCTTAAATAGTTTAGAAGATTAATTTCTTCAAGCAAATTCCGTGGCCCAGCGGATGAAGCGTTGTCTTGCGATGGAGTGACAATTCCACCCGAGTTTAAGATCGAGTAGATGACTTTTGTTTATTTATCGGCAAACTCGAGTGTTGCACACAAAAATTACACAGTCAATATCATCGTACTCGAGAATTTATATGATTAATGACAGGGGACACGATTATTACGCGAAAATTACACAGTCAATCAGGGGCGCAGACAGTGGGGGGGGGGTCACGGGGTCCTGACCCCCCCCCCTTTTTTTTAGAAAAAATAAATAAAAACATGAGACAACAATACAGATCAAATCATCCTGGAGATACTGTGGAAGACTACTACCGAGCAGTATTACCAAATCAACTTCTTGATTACAAACCGAGTTAAAACCCTGTTTTTCTGCCGATAACAGGCAATGCTTTAAAATATTTGGCGTAGCACCCGAGTCTATAGTGAAGTGTAATGTTGAAGAAGTCTTCAAGGAACTTGAATTTGGTACGATGATCTGCCAAGACACGAACATCTTCATTCCGAGCTTCAGTGATGGAAGCGACTGTGTAAAATTAGCGGATCCAAATGTGTTCCCGAATGTGCGTGCACTTCTTCTAATCGCGTAGGCCTATGCCCGTAACGTCTGCTGAAGCTGAGCGGAGTTTTTCGACTTTATGGAGAAGGAAAACCTGTTTGGGAAATCACATGTCTTATGAGCAGCTTTCGGGATTGTGCCTCATGAACATACACTTTAACATGAACATTAATACAGAGAATGTCATTCGCGAATTCTGTCTCCAAGCCAAGAAGAATGTTCCAAACTTATGTTTAAAGATGCATCACACGATGTCAAGAGCGCCGTTATAGTAACTAACCTAAAATGTATGATAATAATTTAGAAGTTAGTTATTACAATTATGTATACTAGATGGTACGCTCGCTTCGCTCGCGTACCATCTAGGTCGTGCCCACAGATGGTTCTCGAATACATAATAATTTCAGCGTTAAAAAACTGGCGATTTCAAATGTACGTACAATAATACGTTTACAGGAACGAATAAATAGACACTGATTTATGTACTCAACTAAAATTAGCACCCTGAGAATTACTTCCGGAAAGATAAACTTGTCACAAAATGAGACCAATTGTTTAAGTCAAATTTAAACAAACTTAATTTGTGTTTTGTATGTAACATTAGGGGTGAGGGATGGGGAAGAGGATGGGTGCAAAGAGGAACAATCTTTAAATATATTAAATATATTCTTTATCCATTTAGTAACGAAATATTAATTGTTTTCATGTTTTACAAATAATATATCACTAAACACAGTAAAACATTGCTATATGTAATACTTTGTTGAAACTATCACCGTCCTAGTCGATTGAAATAGTACAGTACATGTAACGATACATCACTACGACGTGTATGTTTATATAATGTATGTAAAACAATTTGTGAAAACCACCTCTATTCGGGGAAAATCATAAAATCGATTTAAAATCGAATAAAAATTAAATTATCTAACTCAACTTTATTAGTAGGCGTAATGGTTTTCAATTGTTTCTTAGAGCCAATTCATACTTAAGTTGGTTACCCTACCCACCAAAGTTGTTCTGCGTTTAGGGGATGTGATGCACCGTAGGCCTATCCTCTACTGGCTTTACAATGCTACTCATGCCAGTGAGGGAAGGGTGATGATGTAGGTGGTTTAAATGCAATAATAAAAATTTGTACATAATATACGGCGACTGAAAACGCTAGCTCATTATCCGTTAAAAAAAAATTATATCCAACCTCTGCAGCACAGATTGAAAAAAAAATGGATCGAATTTCTGTTATGAGTATACAGTACTTGCCTTTACGACGCCTGAGGGAATAGACACTTGTGGAACAGAGATTGGAATGTTCCATTCATCGCAAATCAATACATTTGTATAAACGTATATTAAATCTATCAATAGTATTTTTTAAAGAAAAGCGGCCTGTCTTCAACATTATGATGCTGTACTCAAGCTGTTCAACCGGTTTTCAGCCATTAAAAACAATTATCGTAGAAGGAGATAGGAAAATGCGAAGCATCCTCGTATTATTGTCTGTGGGTATTTTTCAATACGGACATCCATTGGACAGTGTATACCACGATCGAAAAACACCCCTATTTAGGGCAAATCGTTGAACCTAAATTCGTTTTAATTGTCAATAACTAATTATCTAACTCAATTTAATTAGTAAACAGGGTTACATCAGGTGGTTAAAATCAGTACCGAGATTCTAACCAACTTTATATACCATCGAGTAAACATTCTAGAAGTAACGCGGGATTTACCGAATTTTGCCCTTACGTAAATTTATATATAGAAGCTATCACCTCCTATACTATACATTCGAACAAAATAGGTATATTTTTAAACAAAATGTTGTATGTACTGGGTATGATAAGCGTCTCACATACACATGGAGCCAAGGTAGCTTCTTGGACTTGCACAGTGTATGAACTCTAACCTTACGGTTCTCATTTAATAATATCACTCCCTCCATGCTATCATTCTAATTTCTTTTTTCAAACTTTTGCATCTCTACGTTCATTTCATGCAACTTTTGTATTGGTGAAAAGGGAGGAATTCAAATAATTCCTCCTCTGAGTTTACAGCCTCTCTACACAAATCAACAAACAAGCAAGAAAAAAAGTGTTTGTCTGTGGCAGCCTGGAATATAAAAATGTTCTGTAATGAAAATGAGAGTTGTTTTTTGTTTTCTTTGTTTCAGTTTATTAGTGTTAACATTGTCATATTTGTGTGTGCGTAAACCGATTCAAATGATCTAGATTGCCCTAGACCGCCAAAGCTTCCAGGGGCCCCCTGGCCCCCAGCCCATGGTTGCTCGCTTCGCTCGCAAAATACTCACATATTGGTTGACCCCCCCTTTAATTCTTTGCTGGCTGCGCCCCTGTCAATATCATCGTTCTCGAGGATATATACGATTTACGATCCTCGCAGCGGTAGTCATGTGATGCAGTTTCAACCAATCACGTTCGCGTATTTACATAGGCTATGTAATAATATAATAATATAATGGACGCTAATTTGAGGTGTCTTTAAGTTAAGTGATCTTAACTTACCAGTACCAGTACAGTTAATTGTTTTTTATCACATTTAAAAAAACTATTATTATTCTTGTCTTTACTCATACCAAATAATATAATGGTCGCTAATTGGAGGTATCTTTAAGTAAAGTGATCTAGACGGGATTATAATATAGAATGAGTTTGCTTAAAGATGTAGGCCTATTGTCCCTTTGTCAAATTCCAAAAAAAAAAAAGATTTCGAAATAAAGTGGGTCATTTTGAAGGGGAAGTATCATAATAGTTATTCATTTTCACCAAAAATAAGTCGGAAAAAAAATCATTTAATAAATTCGTAAAGCATTTTAATTTTAGACAAACAGCTCCCTCACAATATGATAACAATGATGCGTTTATTAACAACGCGACTCTAAAATAACCGTGGGGAATTCCCTCTATATTATTATGATGTATACGCGGGACGACTGTATCCGGTTATTTGTCGATCGTACTGGCTCTACCTTACAAATACTACAACACCCAACCAAAGAATATATATCACAAGAATGAGTAATCCGCGATTTTCCCTGTAACAGTAATATTGTCCGTGTGGTAGGGCGCCGCCATAAGTGTGGATGTATCTGGGATGTATACAACTTTTTGTGACGGTTTCAATAATCAAAGGCTAGACCACCGGTAGTATTTTCATGATAAAAAATGTTATCAACTACATGCCAACATCATGTTAAATACTATTTGGATATTTAATTGTTCGTTTTATGCAATTTATTTAGTAAAATCTGCCGTATAAACAGTTTGCTTTATCAACCGGGCGCTACGATAGCGTGACCGGGCGTGTTGGTGTTTACGCGTTTTCACGAACGATAGTTTAATAATATTCCTATATTTAACTTGTTTCTGGTAAAACAAATAAATGTTAATGATATTTAACATTTTGTCCTATTAATAACATGTATTTTATACTAATTTATATCATAAAAACAATACTTAATTTACCGGGCGTAGAGTAGTACACGGCAATGGTAAAGAATAGGCCGTGCTGAGTAACGATTCATTGATTTTTGGTGTTGCTCAGCCGCGTAACAAGGGGGTCTTGTCAGGGGGGGCAAAGAGGGGAAAATCCTTCCAGACACCAAGTACTTGAGCCACAGCCCCCCCATGGTGGGGGCTGTGGCGAAGCGAATTTTGGTAAATGACACCCCTAGATCGTCGGAAATGGTACTCTCGCACATAAAATTCATGATAAATGGCGCCTAACTAGTAGTAGTTGGCCTGGAAATAACACTCCCATTTATTGCACAGCAATCAGCAAAATGATCGTACATTTTCCACCGTTAAAAACTCAGGTGACATAACATTTGAACATGTGAAAACCCAATCTAACATTGGATCCGCACCTGGCAAAGGTAGTAATTTTTCCGGTTAGAAGACTGAAACAGGGCCGTAACCAGGTTTGACGGCGGGGTGGATCGTTAAATTGTTTAGTGGAACCATACCCTCGAATTTTTTTTTCTCTATAGGCCTATGTATGGCCGCAAATCGCATTTCCGGCTAAACTCTTTTGTTTATGAACTATATAATTTGGTGAAATTTCCAGCCCACGAATTTCAATTGCCGACCTTATTGCCGACCTTAAATTGTCAGAGGACGGCATTCTCTTGCCGACCGAAACTAGGCTAGATCCCTCCTCCCTTTAAGCCTCCTAGCAACAACATGGTACATTAAGGGATCGTATCATTGAGACTTTAACAGGCATATTCACCATCATGTGGTGTTTAGGTAACAAACCATGGAATTAAGGTGATCCCTGAATTCACTCAACCATTGCATCTTGCACTTGTGTGAGCTGCATGCTTTCTCTCTATACTACCTATCAAGCAGCTGGCTGGGCACGTCACACGCACGCAGAGACCTGTGTAGGGGAATACCCTTTTATGTCAAGCAAACAACTATGCTCTGTGCCACGATGTTCAGCAGTTATCAAATAGAATTTATCTTGTAAATTTAGTGTTAGGTTTTTATATTTTAGTTAAAATATACTTTATATTCTTATGTCGATTTATATTAATTAAATTTATTAAGGCTTGACTAGACCTGTAGTAAACAATCGTAGTGTTGTGCAGGTGGTGTTGTGTTAGTATGCCTGTGAAAGATTGAGTATTGGAGTGACAGCCAGCCACGAAAGTACCAGGGGCGCAGCCAGTGGGGGGGTCACGGGGGTCCTGACCCCCCTTTTTTTTTAGAAAAAATAAATAAAAAACATGAGACAACAATACAGATCAAATCATCCTGGAGATACTGTGGAAGATTACTACCGAGCAGTATTACCAAATCAACTTCTTGATTACAAACCGAGTTAAAAACCCGTTTTTCTGCCGATAACAGGCCATGCTTTAAAATATTTGGCGTAGCACCCGAGTCTATAGTGAAGTGTAATGTTGAAGAAGTCTTCAAGGAACTTGAATTTGGTACGATGATCTGCCAAGACACGAACATCTTCATTCCGAGCTTCAGTGATGGAAGCGACTGTGTAAAATTAGCGGATCCAGATGTGTTCCCGAATGTGCGTGCACTTCTTCTAATCGCGTAGGCCTATGCCCGTAACGTCTGAGTTTTTCGACTTTATGGAGAACGAAAACCTGTTTGGGAAATCACATGTCTTATGAGCAGCTTTTGGGATTGTGCCTCATGAACATACACTTTAACATGAACATTAATACAGAGAATGTCATTCGCGAATTCTGTCTCCAAGCCAAGAAGAATGTATGTTCCAAACTTATGTTTAAAGATGCATCACGCGATGTCAAGAGCGCCGTTATAGTAACTAACGTAAAATGTATGATAATAATTTAGAAGTTAGTTATTACAATTATGTATAAGCTATCACCTATACTATACATTCGAACAAAATAGGTATATTTTTAAACAAAATATTGTATGTACTGGGTATGATAAGCGTCTCACATACACACGGAGCCAAGATAGCTTCTTGGACTTGCACAGTGTATGAACTCTAACCTTACGGTTCTCATTTAATAATATCACTCCCTCCATGCTATCATTCTAATTTCTTTTTTCAAACTTTTGCATCTCTCTACGTTCATTTCATGCAACTTTTGTATTGGTGAAAAGGGAGGAATTCAAATAATTCCTCCTCTGAGTTTACAGCCTCTCTACACAAATTAACAAACAAGCAAGAAAAAAAGTGTTTGTCTGTGGCAGCCTGGAATATAAAAATGTTCTGTAATGAAAATGAGAGTTGTTTTTTGTTTTCTTTGTTTCAGTTTTTTAGTGTTAACATTGTCATATTTGTGTGTGCGTAAACCGATTCAAATGATCTAGATTGCCCTAGACCGCCAAAGCTTCCAGGGGGCTTCGCCCCCTGGACCCCAACCGGGGGCCCTTGGCGGCCCCCTGGCCCCCAGCCCATGGTTGCTCGCTTCGCTCGCAAAATACTCACATATTGGTTGACCCCCCCTTTAATTCTTTGCTGGCTGCGCCCCTGAGTACGTTCATTTTGCTGATCGCTAGCGCGTTACATACGATTAGTAGGAGTGTATTTTTTTAAGGTGGCCTCACACGCACAGCACAGCGTCACAATTGTGTATGAGATGCCCGCGATGGCGGCTTAAATAAAAGACGCCAAAAACCACAGTCAACTGACCGCATGTTAATGTACTGATAAGCAGTGCGTCTTCCCACGAGTTGTCAGTCAGGATTTTGTGTATTTCATATCATCTTACTTGAATATCATACTGTACTGTGACTCATTTGAAGCCATATCATATATCGTATATTTTATTCTTATCTTATATTTTCTTTCTTCTATCCCTTCTTTGTATTTTATTTTATTTTTTTTACTTGTTACCCAGCCCGATCGAACGCTTCTCAACCCGGTAAAATCCGCCAGGGGGGTATTCCGCCCCCCCTGCCCCCCGCCTGTTACGCCACTGGTGTTGCTGTGTTAGGCCTTTTTTGTGAACTAACTTAGCATGTTAGTAAATAATTGTCTGTAAAAGTGAATGTACACTAGTTTGTTAATAAATATGTATTATAAAATAGTTTACAATTGCAAAAACTATTATCATAATTCTATTTAATGTGACATGTATAATATCTATTAAATCAAGTCTTATTTAGTATGTATACATCCGCCCTTATGAGGGCGGGCATCACTCACTGGAGCTCTCTGTTACAAATTTCTCATGCAAAAATCGCGGAATACTCATTCTTGTGATATATTCTTTGACCCAACAAACTACTTTTGGGGTGTGTCTGTTCAAAGTACAAATTCAAGGCAAGGTGCATACTTATGAACTGTGGATGTTGTAGAATCAATTGGCACTGCTGAGGCCCAATATTTATATTATTATTTTTTGGGAAGCAGCAATACGGTGATTTAATTATTCATTTTGATTATTATTGTTATTGTTTGCAAAATTAAATTAGGCCTAGCCTAGGCAGGCCTAGGCCTAGCTAGCAGTAATCTGAAAGCTCTTGGGACTGCAGTGTTAGTACTACACTACAGTAGCTAGGCCTAATATTCAGGTAGTGTAGAAACCGGAAAATGCTGTCGGGGTTACATTATACAGTTTGGTATTTATTAAATATTATAATTAAATATGATTGTCTAGTTGGCCTAGTTAAATTTATTAACTTGTTTTCAATTTCATCATGTGTTTTTTTACATACAAAAAGTCAAATAGGCTTAGGCCTAGATTAGAAATGTGGAATAGTGAAGGATACCTAAAAATTATAGAGACATATAAGAGCCATAATAATTATCTACTCTCGTTTGGTAGGTATTTGCAACATTCTGAGTCTTATTTGGTCTCGTTTTTGTTTCCGTTTGTTTCCATTTGGTGCTTAGTAGGACACTTCAGGACGGTCATGCTAATAATATTCGCCCGGCAAGGCCGAGTGGCGCCCGGTAGGGTTATATGATATAAAATGATATCAAGCAAATGTTATTAATACACTTTAGTGGTAAATTTAACTTAGATATATTTTTCTTTCCAATAAACAAGTTAAAATCAAATCAAATCAACAAATTATTTGTATGATTCGTAAGAAGCAAAGATACAACTAACATTAAAGTGTGTGTTGGATATTCATATCCGATAAAAAAGTTCATTTAGTACCAGAAATACTTTATGACAGGTCACTTTTGTTAGGCCGTATGTTTACAGTGGCGTAACGCTCACTGGCTAAACCCAGGGGCCCTGAAGCTTCTGGGGCCCCTGAGCAGTGCCCAGAGGAAAAAAACGTGGCATTAAAATATGTAGAAAAAGGCTAAAAAAACCGAGGTCTCCAGGGCCACTTGAGGTTCACACAACTGTTTGTTTATTGTGGTGGAGCATGTAACTATCTTATACTTAAGTAACATATTTTTAATCACTGATTAGTTTGCATTTATTGTGTTCAATGGTTTATAGAAAAAAACCAGAAAATACTGTAATGCAACTAGAAACCACTGCAAATTTGAAAAATGAATAGTCTTTTGCAATTGGCTTTTATTTAGGGAGATATGTTGCACATACTGTACAGGATTTTATAATTTATTCCCAACTATTTATTTTACAGATACCAAATGTAGTATGGATGGAAGTGAAGTTAACCAAACGTTTATGGACTTAAAGAAAAATTTCAGTCAACACTATACTGGCCAAAAATATCGTTGGTTAAAATTGTGTCTTTTTGATATTGTAGATCTGTCTGACCTTACTGATGACAATTTTTCAGCAAATGATTTATTAAATAGACTAGATGATTTTGGTGTTATTACTCCAACTAATGTAAACATTCTGTTAGAGATTTCTTATCTATCATGTTTAGACAAGGCAAACAATCTTGTAGTTCAGTATATGAAAGAGAACAAAATTCAAACCACTTATGTGGAAAAGCTATCCCAGTATCGAAAACGACTTTTTAAGACTATGAAGAAAGTTGGACAAGATGACATAAAGAATGTTATTGGGTATTATGACCTGCAAATCGATCCAACCAATATGTGGGATGTGGTGTTTCAATTGGAAAGAAACACAACTTTGGCAGATGATGAAGATAAAATAAAGAGGTTTGCTGATCTCCTTAGTCCATTAGCAAGGAATGTACTACTTGATATCTGTATGTATCATAATTTTATAATTTATTGACATATAATTTAATCACAAATATATTTATTCTATAGTTTTTGGTACTCTTTGTTCAAGTTACTAAAAGTGTTTTTTTTCATAAACTTTCTTTCAAGTATATTAATTTATGTGTCATAAACTTATGAATCCTAGTCAATTCTTTGTAGATATGGTATCATATCACATGTGATACCTGTATCATATGCCATAAGCTTCCTAACCCTAACTTTAACTTGTATTACAGAATTGACTATGATACTGGATATCTAATGCTGTGGAGATACATTAAACATTCTTCCTATGTGAATGTTTTAAAATATATGATTTGTTTTTATTATTGAAGGTGCACAAATACCAATAAACCTAAAAAGAAGGTATCCTGACTCTGAAGATAACCCATCTACACAAACAAGTGATACTCGACATTTGCAAGTTATCTATGATGGTAAACAAGTGATATCAATAGTCCATGATAGAAAAGAAGAAATTGAAATTTGCTTTAAAAGGAAAGGTTGTACAAGCATCAATGTGATACAAAGTTCTATCATATTTGAAGTATTTCTATACGATCCGAAAGCACTGGAACATCTATGGGTACAGCACCGAAATGGGGACCTCTTAAGAGAACTGGCAGAAATATTATTTGCAGAGAAATATTTAAATGGGTTTGAAAAAGAATGGACAATACATATTGATGATGAAAAGTACCACACTGCACTCAATATGTTAAAAGGAGAAGGTAAGAAATCAGAATAATTGTTCATCCCATTTGACAGTAAAATTTTTCCAGCAAAGTGAATCATTTTTTATGTAGATATGAGCATAATACTCCCTAAATTATGTATAGATATAGTACATGTAAGTCGAATGACTCCATGTTACCAAATTGTTCATCAATTTGATAAGATTAATCTTAATCAATTAAATACAATAAAGCCAAATTCTGAAATTTCATTGATCAGCATCTTCAAGTAGATCGCAGTGAATGTGCTCTCTTGGACTGTCTCTATGCCTAGCCTAGCTAAGCTTAGTTTTGTAGACCTAGCTGGTAAACACCAGTAACGTACGAACATTTTACGGCAGCTATAGGTCTATCCTGACATTGTCTACATACATTCATCGGTGACGTGAATGCGACAAATCCATTAACAAATATGTAAACCTCCCGAAATTTTTAACTTGGGGGTTTGAATGTCTACAATGTTGTTATTTTTTTTTGTGGAAATAAATTGAAATTGAAAGATCAACAGAAAAAATAACTCTACTTAATCTTTTCGTTTGAACTTGTAAAAAATAAGAGTACTGTACTGACCATCAAAAGACAACAGTAATAATAAAAAAAATCAAGTGGTAATATAACTGCGCCCTTTTTATAATTAAAGAAAATGTTTCAGATCTAGTTGTTTTTCTCTGACTAATTTGCTTATCAATATAACAATACAAAAATTGATGGTGATGTACAACAAAGGAGCCTGTAAATAACATTGTACACCATGTTACAAAAAAACAAAACATCAACAAACGACGAATAGAAAAATTAATACTTAAACATTTGATGTTGAAGCAATACTATTATACAACATTGGATGTTTTTACTATTCTTAATACATTACATTATTAACAATATATTTTGTTTATTTTGTTTGTTTTGTTACATTATGTTCATTTACCTACAGAAGCAAAAAAGGATACAGAGTTAAACACTCACTTGGAATTGACAATTGATGTGGACCAAGAAGAGATAACAAAACATGTTGAACCTGAAATAGGTACATTTTTAATAGACAAATAAATAGTTGTTACAAATATTTAGGCAGCTTTTATTCTTACATTTTACAGTTAGTATATATTATAAAATTACTTAATTATTATTATTCAAATTTAGATAGCATTGGTGTGACAGAGAAACCTGAAGAATCGCGTTCATCTGTGATCAGCAGCAAGGAACAGGAATCAGAAATAGGTTATTATAATTATTTACAATGATTATATATACTGTGCTAACAATATTTGCTACAGTATTACAATTCTTACTGTGTGTGCTACAAGTGTACGTGTCGTGTTTTTTTTATAGGATGGTTGGAGCAAGAAAACTTAAGCATTGCATTATCATATTGGTTTAAAATTGGTGTTATCAAAGATTCTTTGATGTTTAACATATCTTACGTTTTGAAGCAATCCACAATAATGAATTGTTTACTCTTTTATGTATATCGTTTTTTGTTGATCGCAGTGTTGTGTGCAGAAGATACAAAGGAAAAAGATGTTACAACCCACTTGACAATTGATGTGGATCAAGAACAAAAAACAAAACATGTTGGAGCTGAAGTTGGTGTGTTTTAAAAAGATAGTTGTAATTGTACTGAATATTGGTTTAAAATAATTTTAGTAGGGAACATTTTATTCTTATATCTTATTTACTAGTAAATGATAGATTATTCAAATGTTGTGTATTTTGTATATTTGTTTTTTTATTAGAGAAACCAGAGGACTTCCATTCAGCAATAATCAGCAGAAAGAAGCAAGAATTCAATATAGGTTATTATTTTTATAAATATAATTATTTGTTTAGTTTACCATTTTTAATGGATGTACTATCAAGGCATATTTCCATAGCTTATTGATTATATATGATATCATACATTTAAATTAAGCATTTTATAGCAACTGCATTCTCCGATTGGCATAGATTTACAATTTATCATTGATACAGATGTAGCTGTTTCTGATATCGATGAAGGACGTTATACACTATCTGAAGTGGATCTAGAAAGTGTTGGCTCAAAAAGAGGTGAGTTCTCGGTGATGATTTCTATCTCAACTCTGTTTTCCGGTTCTTTTTCTACCGTTCGTCTCCATTTTGTTTTTGGACAACTTTTCTCCTCCCTTCTGGTCACCATTTTTAAGCTGTCATACAATGGCAGCAATCCTCCATTCGTAACACATGTCCAATCCATTTCCATCACATTACCTTCACTTCGCTTTATTCTTCTCAATATTCTTCATAAACATTTTAATTGAAATGTGTCAAGCATGTCTCACAGCTGTAAAGTAACACTGATAAAACAAATGATATAAAAAGTCGTAATTTGAATAAATGTTGAAGCTTCATATCTTTTTCAGTTTCATAAATGACCCCATTGCTTTTCGAAGCCTGTTCATCATATCTTCTCCTCCTCCTCCTTGATTGCTGACAGTAGTACCTAAGTAACTATATTTGTCAACCGTGTTGAATTGTTTCCCATAAACTGTATTGTTATAATGGTGTTCGATCAGCTGTTTATCCACAACACCTCTTTTTTGTTTGTTTTTATCCTTTAACCAGTCATTTCTGCATATTCCTGTAATTTGGTAATTTTGGTTTGCATTTGATTTACAGTTGATGACAAACAAGCAACTTGCTGGTAAATTTTCATCTTATTCCCGTGTTGTTTCCTTCTGTTGCATGCTTCATGATCCAATCCACTGGAAATTGTGTTTCCTTGCTTCACTCCAGTTTTAACTTTAATCCATCCTGACTCCTCCGCATGATCCTACTGGAACTACTGTACACACTCACTATCTTCATAACACAATCTTTATCATTCTGATTAATTTTGTGGTATGCCATAACTAGCCATGTTTTTCACAAGGTGCAGTCAATATAAAAATTGTAATTAAAAAATAAATACATAAATTACTAATAATTAAGTAATTTTGAGAGCACATTTTGGGAGCACAAATTTTGAAGTAAATGATTTATTCGGTGCTATGCAGCAGATGACAGAGATCTTTTTCCATCGTGATTTTATGATTTCCAGATGAAAGTTAATTTCTATTAGACGTGCTAAAAAAGTTATTAGTAATACTAATATTACATGGTTTTTTATATTTAGATTTTGGTGCGCAAATATACACTGAAATAACTAATAAAAGAGATCTTGAGCAAGAACTTGAATCTATTAAAGGTAGGCTGAAATATTGATTCAGTTCAATATAAGTTTATTAGAATACTTAATATTTTCTTAATAGCAAAATACAGCCGTAATTGAATGTTGTATTTGATTTGTTTACAGGATCAATAGGCTTTTATAAACAATCTAAAAAAGCACTGGAAGATCAACTAATTGAAGCTGAAAGTGAGTCTTTACAATATTCAGGGCATGAATTGGATTCTGTATCTGATTTGTTTATATTTTGGCATCAAAAAGTATAAAATCACAGAAAGTTTCTTTATGCTTTCCACTGCTGGGATAGATTTCAAAAATTCTGCTATTTTTGTTTTGTTTGCCTTTTATTGACATTTTGAACAATTTAAATATAAATATCCCCACCATCTGAACCAAACTCTGACGATTTTTATTGCCAATGAACTGACAGTGACATCTCATTTCAAACTATTTATAGAAAATGTTAATCAAATTTTGTATATATTAATTGTAGTAATTTATAAGCATCTATATATCAATTATGGTTAATTCTGACATAGGCGAGCACAATGCAAAAACTTCGGTACAAATCTCCGCCTTGGATACCTACCTTATCTATCCCAGATGTACCGCGAAACGTAGACTTTATAACATTAGTTTTCAGTTCGACGCTATTGTTCCATATTTCTATCTTAGGAAGATATTATAAAGAGTATTTAAACAAAATTTATGATTTCAACAGTAGATTTTCAACTCAATTTCAATTCTTTGCGGTCAAAGTAATTTCCGGGTTTACGATGAGTTCACCTTGCAACAACCTGGGTTCAACTATTTTCTCTCTTTTATACACAAGGGAGCAGTTAAAATAATAGATTTGACCCTAAAGGTGACTGGAAACAGACACTTTCCATCAATCAATACAGTGTCCCTTTGGAAGACGGAAGAAAAAAACAGATAGTAGGACTGGAGCTTAAGTTGGCCATTAGTCATAGCCATTTCAGTTTTTTGTTTATTTTAGGAACGGACTGCGCGTGTAAAGTTACAGTAGTTAAAAAATAAAAATTATACTGCAAATTAATAAAGATAAAATTAAATATACGGCATAAAGAATCGGAATATATTGTGGGGAATAGTATTATAAAATTACATAGGGAGATTTGATGATAAGACATTTTGTTTAAAATCGAGTGAAATCCTGATAGCCGAGTTTTATTGAGTAAGCTGGCAGGAATAACTGTAGGCTATCTGTGTCCTGTTAGGACCGAGATGTCTGCCCATGTTGCAAGCCGTAATGTCTTCTTTCTTGGGCCGAAACGGCCCACTCTGTCACGGCAGTTAGTTTCAAAAGATATTTAAATTAAATAATGTATTAATAATTATTAGGATGGTATTTATTTGAATAAACGCCTCTCCAATAAAACATCACTTTGAATAATAATCCCCCCCCCCCCCCCCCCCACCAACCCAACTATCTAATAAACGTCCATCCACATTTATAATAACACAATTATATTATTTGTAGTAGAATTCATCGCACTGTTATCTACAATTTACCAAGCATTTGTTATTCTTTTTTACCACTTTTCATATCTATTAGAGGATTTCATTTGATTATAAATGTTACCATATTATTAAAGCTAACAAATTTAACATATATCCCTCGAATACGCACCTCCCTCAAATGAACTCTGCCTCCCCACCTTTGCCCTATAAGGGCCCTACCAAACAATAAACACTATACTTTAAAATGTTATTAATCATCTAAGACACTGTGAAACAGAGTAGTTTAGTTTTACAAATGTCAAGCATTTTCAATAATGGTAACCGACAGAAAACGTACAAGGAGAACATTATCATTCCGAGAACCATCGTCTACACTTCCTAGAGGGGGAGCGAGCAAAGCGAGAGAATTTTTACTCAATGACAATGAGAAAGTTGATCGTACTGATTGAAAACCATGAGTACACTATTAAATGTATATTAGATAATTAATTATTGGCAACTAAAACAATTTAAAACGATTTTCCGCATTTCTTGATGGCTATGAATGAACATTCCAAATCTTATTTTTAAATAGGCTTAATTTCCTCAGCATCTTCTATAGGCTATGCGAATTAAAAGGGTCAAATTGCATATAGTTTTTTGTGAATTATTTGTACTAAAGATTCAAATTAAATGCATACATCTCAATTTTTTTTTTAAATTGCCCTTTTATCATAGGTTAGTATAGTCCTGCTGTATTTTTACATGACCTAATAATGATAATTTTTTAATCAACATAAAAGGAAAACCTTTTTGACACAAAAATATTCAGTCTAATTATACTGAGAGAATGTAAGCAAGTCATTCATGCACTGTGATATTTATTATAGATAAAAAAAATGATATTTCTATTTTTTATTACATCATAATGTCTTTTGATAGAATTAGTGAGACATTTTGAATCTCTTAAAGAAGAACTTGAAGAGATCATAAGTAAAGGTAAGTTACATTCATGTTTTATAGGATGTAGGGTTAACAGCATATAGTCTGGGATCTTGTGACAGATAATTTTGCATGTCTGTGAAGTTGGTTACTGTTCCTTATTCAAATTCAATTAAAGGGACAGTCACAACTATTTTTTAAAACGGATTCTAATACGTGATAACTGTCTAATTGAGTTGTTATTGCATCAACATGTTAGCCTTGAATGGATCGATGACCCTTGACCTACTTTACCATTTTCCACCCTAGCTCTGCAAACGTTTTTGCATCTACGCCCTCTACGACGAATAAGTAATTACTGGCTTTTACGAATGTTATTTAATATTTTCAAAATATTTTGGTATGAATCGATGACCTTTGACCTACTTTAATATTTGCCACCCTAATTACGCAAACTTTTGTGCATCTACGCCCTCTACAGCGAATAAGTAACTAGCTTTACGAACGTTATATAACACTTGACCTACCTAATTTTTTCAAAATATTTTTGTATGGATCGATGTCCATTGACCTACTTAACCATTTGCCACCCTAATTCCGTGAACTTTTGTGCATCTACGGTGAATAAGGAACTAGCTTTACAAATGTTAGTACAGTTGACCTACTTAATATTTTTTTAATATTTTGGTATGATCGATGACTCTTGACGTACTTTACCATTTTCCACCCTAGTTCCGCAAACTTTTGTGCATTTTGCTCCAACTTTAGATGCTGAGTAGAACAATTATAGAAGGCGCACACAAGAAATTGATTTTCGAACACAGATCATTCAACATGTCGCATGGCAAAAATTCTCAAAATGATTACTGAAAGCTGAACGTGCATTAGAGTTTATTTTATCATTTATCAAAATAAACGAAAGCAGTTTGTAAAACATAAACAATTATAATAATCTTTTTTGCAACTTTTTTTTATTGAAAAAACTTATAGCAGAAACAGAATAAATAATGATAAGGATAGAATCAACAATTTATAAACAACATTTCTTAAAGCTGTTACAAGATGTATTCATTTCTTTGGATAGGTGCAGGAGACCGTGAAATACATAAAGAAGAACAAGGCCAAGTTATGTACAGTATGTAAATATTCTTTAAATTTATTTATTTTTAGATGTATTTTCAACTTAAAGTGAATAACTTTAATATTACTTTGATATGGCCAATTTAAATTTAGAATATTTTGACCTTCATTTTTTTGTGTTTCAAGGGGCAATACATCTTTAACTTGTAATTTTTTAAATGATGTAGACACTCTTTTGCATCAATCATTTGGATGTCTCTCCAGTTGCTACCATTTTTTAACCATGTGGTGCATTGCCAATGGCAATTAAATCTACTGTACTGTATTTCTTCTCATTATGAATGTTACTGAAGAAAAGCCTAACCTTAATTTAGCATAAATACTGAGAGCTTTACCGTAATTGTGTACATTCCTTGTGATTACATAATTATAATTTTGAGTCATTGTACTTGTTGTAAAAATCATACAGATAAACTAATAGTGTTTTATATAACTAGTTAATGATTAGAATTCAAATGATGTCTACCATATACCTGGTCTAGCCCAAAATTGTATCTTTAGTTATACATAAATTTAATTTATTCATAAACAGTATCTGCATATTATTTGATTCTCCAGGGTTTAGCGGCAGTCTTAAAGAGGAACTTTTTACTGAGGGTAAGTTGAATATTTTAGCATTTTTTTTATGAAGTTCAAAGTTGGAATTAGGAGAGCTTTGATAAATTGTTGTTGTTTGATATAAATACCCAGTTGAGTGATCGGAAAGTGTCGTATAGCTCTAATTTATCACTGATACAACATGTAATTTTATCCAACAACAGTACATTAGTGTTTTTATTAATTTATTCATTAAATTATCAACCGAGGCGTGTTCTTTTTTTTTCTAGTATTTTTATCTAATATGTGTCATGTGGTCAGTGATACGAAAAAGGAAGCTTTTTTGTATTATGATTATAATGTCACATGCACTACACTGCTAAGCTTAAAATAAACCTGTGTCAAGTCTGAATCTAATTTCTTTTTACATCTAATTCAGTAACCTGGGAATGACATGGGTTCCATGTTTTTAAACTACCAGATTGCAACCTGGATTAGCTTTGTCAAAATGTATTCTATGCTAATAAATAAAATCTATAGTTAGTGAGTATCCCCCTGAAAAAACATTTGCAGATCTGTAGAGAATTGCAAATGCAGGTTTAGTTTTTTAAGCAATGTTTTCAGTTACTAACTTTTTTATGGCCAAGGTCTGTCTCAAAAGACAATTTCAATTAAGATTTACTTATATCATATCAACTTTTTTGTTATTGTAGTTAATTTATATCAAACTTGTTTTTATAGAAAAAATAGAAATGTTTCTACTTAGTAGACACCAGTTGTTCAACAAATTTACACCACAAATTTGTGATTATGTAGTCAATGTAAGTGACATTTTCAGTGATATGGAAATCTTGAAGAAAGGAACTGAGTTAATAACATTAGATGGAATGTTAGATGTTATACAATCCACACCTGCATGTAAAGTACTTATAGAGGGTGAGGTAGGTACTGGGAAAACGACCTTATTAAGGTATTTAGCATACAACGCTAATCAATCAATTAAAGCCTTTAAAGGTAAAGTTGTATTTCTTTTGAACATAAGAGAATTAGACGTAAATGAGGGAATCCTAGATTTAATTGTAAAGCAACTGGATATGATAGATTTCTGTTTGAGAACTAATCTTCCACAAGATTCAAAGTTAATTAAACGTTTCATAGTAAATCATGAAAATCAAGTTGTATTAATGTTAGATGGATTAGAAGAATTAAAGTCTAAGAATACAAGCCTAATTAGACTTTTCAGAAAGGAATACTTGGAGAATAGTGTTGTGATACTCACATCAAGATCAGGTAATCTTGATGAATTCAAAAAAATGAGTGATATACATGTAAGAGTTACTGGATTTAATAAAGAGGGCATAGGAAAGTACATCGACAAACACTTTGTGTATTTTAAAAGACCCGAATTGGGGAAAACCCTCAGAGAGGAATTGGGCATTGGTGAAAAAGATAAGCTTTGTAGACACCCAACAGTTTATTCATTGTGCTCCAATCCAATGTTTCTTCTCTCATTTTGTATTATGTGGAAAGAAATGGGAAGTCTTCCTGATAACAAAGTTGACCTCCTTAGAGGAGTTTTCTGCAATATTTTGAATCAGTTTAACAAACCAAAAAAGAAATACTGGAAGATCTCTAAGTTTGAGACCATTCCAATGGCATATGTAAATGCTATTATGTTTTTAGGAAAGTGTATGTTTAACAGCTTGAAAGTAAATCGACTTTCAATAAACGAAAATTACCTCAAAGCTAACAAAGATATTGGTGAATTGGCTTTGAAACTTGGATTTGTTTATAAAGATTCATCAATTGAGAAATGTAACTTTGAAGCAATTTACACACCTCTTCACAAGTTAATTTCAGATGCCTTAGTAGGATTTTACTTGTGCAAATCATGTGAAGGAAAAAGTAGAGGGAATGAATCCTCAGAGTATACGAGACGATTCCTTACCCCATTGAACGACGATGAATGGGAGGTAATTAGAGAAAGCAAACATTTAGAGGGGGCAAGAGCGTTTGCAATTGGTTTTCTAGGTGATGATGCTGATAAATTCTTGAAGCACTGGATTACCAATAATTTATCAACATATCGCAGTCTACCAAGAAATATGGTAAATGTTAACAATAGACATGAGGATAATGTGTTAATTGCATTAATTAATTACATGACCAGCAAGGATTTACAAATACTGAAACATGTAGACGATATATCAACATCCATCAGCATGTTCATT
Source organism: Antedon mediterranea (assembly GCF_964355755.1). Classification (NCBI taxonomy): domain Eukaryota; kingdom Metazoa; phylum Echinodermata; class Crinoidea; order Comatulida; family Antedonidae; genus Antedon; species Antedon mediterranea. The sequence goes on along the minus strand of NC_092673.1, from coordinate 14,650,812 downwards.
CAGCACACATATCCAGACATATACTGTGAAGATAATTTCATACATCTCATTATGCAACTTCATTGCATGAAATATTATAATGATAATTTAGACATCTTTTGTAGAGAGATGGCATCTGATTCTAAGGGAAGAGTTCTTGCACACATTTTAGGTATCGAAAGCAAGTGTAGTAGAGTTACATTTGAAAAACTGTCAGGTGATGTAATGAATGAAATGGTTGATGAGTGTTTAAGTAGAGGAGTTAAAGTAGCATTACAAGGGATCGATATCAGTGATAATAACCTCAGTGACGTAGATGGCACATTACTTGGTTCCTTGTTGATTATGTCTCCAAAGCTGAAGCACCTTGCGATAAGTAATTGCAATCTATCAGGAGTCGTTATGAATCACATGATCAAAGAATGTTCACGTAGTGGAGTTCCAGTAGCATTAGAACGCCTTGATATTGCGGGAAATATGCTTGACAACATTGAAGGTACTTTACTCTGTTGTTTATTGAATTTGTCTCCGAAGCTGGTTCAACTTGCAATGTGTAATTGCAATATATCGGGGGACGTACTGAATGACATGATCACAGAGTGTGCAATTAGAAGAATTGAAGTACCATTAGAACAATTTGATATTGATAATAATGATCTTTGCCAAATTGATGGTACTTTACTCGGTTGTTTGCTGGATATTTCTCCAAAGCTGAAGCACCTTGCGATGCGTAATTGCAATCTATCAGGGGACATAATGAATCACATGATCATAGAGTGTTCAAGTAGTAGAGTTTTAGTAGCATTAGAATCGTTTAGTATCGATGATAACAACCTCAGCAACATTGATGGTTGTTTACTGCGTTCATTATTGATTATGTCTTCTAATCTAAGGTCACTTTTTATGCGTAATTGCTGCCTATCAGGAGACGCAATGAAGGGCCTAATCACAGAGTGTTCAAATAGTAAAGTAGCATTGCCATTACAAGGTATTGATATTGATGATAATAACCTCGGTAACATTGATGGTACTACACTGAGATCTTTGATTGTGTCTCCTCAACTGGCGTACCTTCGAATAAATAATTGCAATCTATCAGGTTGCATAATGAATGACATGCTCAGAACACATTTAAGGAGTGCAGCATTACGAAGAATCGAGATCAGTGACAATGACCTTGTTGGTATTGATGGTCGTTTATTGGGTCATTTATGGATTATGTTTCCAAAGCTCGGTGAACTCGAAATGCGCAATTGCAATCTATCTGGGGATATAATGAATGACATGTTTGGAGTGTGTTCAAGTACAGCATTAGAATGGTTCGTAGTCGAAGATAATAACCTCAGTAGTATTGATATTACTTTGCTGTGTTACTTATTGGATATTTCTCCAAAGCTTAAGCACTTTGCGATGCGTAATTGCAATCTATCGGAGGATGTAATGAATCACATTATAAGAGAGTGTTTTAGAAGGGGAATCGAGTATTAGAAATTAATACTGGTTTCCAATTGATTATGTCTCAAGCAATTGTCAATCAGGGGATGTGATGAATAACATGATCAACAAGTACCAAATATAGTTAACAAGATCAAAAATGGTTAACAAGATCAAGATTAGCGATGTCCAAAATTGAAGCAAAGAACCGAGCCTGGTTAAAATATCGCAAAAGGAGACAACAATACGTTACCAACAATACGTTACCAACAATACTGTAAAGCTAGAAACGCATTGTTTCTGAGAAACGCATCTGTTTCTGCAGTAAGGCATGTCAAACTAAAATTTGAGGACATACTGTAGCAGCTAATATAAATATTGATCCTAAAGCGTTTTACGCCTATGCTAGAAGCAAGACTACTATTAAAGTTACCAACATTAAACGTCATGCTTCTAATCTTGAAGTGAACTGTTGAACCATGCTTTCCACGAGGTGTTTGTTAAAGAAAAAGTGATCACTTTGCCACGGACCTGAAATTCTCAAGGTTGTCTTTTCACCTGATGATGTTCTAGCTGTGTGCTGGTCCTTGATGCTGTTCGTCCTAAAATATTGAATGAATGTGGTCCAGTTCTGGCATTAGCTTTGTATCTAATTATGTCTCAATCATTGGCAAGAGGTGAAATTTCCAAGATCTGGAAAGACGCTCTGTCACAAGAGCGGTTCCCGGTCTGATGTTCTCAACTATCGCCCAATCAGTCTGACATCCGTTTTGCATGCAAACTTATGGAAAAGATTTCAAGAAATGCTATAGTTTCTCATCTGGAGACGCATAACTTGCTCAAACTCGAAGTTCCTCTCTAACACAACTTTTGGAGTTTTTGAAGATCTTCACAATGCAGTCGATGTCATTTATCTACGACTAATTAACAAACATTAAAAGGTTATGGAATCGGCTGTCCTTTCCGCCGACGGATAACTCATTTCATGACTCGGCGTCATCAACAGGTTGTAGTGAAAGGTCTGTTTTTCTGCTAGTAACTAGCGGTGTGCCACAAGGTAGCGTTCTAGGCACAGTACTATTTCTTATATTTGTGAACGATATTCTTGATGCTAAGCTTTTTGATTAAATCCATTTTTGATAACGAAATACTTCAAGCTGGCCTTACAAAATTACGACAATGGAGTCAGAAGTGGTGACCAAAGTTTAACGAATCGAAGTGTACAACAATGCATTTGTCGTACACAATCCTAAATACACATATCAGCTGGGGGCTACATCTCTGAAATCTGAGGTGTAGCATGAAATACCTCGGTTTTTTGCTAAACCCGACCTGAAATCGAAAGAAAAAACCGGCATGTCCGAAAATAATATAGATTTTATTATGTGAAATGGGTCGGAGGCCATTGTTTATTGAAATAAAAGAAAAAAAGAAAGAAATCTGCAGCAAAATCTAACGCGATGATTTAACGCATCAAGACAACTTTTGCATACTTGGACTCTGATATGTTTCTACCACTATATACATCGCTTGTGAGACCTCTGATGCAGTATGCAGGTATGGTCTCCTCATTTTAGAAAAAGTCCAAAATCGAGCTACCAAACTTGTTCCGGAGATACGTGATCTTCTAACAGAATCAAGACTCCACGCATGACTTGATGGTGACATCATTGACGTTTTTAAAATAAAGGGTTACGGCAATATCAATTCTTCAAATTTGTTTACTTTGATGTCTGAAATTCAACACTATACATCCATATAAACTTGTCAAGAAAAGTTCTTCTTTCTTTTACTCACCAATTGTGAGTCTATGGAACTCTCTACTGTTCTTATCACATCAGTCAACAAATTCAAAAACAACTTTGGCAGACACATAACAAACACTAAGAGAAGAGGCAACCCTTATGAGTTTTAACTCACTACCTGTATCACTAGACGTAAGCAGCAGAGTTTAAAATATTGATATCGGTCATAATAACCTGAGCAACGTTGATAGTACTGTACAATTTGTATTGACTAATCTACTCAACTGGGGTACCTTCACATTACCATGATGACAAAATTGTATCCTGAGCAACATTGGTAGGTTGAATGTATCTCATTAGAGATGTGTATGTCATGATGACATATCAATGCGTTTCTAAATTAGAGGCAGTAATATTTTATATGTGTTGTCATAAAATGAATGTATTACATTAGTTGTTAATTAGGTACGGTAGTGGTTAATATGGATTAATATGGTGCTTGGTTTTTATTAGAGTGTACATTATTAGTGGTTGATTATGTTAGTAGTTAATGTTACACAATAGTTGATTAGGTTATGGCTATTTCCCGCACCCTAATAAAAAACAGTGGATTACATGTTCAAGAGATTGAATTTATTTAAATAAGTATGGTATTTTTTATCTTTCATAATTTAAATTTATTTTGAAAATGCATGTAAATAAATAAAAAAACAAATTTCATTTTACTACAAAATGACAAAATACTGGCATTTCCCATGCCTCATTGATATATTATGTATTGCCTTAAAAGAAGTTAGTAAATAAAATAGTGCTTGAGTACTATCGTCGGTTGACTGCAATTCAAAATTAAAATATAGGCCAATTGGATAATTTGTCTTTGTCACAATTCCCTTTTTTTAAATGATTATTTCAAAAAATAAATATTAAACCAAAAACTAGTAGTGTTTTATATTTGTTTGTAGTACGTGTTGTAAATAATTGTATTCTTGTTAATAATTTTTTATATTATGGATGATAAAAAATTCTTTTTTGAATAAGCTGGTTATTAAAACGAAGTACTTAATAAACGTTTCGGTCTCTATCAGAGACCTTTAGTATCTTTATTTTAAACATTTTATATAGTAATTGATGGTGTTTAAAAAAATTAGATTAGGAGCTGCAATGTTTTCAATGTTTCTTTTGTATCCCAATGGAAATAAGTTTGTTTTGTTAATCTTGCTTTGGTTAGCCTCAGTTCATTCAGTCAATAATATTGTTTTATTTTACCTTTTTCTTTTTTTTTAAATATTTTTTTTTTGTAAAATTGAATGAAATAAAATGTGTTGGGGTACAATGGTCCAAAGAAAAGTTACAATACTACTGTATGGGTTGATCAAAATGATCCATTAGTTTTAAATATTTTAGATGAGACAGTGAACTATTTTCTTCTATTTTCATTTAAAGATTTATATTGGTAATAATTACTTTTATTTCGTTATATATTGTCTAATTCTTTATTGTAACATTATATTGTAAATTAAATTCGACTGCCAAATTAGTATTTTCTTATACCTTCCACAGCACTTACAGTGCATTTTGTATAATCATTAATTTATAAAAAAAATATATTTTTAAGTAATTCCTTCATACAATAAGTATAAATATTCTTCAATTAAATACAGACATATTCACAATTATCACTGCTTGTAATATAATTAATATGTAAGATTTAATAACAGTTTAAAGTAAATTTTATTGTAATGCTTGTGATTATAGATAGATAAATGTAAAGACATACTGTGTATTAGCCTCCTTGTTATGTGCTACAAATTTACAGACTACCTGTCACTACCTGTGCGTGCGTGAGTCTTGATCTGAGTTCGATTCCCACGAATGATTTTTGAGTGTCTATAAAACTTAGATCTCGGATATATTTGATCTCTTGGTTTTCTTTTTTTTTCTTAATCTAAATACCGTATATCTGAAATTTGAGTTTTCTATACACCCATGCTTTTTTGTGTAAAAGAGGTATTGAAAGTGCAGTCATCACAGTTGTACTTATATTTAATTAACACTAAAATCCTTAAAAAATACTAGTAAATTGTTGTTATTAAACATAATAGTGAAACTAAATTTAAAGTAAAATCCAATTTTGAACTGTTCTTCAAATTTGTTTTCATACACTTCCCACAGCAAGCACAAACTCGCACAAATTACAGGATAGATAAACTATTTTATAATTTATCGTGCTTATAAACTAAGTCTCATTTGAGTCTTAGGGAGTGGAGTTACTACTGTCTGTTAAATAAAAAAATATATAGTTTTCTCAATTTTATATACATCCTGAAATGAATATTATCTTTTGCCATCATCAATCCAATTAGTATTAATTTTGTGTTTCAAAGCAACGGGTTTTCTTTGTTGTGCTAAATGTATCATAGGGTACGCTCGGTTCGCTGCGTATCCTACATACAGTAAGCGAGTTCCCCTCTAAAATCACACAAGAAGACATTTTATTACGGTCTATATTGTAACCAGTATTGTTTTGATAAAATATATAGTGTAAAATCACATGAAAAAATATAACAGTACCGGCAATAAACTTCGACCAAAATGAGTGGAGACCCTGGACATTGATTCCCGTACCTCTCCGAGCGCTCTACCATCTGAGTTAGTTCTCCATAATAACCACACGTAGCTATTTAATTTCGGTCAATTGTCACCATTTTTGTTGTGATGTACAGTAGTATGTACAGTTGTTTCTATAAAAAATAGTCGCCACTTTACATTCAAAATTTTTAGTTTTCTTCCACTTAATTTTTACGAGTTCTTGAAAAAAAAATTTGTTTTATTTTTTTGAGTAATAAAGGATAAATCATTTTCGAGTGTTTACAATTATATATAATAATAATACCAAAGTATTGTGATGTGAAGCATGCATTAATTTAAACACAGAGTTCTGGATACTGTGTACAGTTGGTAAAGTAAATGCAAATGAAAACAAAATTCACTGTGTTTTAATACAGTATTATTATACTGTTTTGTAGGTGTGTCTAATTGAATTGAATTCCTGTCAAATTGTGTTTAAAAGACTGAATCCTTATATAGATAGAAGATGCCTTTTGTAAGTCTTTCCTCATCAAAGCATATTCTCAACATATCGAGAAACTCAACAGTTTATTTCAGAACTAATATACGTTGTGTATCGTAAACTTTATATCAAAAGGTGTAAACACAACCCATTTTTTTGATATGTGAAACATTTCCTACGAGGAAACGTCTTACAATATTGTCTTCTTCCTCAAACGAAATACTAGAAGGAAATCGAAATTTTGAGGAAAGCTAAATTTTGATGAAGAAGATCAGCAAGATCTGTCTCGGGATCTGTCTTATCTGCAGAATACTATGTATATGTGTGTCAGGTGATGAAAGAGGTCGAGAGTATGATAAATTTTATGCGAATGCAACGGTGGCAGAAAATCAAAACTGGTTAATGGAAAGTGACGCAGAGGTGATGTCTTCTTTAAGTGCAACATTAACATCATGCAATGAAAGCATTGCTGATCGAGAAAGTGATAGCTGTTTAGTTGAAGATGGTTGTGTTACAGCAATGATTGTATATTTCTGTATCATTTCAATAATTTACACTGCTTTTATATTTGCTGTCTACAGTAGTAGTCGTTATACTGTACATGAGGATACTACAGATTGGATTCGTATTCTTAGTTACTCGGTTTCAATAGCAATGATGATAGGCCTATACATTCTGCGAAAAAAAAAGAGACTATGGCATGAGTTAGACCTTATCCGATGTCTTCGAAAACACGACTTCCACTGAACGTCAGCCACTTCTGCAATACCATCCATCAAGAGAAATTAGCAACCAAGCGTCTTCCGAACATAAGTGTTTATATATTTGGTATTTGCAATGTAGTTCTATCAATGACATACATCGTAGTTAATAGTAGATGTGTGTCTCTACTTTCTAAAAACACATCGAAATATCGACAAATTATCTTTATAGTATCAAACTGTATGCAGGTGCTATTTGCGATTTTTCATGTCAAGTTGTTCAAAAGTTTCAGAAGTTATTGTTTCAAGAACTGCTTTTTATTTCAATATGCATTCATCTTAACTATGACTGAATATTCTCAGCTTGATGGAAAGTATTGCAAAAGAAAGTTGTATTGCACTTGAAATAAACCCTGAATGTCAGGAAGTGAAAGTCCGTTAAATCCGTCTATTAACAACTCTGGCGATTCATGGTTCTTCAACCAACTATTTGTACATACTTCTATTCAAACATTACTGAGAATATTCTCCGACCATTTTCCAAAAAGTATAACATTTTGGCTGTAAGTATTTTACTACACTATTTGACGTGTTTTTATTTTGATAATTCAACGAATATAGAAATCTATCAGTCAGGTAACAGAGCACACACTACAACAATCTCAAATGAAACCTTAAATCACGTACAGTCTATGCAAAGAAGCTGTCTTTACAATCGATGTTTATGGATCGTATTGATAATTGCTGTGGCATAATTTATGACCATGGAGTCTCCATGGTATGACAGAGTTAAATTAACTATGATTGCCAACGCACTTCACTGGGTGATACATGAGTTTTTCCGGATACTGAAATGTATTCATCTGAGACAAATGATGTACTTTTGGAAAATCTATTGCCGTTGTTAACATAACATTCTTTCCACTGGCAACGTTTTATCGATTTATTACTGCAGATTTGTTCTATCAAGCCAACAAGTTTTTAAGGTATTAAATCGTTAGCCACTGTAGGCCTATAATGACCTTCTTGATGTATAGGCCTACTGCAATCAGGGAGTTCAAAACTCCCTGCTGCAATGTTTATATGAATCGGGTGCAATTTCAAACTAAACATTTAACTGTAGAATGATAATATTTGAAGAAATTTAAATAATACTACTGATTTTTGGTTGAAGCCGAAAAATGACGGAAAACCGGAAATATTATTTGTTAGTTTCTATTACACCATGGTATGATCGGTAATATCTAGATAATTGTACCACCTCGTCTATCTATTACGTTATGCAATGATAACAGTATGCCTACACAGTATATTCCATGCACATGTTTGCAGTTTATAAATGCCTACATTTTGTCCTGAAATCGTAACAGAAAAACGCCTATAGTACTATTTCACTGTCTATACGAAATCCGGTAATCAAATTACCACAAGTATGGAAAATCGCTGGAGAAATTCTCTAAATGTTACGTATACGTCACTGAAAAGCTTACTGTTTAAATTATTTGTGACAACAGATCCACACGAACACGAAGACCTGTGTCTTAATGTCATTTTATTCAATAATAATTCAATTTCAATTCATTTCCACAATATTATAAAATACATGATATACACAATGACATAATGTTAAACTAGTCTGTTAATAAATAAAATTGCAGATAAATACAATAAAAAGTAGTTCAATCATGTGGGGGGAGAGTCATATAAGTCAGAAAGACTTTAAGTTTGACCCACCCCAAGATATAACATTAAATACGAAAAAACAAAATTACAAACAAAGCTACGATTTCTATTTTCGATCTTAACTAGTCTTATAAAATATATATTTAACGTTCATCATATCTAGAAAGTAAATAGTTCTTGTATACTAATTTAAATTTTGAAGTTTTAATATCTACATGGATTCCATAATTTAGCTCCATGGTATTTAATAGAGTTCTTGATCAAAATTATTTGTACATTTAGTTAAAAGATAATCATTTGAATTGCGTGTATTATGACCATGACTGTCTTTCATAAAGTAGTTGATGATTTGGGAGTTTATTTTTTTCGTATTTGTATATAAACAAGGGAGATTGCAGACTATTGATATCAAATATTTTAATGTTTTAAATTTAGAAAAAAGTGCTTGGGCTAGATAAGTTGATTTAGAACAAATAGGCCTATGAAGCGCTTTTTTCTGTAATTTAAAGAGATTGTCCAACTTTGTTGTTTCCGTGTCAATGGGCATTGTAACAGTTCTCTATAACAAGTTACAATACCACAAACATGGAAGAACTATGGTATTATATAATGAAAAAAGAATATTTGTTGGTAAAATTACCCCCATATTCATTGACACCACACACATTTTAGAAATTGCTGTTTCCTGTTAATTTGGGTGTCAATTGTGATTCCAAGAAAATGTTGTTTTTCTTTAATCAAAGATTATCAATTTTGATTTTTAAATTATTATTCCCTCGACATGTCTTCAGTCACTTGCGAAATATAAAAAAATATAAAAATAAATATCCATATTCAACTTTAGTTTATTAGTCTTGAACCAATCTGAGACATACAGTAATTCCCTAGTAAGTGTTTCAAAAAGTGTATTAATAATTTTAGCTATTTTAAGTGCTGTAGGAGAAATTCCAGTAAAAATGGATACGTTAAAAATATGACAAAGTGGTCGGACTATAAATGGTGCTATCTGTAATATAAAGTGAAACAAAAATATCAACATGAGTACAATATTTATATTTTTTAAATGGTAATGTGTCTTCTATTATCAGGTTAGATAAGGACAATCAAGTACACATATGCCAGTAGATAGGGACGCTTCTGTTGCATTATGAGGTTTTGTTCGTAGCAGATGACCAATTTCCCGAGTATGAACAATTCCTTCAGTGTCACTGTAAACGAAAAACAAAATAATGGTAATTTATTTGATGTTAATGCTAGAGTATTATAGCCATTTCACACGGCTAAGCAACACTACCAAGTTTACACACACCATGTCGTTTTGCTAGACACATCTTTCCCGGAAATCGCATCAGGCGACGCATACCTAACGCAGCAATCACATAAAATCCTTATGTGAAGAACAATCGTGGAATTCAGAAAAATAAAACATTTTTTGACGTAAATTTGAAATAAATATAAATATATATTTCAAATTTACGTCAAAAATGTTTTATTTTCCGTTTTGGACGTATTTTTCAGGTGTTACGTCACTTAATAATAATATCCAAATAAGGACAGGCTATGAATTACGCCTTTGTTTGTCGACGACATGGACAACTGGAAAACCTCATCGCTGAATTTTCATTATCTCATATCTGATATTGCATCTCGCATAACGTGCCAATTCTGATTTATGTGTAATATGACATAGATGCAAAAATCATATGCCAATATGTATGTAATATTTATTTCATCATTACCGATCATCGCTTGCCGTCAGCAATTATTATATAAGGATAATTTTTGTGGCCAAGCTCTACCTGTCGTTGAGTTTAGATTTAGGTATGTGGTTATTTACTTTTTATAGGCCTCATAAATACGGTACAAAAATACACACACACACACGCATTTAAGTGTAGCTTTAAAAAAGATCCCATACACACTATTTATGTATCATATATTTCACCCTTGGTTAACTCTGAAATGAAAAGGCAGCATTCTAATTATTTTCAACATTGCTGCCTCTCATTTCTAATAATAGGCCTGTCCATCACAGAGCTCGTTTACCGAAACTTATTAATAAACCCTATTAGACATCATTTTGACATGGTCTTCTAGCAAATCTCCATGTACGTCACACACCTCACAAAATTCAACCACTATCGAAGAGAAACATAATCACTCGTACAATAAATTCCTTCATTGATATAGCATAACTTCCAACATGGCCGTAGTCACCATTTGACTAAAATGATAAATTTGTTTAATAAATCGTGTTTACACAACCGTCCATAAATCTACTGCGGACGCATCACACCTATCATATAGTTCTGTTTAAATTGGATGATTAGGAATTATTTATAGCGTATAATCAAAAACCTTGTACAGAATTTAAAAATTATTGTTACTGTCAATACATTTACCTTTAATGACATATAATAACTTATTTTGTTTTAATGCATTTAACTTACCCTACTATTGTACCATATATTCCGATCTCTGATGTCATCTCCTTCCACTTTACGTCTTCTTTATGTGTTATTGGGTAGCCTTTGCCTTTGATAGGTTCAATTTTTTCCATTAGAATGTATTTAGAGCGACTTTCCAAGTCTTTTATTTCTATCAGTTTTCTCGCAACGTCCTTTCCAAAAATGTTGTTACCTTTAAAATCGAAAAAAAATGTTTATATTATTCGAATGCACTTAATAGGATTACTTAATTAACAGGGTAGGTTTCCTAACTTTCTTATGTAGTTCTTATGTAAGTACACGAGTAGATAACTAAACAATAGACCTATTAAGTTTACATGTTCCAGTAGCAGATTGATATAATGTAATATAAAGTATATGTTTCAAAGATAACAGTATGAGCAGCAGTGTTAATGGAATATTATGTAACGTTTTCACATTTAAACCTTGTATCAATTAGTATTTGCTTCACCTAATTTGTAGAGAAAAAAACTTACAATTTATAATAGCCTATCTGGTTATATTTACTTACCACCAGATTCTCTGTTTGGCTTAAGTACAAACTTGTCTGGATTCTCTAGTGCTAAATTAACGGCTTGGTCTCCCTTCGAGCCCTAATCACATAAATATAAATTATTCAGCTGTATAATAGTAGTAGAATAGTAGGAATTGGGGCTCTAAAAAAATACAGGGTACCAGGAAACAATCTGTTTGGTATGTGAATAGACATAATTTGATTTAAAAAATAAAGCATTTCGGTAACTCACAATATCGAGCGAATACAATTTACAAAATGTTTCACGTATTCGATTAACTGCTTCTGGGTCTTCAATATACCTTTCGGTAATGCCTGGTTCTGACAATGCTTGTTGAACGGACTTAGTTCCCGCCAAATGACCACCTATTGATGGACACTTAATTGCACATGAATGCTCTGCTAAAGATCTACCCCTCCATTCCTGATAGACGAGAATGAGAATATACATTCATGTTGATATGCAAATTTGCTATTTATTTGTTTTTATTTATTTCAACCATAATTACTTCACAAAGCCATACAACTGTTACTGTATATATGGATTTGCATACCTTCTTTGTCTTGTAATGGTCGGGTCTGTAACCAGTGCGATAATATACAACAGCAATTTTATATCCATCCCTAAGATAAAAAGTATGAAAATGTGTATATTCTCTCTCGCTTTCAGCGCGTTCCTCCTAATCTAGCGACGTCGCTATATTGATGGTAATGGGGACTACTGTACAAAATGAACTTGAAAATGTTGGGTTTTTTCATAAAATTCTTTAAAAGAAACCATGAGGCTAATGATATAACATATTATAAATTAAGTGGAAAACTTCAGATACTTATTAACTTATTGCTTACATTTCTAACTCTTGATCGTCAGTCAAAATGGCGCGATCTCCAATATCTTTAAGGTTTCCCTTAATAAAAGATATTCGCGAATTAACTTCATGAATTCGAAACTCGATGTGCTGGTGAGCATTAACAGCCCTGTCTGAAGTTTCAGCAACTAACAAAATTGCTGCTCTGTAAATAATAAAATAAAATAATTACATCAGGTAGTTAGGTAGTTTCCACGCAAAAAAATCGGGAACAATGTAACTGTTTAAAATAACTTAAACATACTGTATACCTGGGTTGGCCGTAAATTTCCCATGCCCGAACAAGAGCAATGGCTATTTCATCAAGACACTTGTTTTCCGGAACACGTTCTTCTTCGTGTTTCCCTAACAACTTTAAGGTATACCTGAACAAAATAAAAAGAATTAAAATAGAAGCGACTTATAGCCCTACTGTATCTTGCTTAGGTTTATAAATGCACACACGTTAATTTAATTAAATCTCGTTAAAATATACGGATGAGATGATAGCCGGATATACCAAATGGTGAAAGTGAACCATATTGTTATTTAATACGAAGCAGCATTTTACCTATGTAGAGGTTCTAACAATGTTGACATTTCACCAGCTCCAACTGATATCATGTTAATTTCAACTTGTTTAAACTGATCTCCATTTCTATCATCCAGCATGTAGTCGCATCTGATTATATCAAGACTTCCTCTCTACAAAATCATTAACGATTAGGGTTGTTAAATAATATAAATGTAAATTAAACAATACCACTTTATTAGAACTGTTTTTAAGGTCACCAACTGCATTTTATGTAAAATTAATTGCATACTTTGGGCTTATTGCAAAAAATTGTTTGTCTATAAATTTCATTTCATTTTATTTCATTTATTTTGTCTCATAATACAATATAAAAAAATATGGACATGAACAAGAAAACATCACACAAAGCCAGGCAGAGACAGGATTCCTAAAAAGCGAACTTAATCACTATCTAGTAGGTCTCCTATTGCACTGATTGTATAAAAAACATTTAGAATAAAAATAAATAAATAAATAAATGGTAAAACTGTGAAACTATTTCCGAAAAAGCATTATCAAAGACTCTACTTTCTCATAAATCTGAAGGAAATTAGAGTTGACAACACTATTTTAATCCTATTTTATCAAAGTATTATTTTAAGTATTTTTTCTCTCAGCATTAGATGTTTTTATAGTAGGCTAATTATACTGAAAAAGATAGAGAGAGCACCACGCAAAATTGCCCAACGTATCATTAAAGCAGATCTAACGCCATGTTCACTGATTTATCTTAAGAAAACCTGACAATAATTATTATGAAAGATCCTTATGTTTTAAAAGTAAAATTATGCATTATTTTTTACAAAATGTCAAAAAGTGTAGGGATAGTGTTTTTAATAAGCTACTCACGTCTTTAATAGTCTTGTGACGAACCATTTTGCTAATCTCTACCAAATTTCTTGTAAATTCGTCATATTTCAAAGAACTGAAAGCAAATTAACGTATGATTTAATAGTTAATGTTAAAAAATACATTTGCATTAAGATTTTAGAACAATATTTCAATAACAGTACATCAACATTGTGTTTGCCTTTATGTCAACGAAACATAATAGTTGTACGCAATAAAAACACAACAAACACGCATTACATAGGCCTACCACATTATCGAAGTTGATCGATTATTTAATCGGGTAAGCCTACCGGTTTATTTATCTACAGTTCTTACCTGTTCAGGACTTCGTACAAAAAGTCGTAATCTCGACTAACGTTGTACATCAGAAAATTAAAGTCCAGTTGAACTTTTTTCATTCTTTTAAATGGGTTCATGGGAAATGGTGTTGGAGTAAGCATAAATGGTATATAGGTGACTTGATGAGGTATTGGTTCGTTATCTTTCCTTTCCACTGGTCTGACCAGGCCATGGTTTATTGCCCAACATTTTGCTTTCCATATGACGTCATCAAGAACTTTTTTATCAATTATATCAGTACTCGTCATCATGGTATCTCTACCTATCTGTTATATAAAATATTGTGTAAAACACAGTAATAACGAAAATCAGAACTACGTTACATTAAAAATCCAGCATTGATTGTGTATTAATTATCATTATGATTTTATTACCTCCGCCTAGGATGTTATCATTTTTTTTAATCAGATTTTTGTGTGTGCGTGAGTGTGGGTGTGGGTGTGGGTGGGTGTGGGTGTGGGTGTGGGTAGTGAGGAGGAAACTCGAGTGCTGTGTGCGTGTGTGTGAGTGTGGGTGTGGGTGGTGAGGAGGGAACTCGAGTGCTGTGTGTGTGTGCGTGAGTGTGGGTGTGGGTGTGGGTGGTGAGGAGGGAACTCGAGTGCTGTGTGTGTGTGCGTGAGTGTGGGTGGTGAAGGTGAGGAGGGAACACAGGTGCTGTGTGCGTGTGTTTGTCTGTTTCTAGATAACGTCAAACGTGGTGTGGTGGTTTGTGATGTCATTTTTTGCTAGGGCTCGGGGTTGTAGGCTATTGAATTGTAAAATTATACTACAAAAGTTTTACAGTATTTTAATTATCCTCAGCAAGGCGTATATAGATATACATATTTTATTCATTAACCAATATGACACCTATTCATTTACACATTTAGCAAAGTACTTTAACCATATCCAGCTATGTATCGGTCTATGTACCAATCCTCCAAGGGAAAAACGCCTATTGTGGGAGAGTGGGGTTGGGTTCAGGGGATAGTGGGGATTTTGCTTACTTTACTTACTTGTTTCCCGTACACTTTCGTCTACGGGATCGAGGCGAAGCACTCAGTGCTTAAAAGCCCCTCTTAGCAATAACATCATATTCTATATAGGGTGAAAACTTCAGCGGGTGGTTAGACCATGCAACGTTAAGTTTTGCTTTGAACAAGTTCACCGTAGCACATGAAACTACATCCGTAGGCAGAGCATTCCATAAGAGAATAACTCTCCTGGAGAACGTGTCCCTCCTAATATTAAGACGAGAGCTTTTAAACTTGAGTTTATATGGGTGTCCACGGGTCCGAGATTCTAGATCAAATTCAAAAAATGTGTTGATCGAAATACGATCGAAACCTTTAACAATCCTAAAAACTTGGATAATATCTGCTCTCTGCCTTCGATATCTCATGGTAGGAAGACCAAGAATTCTCAAACGTTGTTCATAAGGAATATTACGGTACCTAGGAATCAATCTTGTTGCTCTTTGCTGGACCTTCTCTATTTCATCCTGATCTCGTTTTCTAATAGGATTATAAACAGTGTTACAATATTCACCAGAATTGTGGTTGGAAAATGTTAAAGTATTTAATCATCCCTGGGAAGCAGATGGGAGTTTGGGGTGGGGATGTAGGCCTATGACCATGACCGAAACTGTATTTGGAATGTTTTAAACTACATTTGAAAACTGCCACTGAGGGATTATGGGTTGGGAGTGATAATAACATAATTTGTACTGGAACCGGCTTCAACACATCACCCAGTGTATCTGGGGTGTGTTTGTAGGGGGAGGAGGAGCGAAAATACTAGCGTAATGAAGTAGCCTATATGATTGGATTGTACTAGGAAAAGTTACTAAATTTGAACTGTCCAGGGGAGGAGTTAAGGTTTGTTGATGGTGGCTGGGGTGGTGAAAGGAGAAAGAAGGCTGGGGGACCGCACTATCTAAATTACATATTTTCATTATCAGCCAATATGACAACTATTCATTTACACAATTTACAACGTACTTCAACCATTATTAGACCCATCGTAGCTATGCATATTCCTCTCAATTCGAAGCTTAGATTGAATTTGTCCATCACTGGGAAGAATTTGTTTTTAAGAAAGAGTATGGGGTGTTATTGAAGAGGGGTGGAGGTTGGTGAGTATAGACAGATACTGGCGTCGGGTGTTATGTACTGAGAAGGCTGTAAACTAATTTTGAAACCCGCCCTGGGGCGGGTATAATTGCTAGTGCTTAATAAATGTGAATTGAAGTAAAAATCATTGTAACAAAATTAATTACAACATTTGTTTACACTATTATTTTAAATACAATACATACAGTTTTACGTACGTCCGTAATCTGAAGTTCAACAAGTAAGTCCACTGTTATTTACGAATTCGAAAGTATTGCTAGAATATATTAAACGAATTTAAAAAATAGTAGATAAGCAAATAATTAAATAGTATTTAAATTAATGATAACCACACAGTACAGAAATATGTTTCTTTACAGGTATTAGCCGTTTATTACTAAAATACAATGTAATAGTAATACACAAAACAAATACGATATTTGACGCTTTTATCTTTACTGTATTCATGTACATGTAATTAAGAAGCTTATGGAAGAACTATAAATTACTCAATGGGCTTATATAAATTAAAGATGTACTGTCCTCCTGAAAAATATTTTTCATATATATATATTTTTTAATATGCCATTTTAATTTCACCTAATAGTTATCCACTTTGAAAATTGGATCTAAACAAAGTTTATTACCTAAAAAAACTGTAATTTAAAGCAAAAAATTGTCAAATTGTCTGCCAGCCAATGGATTTTTGGTTTAATTATGTTGTTTTATAAGTGAAAACATTTTTTTTTTCTACGGAAGTGATTAAATTTGATTTGATAAACTACAAAATAACCTATTCAAAGTCTGATTGAAGTAATCTTCATTTTTCATGTTTTTGGAGGTCAATACATCTTTAACACTTATTTAACTGTAGAACTTTCATTACAAAAGTTTACTTGGATTGGACAGACAAAAATAAAAAACTAACATAAGCTAAAGCTACAGTATATGGGGACAAAATGTTAAGGCGTGTAACGTTTTAATTTTTTCAATTACGTTACTATACTGATCAATAACTTACTGTAATCTGTGAATCTATGGGCCCGTGTCCTAAAGATAAATAAAGGCAGGCAGCATTGCCTGGAATGAATGACATGAACTGGAACGACCGTCAGATGACCGAGGTTAAGCAACGTTGGGCCTGGTTGAAGCTTGGATGGAAGACCATCTAGGAATAGCGGGTGCTGCTGTATACGGAGCTGGGGTCCCGTTAGGCATTTGAATTATCAGCACTGCTGACTCTTATGGTAGCCCCTGCATCTAGTATCTGCCTCAGACCTCTGGTCAAGGTGGGCACAGGACGAGAGTAGCCCTTGATCAATGTTAGGACCAATCAAGGTGCTTGAAACAGTCCTGGCTTTGTTTGTATCACCTCTCTGAACGGTAACGCAACCTTTTTCTCGGTTGCTGCTTTTATTTCCTCTGGAAATTCCACATTTCATAGCTTTTTGATCCAGAGGTAATTTTTTTTAAATTTAATAAATCATAATTTAATACATATTTGTTCGTGTTGTGTTTGCCTTTTATATATAGTATATTTATTCATGATTATAGGTATTTATTAAAAGATTGTCTAAGGTTAGGCGCGACTAAAACAATGGATGTGTATTTTTTTTTATTATAATAATCCCTTAGGCTGACATCACTTTGTATTGATGTTGTAACTTAGTATTTTCTCAAATAAATATATAATAATAAAAATGCTATCGAATATTAGTAGGAAGGCATAGGCCTACATCATTATTCTATCAAATAATAGTATAGATCATTAAAAAGCGCGGATAGGCCTACATGAATTTTAAAATAGAAAACGTGGGAATGTTCTGTTGTGAATACGTTAGCTACAAACAATGAAATAATATTAATGATGAACAGTAAAACTACTGTAATAAATTTTGAATTTAATAACACTTTTGAATTGTTTGACTAAATTAGCAACATTAAATAATGTTAAATAAAATTTAAAAGTCAATTCAAAGTCAATCATAGTCGTTCCAATTAACTTGTTTTATATATATATTATTGTTGTTGTTATATTTATGTGTTTAATGCAATACTTTATGTAACGTTTATATTTTTTATTTATATTATAAACGGATCCCAATGGAAATAAGCTAATAAGCTTTTTTAGCTATCATCGAAAATCTTTTATAAATGTATTTATTTGTAATGTCAGTAATTTATGGTATCACTTTGTATATATATTTTATGAAGATTTTTCTAAATAAATTAAAATCAAATTACATCTTCACTCATGTCATACATATGCTTAAATTCGCAACTAATTCGCAACTTCCCTGGTGTCGGTAGAGTCATCGATAAGCCAATTTGAGAAGTCAATGCTAATTTGGCTATTTTGACCTCAAAACTTCAAACATTTAAATGTGTTCAAAGTCCAGATTGATATCTTTATTTACATCTCTTTTTTTTTTTTTTCAAGAAAACGGAATAATTAGAAATTATATGAGCTTGTAGCGGCGTTTTGCATTACGTCGTAAATGCCAATCAAACAATCAAGAGTAATAAACAAAAACAAGTACGGTACTTACCTGAAAAAAAGTTATAATCACCGTATGAAAAATATGGTCAATATGAAATGACGCAAGATACACTATTGTCAGTATACGCTGAAAGATCACTTAATATATGGGGCTTACTACAATCAATACATTCGATTACACATTATCAATAAAAGCGTTTATGATGGTCGAAAGCATGTTATTATAATAGCCAACCGGTATTTTTAACAATGCAATAACCTTTTCTCATTTATTATAATAAGTACAATAGGCCTATACACGGTCATATCTTTTTTATGATGTAGTTAAACCAATTATATTGCTTTTATTCAGCTTCAAGTAGGCTTTGAATAATAATATAATATAAATGCATCTTGAAATGTCTCTGTGGCTAGCTTAAAAAAGAATTAAAATTTGAAATAAACGTCTTCAAATGATTTTAAGAAATCGTATTTATTTTAAATTAATATCATAACAAAAAATAAGTCAGTCTTCTAATTTGAGCATAACAATTTATTGTTGATACTTTGTTAAAACTATACTAAATCTTTTATTGTAAAACATTTGTTATTATTAATTTTTAATAAATATTTATTTAAAAGCCCTGGTGTCTATGGTAGAGCTACTGTGCATACAAAAACATTGAATTAATAGTGGTCGTTTGTAGTTACCTTCTACAGGTCAATTACAATTTCGACCTTTCGCTGGTACTAATAGAGGTGATATAAACCAAAGACTTTAAGATCTTTGCTGGTACTACATCTCCCTGTACTATAATATTTAACTGTATAGCATCCCACTCTACTATTTCTCACTCTACTATCTTACTGTACTGTATATCGTACTGTAAATTATATCACTGTATTATCCTACTTTACTATATCTAACTCTACTATATCTAACTCTACTATCTTACTGTACTGTATCGTACTGTAGGTCTACTATATCTCATTCTAATATATCTAACTCTACTATCTTAATGTACTGTATCGTACTGTAGGTCTACTATATCTCATTCTAATATATCTAACTCTACTATCTTATTGTACTGTATCGTACTGTAAGTCTACTATATCTCATTCTAATATATCTAACTCTACTATCTTATTGTACTGTAAGGTCTACTATATCTCATTCTAATATATCTAACTCTACTATCATCTTATTGTACTGTATCGTACTGTAGGTCTACTATATCTCATTCTAATATATCTAACTCTACTATCTTATTGTACTGTATCGTACTGTAGGTCTACTATATCTCATTCTAATATATCTAACTCTACTATCTTATTGTACTGTAAGGTCTACTATATCTCATTCTAATATATCTAACTCTACTATCATCTTATTGTACTGTATCGTACTGTAGGTCTACTATATCTCATTCTAATATATCTAACTCTACTATCTTATTGTACTGTATCGTACTGTTAGGTCTACTATATCTCATTCTAATATATCTAACTCTACTATCTTATTGTACTGTATCGTACTGTAGGTCTACTATATCTCATTCTAATATATCTAACTCTACTATCTTATTGTACTGTATCGTACTGTTAGGTCTACTATACCTCATTCTAATATATCTAACTCTACTATCTTATTGTACTGTATCGTACTGTTAGGTCTACTATATCTCATTCTAATATATCTAACTCTACTATCTTATTGTACTGCATCGTACTGTTAGGTCTACTATAATCTGTATCAGGTTGAAGCTTACAGTTTACTAATGCTGAAAATGGGTATTTGGAAACTCGAACTGAGCATGCGCAATTCCTAAAGCTCGTCTGAGAGAAGAGTCTATGACATGTATGCAAACATGATCTTACTATACTAAATGTCACTATGGGTCTACTATATCTCACTGTACTATTATACAAATAATGAATGTTTATGAGTGTAATGGTACAAATAATGGCACAAGATGAATTATGATTATTATTTGATTGATCTTCTGAAACTTCATACATTTTCGTAGCCAAAGTACAGCTCATAGACTTTTTCTTGTAAGTAATGCTTTAATGACGATTTCGATCTATGCCCTGTAACCGACATTATATTTCGATTTGGGAATCCTGCTTCATCAAGTATTGTGCAGGTTGTAGCCATTGGCTATGATTTGTATATTTTTTTTAGCATCCAGCCTTTACAGAAATCATTTTCATCTTATATCCAAATGTATGTATACCTAACGGCGCATTTATGTATCATGGAGATCCATCATTTGGTGCAGTCGATTTTGGACGCTGCCGAATACATTTTTGATTTGGATTTAACACTTCCTTGAAGGCAAGGAAACTTGAGACGGGGCACCTTTTTGAGCCACGAATTTCATACATTATGTCCATTACACTGCTCATCTTCATTTTCACTTCTCGATTTGGTCAAGGTATCACGATCACAATGTAACGGAGATCGTTTCATCTACTTCAACAAAGAAATCGGAAATCGACAAACCTCGAAGGTTCTCTCTCTACCTCGGTTAACAAAGTAAATCATAATATCAATGAGCATTTTATTTTGGAGCCCATCCGGTGTATTAATATCCAAAGAGTCAGATATTTTCCCCATGTCTTCTTCACTCACTGTTTGTTTGTGTTGCACTACACCTCTACCATCTTGTATGTTTTATTACTTTCTTTGAAGACCTTACTGTCAGTTATATCCACATCGTTTTTATCATGGAAGTGTCGGCCTAGGCCGATTTCTTTGTCTACAATTCTCCATCATTTGTTCGTAGACCCCATAGAATCGACTCAAAAAGACAATCAAATTCGGTCGTGTTTAACCATTCTACTTATTCCAATACTAGGTTTTCGTAGGTTATATTAAAATTAAATATATTATTTATTATCCTCAGTGAACAAAATATTGTTGCGATAATATATACAGTAGTTTAAAATATCAGCAAAAAAATGTAACAGTACCGGTAATAAACTTTGACAAAAACTTGTTGGAGGACCCGAGAATTGTACCCGGTACCTCTCACATGCAAAGCGAGCGGTCTACCATCTGAGCTAGTTCCCCGTATACAATTACACGAAACCAGTAGATATTTTATTACTGTTCATATTGTCACCTTGTTGCGATAAAATATATACAGTAGTTTAAAATCTCAGCAAAAAACGTAACAGTACCGGTAATTAACTTTGACAAAAATAATTGGAGAACCCACGCATTGATCCCGGTACCTCTCACATGCAAAGCGAGCGCTCTACCATCTGAGCTAGTTCCCCATCTTTACAATTACACGAAACCAGTAGCTATTTTATTACTTTTCATATTGTCACCAGTATTGTTGCGATAAAAACAAATACAGCAGTTTAAAGTCTCAGGAAAAAAATGTAACATTACCGGTAATAACATTTGACCGAAATTATTGGAGAACCCGGGCATTGATCCCGGTACCTCTCATGAAGCTCTACCATCTGAGCTAGTTCCTCATTTGTTTCGAATTTTTCTTTTATTCTCAATAGTGTTGTTCTGATAAAATAATAAATAGTTTTCAGGCCAAGGAAAAAATAAATAAAATAGTACAGGTAATAAATTTCCACCAACAATTGGAGAACCTCTCACATTTGCAAAGCGAGCGCTCTACCACCTGAGCTAGTTCCCCATCTATACAATTTCACGACACAAGTAGATATTTTAATAGATTATAGAGAAGTTTAAAGTCTGAGAAAGAAACTATATTCTTATTCTTTTATTGCCAAATATAAAATACATGAAGAACACGACATACAAAAAAAACAACAATAGAACAAACTGAGTGAGCTGGCATGGGACACAAAAGGGAACCTAATCACTATGACTTAAAGCCTGTGTTCCCACTCACCCAGTTTCACAACCAATGAATATACCATCTTAAAATATAATATATCAAAATTCCAAAGCTATATAAAAAAGTATATTAAATTATATACATAGGCCTAATTATTATCGGAGAACAAATTTATTTTAAGTTTAGCAAGGAATGTAGGGAAATAATCCGCCAATAGCAGGGAATCTTTCACTTCATCATGGATGTCTTCCCACAGTCGCGGGAAGACATGGGTAACTGAGCGATGCAAACAGTTAGTCCGTGCATACAAATGCTTGAAACTTAAGGTTTCTTGACGTCGAGTATTGACGCATACATTTTCGATAGAACCTATTACTACTTAGTGTTTTACATACAAATGATGTTAAAAGATAGCTTCTTCGGCTCGATAGACGGGGCCAATTGAGTTGTTTTAATCTAACATCATACTCCATATCTCCTCTTCTCTGTTTCAATGCTAGCCGCGTGGCTCTACGTTGAACAGATTCGATCTTATCAATCAATTTTACTGTCTGGGGAAGCCATGCGGGAATCGCATATTCGAGTATGGGAATGATGATGATGAGGCCGACTCGCTCCTAGTTCTGGTGGTGGAACAAGTCTTCTCGGATAAGGACTATAAACCGTAGGTCCAGTGTACACAGTTATAACCTGTGTGTACTTTAAAGAACCCAGTTCATTATTCGAAAAAGAGTAGGGGGTTACCCCGGTGAACTGGTTCACACAATTGCCCCTGTATCAGGGGGATTACCACCTATCTGATAGGACAGTGATTAATTCACTATTGGTAATCCTTGGCCACATTGCCTAAAGACATAAAATAAAAAATAAAATAAATAAGAGCTCGCTATAATGCAAATACAGCTGCTGACGAGGTGCCCCCAGCAATACTCGCAATATAACCAATCATCCTATTTGCCCTTGCAGTAACATTTTGTACATGGTTATCCCAAGTATATACATAGGCCTAATTATTATCGGAGAACAAATTTATTTTAAGTTTAGCAAGGAATGTAGGGAAATAATCCAATAGCAGGGAATCTTTCACTTCATCATGGATGTCTTCCCTCAGTAGCGGGAAGACATGGATAACTGAGCGATGCAAACAGTTAGTCCGTGCATACAAAATGCTTGAAACTTAAGGTCGAGTATTGACGCACACATTTTCGCGCATACTTTTACAATCAATAGAACCTATTAGTGTTTTACATACAAATGATGTTAAAAGATAGCTTCTTCGGCTCGATAGACGGGGCCAATTGAGTTGCTTTAATCTAACATCATACTCCATATCTCCTCTTCTCTGTTTCAATGCTAGCCGTGTGGCTCTACGTTGAACAGATTCGATCTTATCAATCAATTTTACTGTCTGGGGAAGCCACGCGGGAATCGTATATTCGGTATAATGCAAATACAGCTGCTGACGAGGTTCCCCCGGCCCAGCAATACTCGCAATATAACCAATCATCCTATTTGCCCTTGTTGCAGTAACATTTTGTACATGGTTCCAAGTCAAAGTATGATTAATGGTAACGCCAAGGTGAGAATGAGTATCCGATTGTATTGGGGAATCATTAAGGTAGTAATTTGGACGGTATGCCTTTTTGGATCTGGTGATGATGTGTAGAATACAGGTTTTATTTGAATTTAATTGCATTTCATTTAAGTTGCACCATGTGGAGAGCGTATTTATATCACGTTGAACTATAAGTTCATCATCAACACTGTGTATATCCCTATAAATGATCGTATCGTCGACGAATACTGGGCGCAAGATGGTAAGGAAGATGCAAGGTCATTGATAAATAAGTTAAATATCATGGGTCCCAACACACTACCTTGGGGTATTCCAGATGTCACAGAGCGTGAGCTACTGAGATATCCCTGGAGTATAACCTTCTGAATTCGATTAGATAGAAAAGATTGGATCCATTTCCATATTTGGCCTCTATTACTCTAATGTTAAACTGTATGTAGCGAGTTTATTTAGGACAATTTGGTAGGGTAATTTATCAAAGCCTTTAGAGTAATCTAAAAATATAACATCAATTCTAGGTGGGCGTGGTTTGTCCAGCGACGATGCCCAATTATGGAGAAGGTTAGTTAGCTGCGTAACACACGAGCGGGATGGGAAAAACCCATGTTGGACGTCAGTGATAAGGCTATAACAGTACCACCGGTAAAAAACGTTTACCAATATTATTTGAGAACCCGGGCATTACCATCTAAGCTAGTTTCACATTATGAGAAGCGGTCCCTTAACAGAGATGGTTGCTTACGATGTGTGGTCGTTTTAGATAGTTGGTTGCTTACGAGAGGTGGAAAGACTGATAGCTAAGTAAAGATTGATGCATTTGCACATGATTTAGACATTTTTGTAAATTATATAACATTTTCTACATTAGCTGGCGATAGGAACTACATAAGCTGGGAGACAATTTTCCTTACTACATAAAGCTGTTGATGTTTCTACATTTACTGGCAGTTTTACTACATAAGCGGTGGATTGTTCTACATTAACTGGCGTTTTCTACATTAGCGGTTGTAACATGACGTTTCCCACATTAGCGGTTGTAACAAGCACCATAAAATATTTTAACTGTGTGGTGAAAAAGCGGCCCAATATTTGATAGGCCTTATATTAGGCAAACATGAAAGTTTATCAAATATGATATAACTTTTTTTCTTTGAAAGACTAAATAAATGTTTACAGATACCTATAAAAGTAGTGTTCAATGTTTGTGAGCCTTTCGGAGTTTTGGCGAAGTTTGCACTCCATACATAGTGTTTGGTGATTTGTATGAAAAACGAAACCCCCATTTCGAAATGGAGTAGACTATAATAATAAACAGCCTAGCCCATGTAACATGTGGTTCTCCTCTCTCATCCTCTCTTCTTCGCGTCGGTCTGTCGGACCTGCTCGTCACGTCAGAGTAGTATGCAGGTAGGTATGATGTGTCAACTGTGAAAATCTTATGCAGACAACACCATGCTCCCAGGAAAAGTGAGATTTATTTCTTTAGAAGCATGGGTCTAGCTATCTTATACAAGATGCAAATAACCGACCAGATTCAGAGAACAAAATGTGTGGGCTAAGCCTATTAGATAGATGAAGAAGAATGGAAATGATGGTTCGTTGTACATCGCAACCTGTCTGTGTGGTGAGTGGTATGTACTCTGTATTTATTACTATTTGACGACCATTTTGAATCGACCACCGTTTTCATACATCTTCATCTACTCTAGCAGGGTTGAGGTGAGTTTAACTTCAATCAAGGCGTGATTTTTTGTTTAAACCTCTGATTAAAATAATACTAAAAAAAATAGAGTTTTAATTGTTATGCCCAACTTCAACTAATCTATTCTGTGCATGGTTTGGGAAGTCTTTCAAAAACCAGGAGGTGGTTAGTTGCCTTCATATTGGCCAAATCTGGCATAATTATGCCGTCTGGCATAATTTTGACCCATCTGGCATAATTTTGACCCATCTGGCATCTGGCATTTATGCTAGGCATAATTTTAGGAAATCTGGCATAGGCTAATCTGGCATAATTTGAAAAACGCAAACATACAACATATTCACCACGATTTAGCATATTATCGGGCATAATTGCAAAAAAATCTGGCATAATTTGTACACAATCTAGCATAATTTGGCTGAAAACCCGAAGAGCTTTTTTTTTTTTTTTTTGCTTCCCACCTTTGTGGTACATAAAACATACACATAAACCGCCCTCTTATTCACTGTTTTGGTGCACTTTTAGCCTTAATTGTGTCTGGCATAATCTGGCATAATTTTGTGCTGCCACCTAGCATAATTTCATTTCGCTCGCTGGCCACACTGGTTGCCTTTTTACTAGTTTTAGTTAGGGCGCGAGCTAGGCATTGGCAGAATGACATTCCAACTGGTGGACTGTGGTTATATAACACTTATTACTTTTACATGATTTTACTTAGAAAAGTTGGTAACTGTCTAAATGACCTTGCTATGTAAAGATAAATGCAAGGTAGTTGAACTCTAAAATGGATACAACTCTGGTCTAGAGTAATTAAAAATTGTTAACAGTATTCTATAAGGCTGCTACAAATCTAATTAAATGTTTTTTATATTGATTCTAGAATTGTGGGTAATGTATACCATACATAAAATTGCAACAAAATAAGATTTAGGGCAAACACTTATGTCATATATCTAAAGTTGTCAAGGTACTTCTAAATGATGGATAATACTTGTCAAATATTTGTTTAAGAGCTGTCATTCGTTAATTGTTTTTAGGTGGGAAAGGATGTCACATGTATACATTTAATTCTCAGTTGAGCAAATTTGAATATATAAAATTCCTTGATAAATAATTTAGGTCAATTACTTTGGGATTTGAACTAGTACTTTTGCCTACAAAAGCTTGTCATATCAATTATAAACTTTTCAGCATGATCATTAAACAGTCTTTAAGGTACTATTTTATGAATTTACTATAAAAATTATAAAAAATGGCTTTCATATCAATCAAATTCACACATAACCTTATTAGGCCTACCTGATTATTGTTCAACATATATTTAGCTTTAAATAAAAAGTGTATGCATGGCTAATTTGACAGTTAAATATCAGACCTTATAACGAAAGTAGATGTGGAAGAAAGAAGTTGTATTCTAACTAAACTGGAAGGCTTTTTTAATAAATAAAAAATATTATGCAAATAGATATTTCTGATTATCAAATAAAAATTGTCTCTCTCCCAAGCTCAGCTTGCAGAAAAAAAAAAGAAAAACAGGCAAACATACCTACAATCTTCAGGAATCTGGAATAGATTCCTGAGTTTGGCAACCACCTGTTCATTGTCCCATTCTCTGAGGAACCTCACCCCAGATTTCACATGACCATGTTTGGTCAGCCATACTTTTACTCCCTGTCTTGGAACTGACAATATGTTAGGCCCAGACAACAGAACAACGTCTCTGAAAAAAGGTCCACTTATGCACACTTTCGGAGAAAAAAAAACATGAAAATTTATATTGTGGAACAAGTAATTAATAATGTTTTGACTTTCACCAACTAATAATTAAGGGGATTGTATTATTTCTGTGTATTTTTACTTTATTTATACTTTGACAAATGAAGACTAAAATGACCTACTTCTTTAATTTTTTTGTTGGGACTTTCTTGATTTTTAATACCGAGGTCTATAGTTGTTATTTTGATTTTTTACATTCTTTTTCCCTGGTTTGAGAACACCTCTGGCAATTTTTGGTTTACAGTAGTAATAAATTATTTGTTTAAACATTTGTTTGCCACTATCATAGTAAAAAAAATAATTAAGGTTTTTTTTTTGGTTTTTTAGACTGATTAACTACACAAATTTGTAAAATGTAAACACTTTTAAAGTGAGACTGTTTTGTAAAGTGCTAACTGGAAGAGGAAGGTTATATAAATTCTTACTTAAAATATGGAGCTCGGCTCCGCCTAGGCCGAGGTCTAGGCCTATAATTTTCCACCGCATTATATCGAGGAGCGGGGTTCAAAGGTGGTAACAGTACTGGTGCCGTGGTTGTTACAGGCGCTGAAGGTGTGGTTACTGCAGTTGGTACTGTGCAGGCCTAAAATAATGTGTCGCAGATGAACATTTCAGTGATATTTTCAGATTGCCATTTCTTATAATTCAAATAGAATATAATATTAGGCCTAGGGTCTAGGCCTAAATAAATATACAAGATGCAGAATATATATATATATTACTACTATAGGCCTACATACTAGCCTAGCTAGTACTAGTACTAGTAGGCAGAATGGGGCCTATAAGCATATAGCCTCGGCAGGAGGAAGGGGGATTTATTTAGTTAGGTCTAAGTAGTAGTAGGGAGACCCTATCCCATAGGCCTCTAGCCTAGTAGTAGTAGTAGTAGTAGTAGTAGTAGTAGGCTAAGCTAAGGCCTAGTTATAAACAAAAAAATATTAGGCCTTTATATAGGCCAGGCCTAGCCTAGGCCTAGTAAAAGTAGGCTAGAGGCCTCCTTTATTATATAGTTAGGCCTTTTTTTAGTTATAATTAGTTAATTATGAATTAGACAATGCCTCAACATAGTTAATACTCTAGGATAGCCCTAATAATACATTATATAGATAGATTGAGGTAAAACATTATATTACCTAAACAACCTTTCAATTTCTTGTTCCCTTAAACTTTCGCGGGCATATTGGTCAAATATTTCACGTAAATTACGATCCGTCATTTTGCTGCGAACACCAAAAATGATCCTACTCTGGTTTTTGTCTCTGGGCGCAACAAGTATATTTAACTTTTCTGAACGTTGGTGGCGTTCTACAAACCCTTACTGCGCATGTCTACTAAAATAATTCTCAACAACTAGCGATGTGTGTATAAAAACAACCCGACCGGTAGCGATGTGTTTTTAAAATTTATGGCACGCCAGTACGAACATAACTATGTCAAGTTGACCTCGCTCGTGTTATGTAGACATCGCTCGTGTTGAGTTTAACACATCGCTCGAGTTGAGTTAACACATCGCTCATGTTATGGAGGCATCGCTCGAGTTGAGTTTACACATCGCTCGTGTTGAGTTTGTACATCGCTCGTGTTGAGTTCACATCGCTCGTGTTGAGTTTACACATCGCTCGTGTTATGTTGGCATCGCTCGTGTTGAATTTGTACATCGCTCGTGTTATGTTGACGTCATCGCGTGTTGAGTTTACACGACGCGCATGTTATGTTGACATCGCGCGTGTTGAGTTTACACGTCGCGCGTGTTATGTTGACATCGCGCGTGTTGAGTTTGTACATCGCTCGTGTTATGTTGACATCGCGCGTGTCGAGTTTTTACGCATTGCGCGTATCGAGTTTTTCCACATCGCGCATATCGAGAGAGGAGGCGTGGCTAGAATTTCCCGTTCTCGTCCCTTCTTCAATTCTCTCTCTTTGTCAAAGAAAGTGAGAGAAATCAGACTAGAAATGGCGTTTAATGAATGCACTGAAGGAATCATAGATCTATTGGGTGAATTTATTAGATTAAATGATTCATCGGACACAAACAATGTTGAAAGAATACAGAGGTTATGGGAGGAACATTGTAGGATATTCATCTACATTGTTGCAATGGTAGTCCAATTCCCCTCTCCCTAAAAAATGTTGACCTTTTTCACTAGCAGTATCTTCTGGACTGTCAATATATTAGCTATTGTTACATGCCCCTCCCCCACAAACTTCAATATTATACAAAATGTTTATGAATGCAATGGAACAAATTGTCAGTAGTTACATTTCTTTCAATATGCGCCAAAAGTAGGTATCCCAATGAAAGCGCACAGAGGGGTATCACTTTTGAAATATTGACGAAATTCGAAAAAGTAGTATGACTTTGATGTTAAATAAATCGTATTCAATCTTAATTAATACTTACAAAATTTATATTGTTTGAAAGTACTTGTTTTAATCTATGTATAAGTGTGTTTAGAATTAAAATTAATGAATTAGTTGCCGAGAAAATGCGATTTTAAAACGGTTCTAAAATCCCTGCGAGCCGATTTCCGCGCGTTGAAAACCTCATCGGAAAATCCCCATCAGTTTTCAAAACACGATCGCACGATTACCATTGAACCTAGCGGATTAATTTTTGTTGTATGTTATCAGGCTTTAAATGAGCTTTAATTTGATACGAAAATCGTCTTCTATAATAGGTTTTTCGTAACGAAAAGTCAATTTTTGTGACAAAAATCCAATTTTGAATCACCGTTTATGGAAAAATATTATGGATTTTGGTATTAAATTATAGCTAAATCTACATTGAAATCGATAAAACATAGTTTACAAACGTATTGTGCATGGTAATTGTGCGAACTACATTTTAAAATGGTGCATGAGGAGTAAATCCCATTCAGAATTTTAAAGATCCAACCATTATAATCCGGTGAATATTGTAGTTAGTAAAATATTGTACTCTAAAATGTGCGCGTGTTTGTTGTGGCGTTTTCCGTTAAATACATTAATGCACCCTATCAGCGAATGGTACGTTCCATATTTTGAACACGTTGTTTAGTTTTCCTCGCTCGAGAGTTCGGCCGGCTCGACGTGAGATGTGTGACAACAGCGATGTCGGAGATTGACATGTCCTTTTCCGTCGTAGAATATCTGTTTTTAGACATTAATTTAACAACTTAAAATTGTTGTAATGTGTGGAAGATTTATTATGCAAGTATACAATGCAAATGCGTTACATTTGACTCCGTATACGGCGGTCGAAAGTCATTAACTGTGACCGAAATACTGCTGATCACGAGTAAGCCGTTACTTGGCCTAAACTTTAGCTCCGTATTTCAATTTAATAACGTACTTGCAGTTAGAAATGCGAAAAGAAACCATTTTTATAATGTTATATATACTATTCAGGTAAACAATTATTTTTTTTTAATTACCATTGATTATTTTAAATGAGTTTATTTTGACCTATTGTGTGTTTGCCTAAGAACATATCTTAGCCCGACTTAGATTTGGTGTCATAATCATACGGGCCTAAAATCTTGTTTTACGTATTCAAAAGTTATATATAATAGTATTTATGATTGAAATTATGAATATAAAGTATATTAAAATAATATAATAACCATACTTACCAAAAATTAGTGTGAAAGAAAGGAAACAGTACACAGAGAGTTTTTAACATACTTTTTCATTTTTTGTTGATAATTTTAAATTTCACCATTAAAAAAATATTTTTGTTTCATATTAGTTTTACACATATCTCTGAATTTCAACTATATTTATTTATGAAATATACACTACATTCTAACAAGTACAAAAAAAAATTAAGTGAATTAGTACAGTATTTCAAAAGTTACAGATCATTGAAAAATTGCTGTTTTTCCATTTTTTAGGGAAATCCAGCAAAAAGGAGTGCAAAATGCTTTCCGACCAAATTTGCGGGCCAATAATTCTAAAAATAGGTTTCGTTGAGGCTCCAAAAAAAATAGAGTTGTACAACTCTGTGATATCTATAGGTTTAAAAAAATTCAAAACTTTTAACTGATTATTGTAAAAGTTACAACCTTTTAAAAATGCTTCCAATTTCAACTGCAAAAAACACCATTTTTATGCAAAAAAATTGTATTTTTTTTTACTACTTTAAATAACCATAACTTTAGAACGGGTAATCGGATTTTAATCATTTAAATTGCAAAATGCTAATTACATTAAGTTCTTTATGGTTAACTGAAAGAAAAAGTAAAAAAATTAATCTGAATTTTTTCATTGGGATACCTACCAAAAGATGAATACTACAAGAATGACAACTGAATACTCTTATCTTTAAATTTAAATTTTTAATTGTAATTCATGTAAGAGAATTAAAATATTACAAAACTTACATTTCAAAGTTTATTCAAATATAAAAGGTACAGACGAAAAAAAGAAGTGAAAAAAACATTATTTACCTGAAAAAAAACAGTTTTTTAGAAAATAAATTAATTTTAATTTTAAGCTTTTTGCTTATTTTATTTGTATTTCATTGAGACCTAGTCACTGATAATTCCACATTATTAAAAATATTTTTATTTATAATTATATGACATATTCTGAATCTGTCTCTTATTTTACAAGAAATACTTAAACATTTTTTTCATACATTTGTTCCGTTCTTACATTTTATTACATTTTCAAATATGAATATACACTTAATATTTGTTGTTTTCGTCATAAGTGAATAATATATAACATTAAAATGGCATATGTGAAAACAATTAAAAAAATGTTAAGGGGACAATATATCTTAAATGCATGTTGGTGCATATTTCACAAGAATATAATAATCAACTGGGCCATTACATTCAATATATAATAAAGTTGGAAATCATGCTATTAAATATGATATAAAGATATATTTATTTTTCAACCACAGCTTATTCATATTACTATAAAATACTGTAAATTATATATCAAAATATCTGGGCCTAGTTATACTATTATTTTGTACCTAGCCCACTTTTCTGAAGTTTGTCATGCCACATTTCCGCCTTTTTTAAATAACAAAATATTTCTAACAACTCGGAAATAAACAGGTAAACAAGTCTATGGCTGACGTTGGGCCTACTTTTATACTTTTTATTTATATTTTAATAATAATAATATACCACATTTATATAATAATAATAATAATAATAATAATAATAACAGGATTTTTATAGCGCACATACCACTCAAGAGTGCTCAAGGCGCATTAAAAAAAAATCAAAAAAAAATCATACAAATGCCTGACAAATAAAATGCAATTTCTTTGGAGGGTCCCCATCCGTTCTCGTTCTGTCGCGGTCCCGGCAGGATACATATTTGCCTTGCCACAGACGACCGGGTGCTCAGAGACAACAACCAAGACAGAGGCACCCCAAAGATAATGCTGGTCAGGAAAAAGTATACTATAATAAAATTCTAGAACTTTAAGAAACCTCATGATTTCCATATGCCTTAATGAATAAATGTTAAATGTGTTTTTAATAATTTTTTAAAAGTATCAACAGTTTTGCAAAATAGCTTTACTGTCACAATTTGGTTCTACATTAGACCGATTTTGTTTTGGGAGGTCCAATGAGGTCAGATGTATAGACTGTTCTTGAGGAGAGGAACATCTATCGTGCAGACCAAGTTGGGGACAGGTTTTATGTTGTGTAACACTATGCCCCTTCACAGTAATAAAGTCAGATGTGTCAATAGCAACTTGGGTTAGTTTCGCATCGTATGCTTCATCTTTGCGAGCTGACATAAGTAGATCGTGTAGTTTTGTCACTTCCTTATCTTTTTGCTGCAAAAGTTGTAAAGTATGCTGCAAATGTGTTACATCGGACTTAAGAGCTTTGAATTTAATATTCATATTCTGTTTGAATTTTCTATTTTCTTGTAGGGATTTAACCTCTTTTTTAAATTCATTAAGCTCACATCGAATATCTTTTACAGCTTCAACCAAAATAGCACAATCATTGTTTTTAGCTAGTAATTTATCTTTCAGGACTCTATTTTCATTTTCAGACATTTTAATTTTGAGTTCGAAGTTTTCTTTTAGCAAATCAGATAGATTTGGAGAAGCTAATGAGTGATCAAAATGTGATTGAGTGCAAGCGGAATGGATGTTTTGTAGGTCATTTACATCAGTGGTAACCAGGTCATGTAATGTATCATTACATATGATTCAGTATCTATTTTGTTACTTTCAATAGCTGTATTTACTAAAGGTAGTTCCACTTCAGCATCATTGACTTTAGTTGCATCAGTACATTCTAAGTCATTGCACACCCCATTTTCGCTGAGATATTTTTCGGCTTTTTCAACACTAAAAAATGATTGGAATAAAGCTCCGTGATAGCCATCAGTGTTTGCTTGGCATTCCAGCCAGGATAAATAGATACCTGGTTGTTTCCCGACAGCAACAGCATAAACCTTTTTCTTTTTAGTTTTCTTGGATTTAATTAGTTTGTCAGCCATTGCTATGTGTTGCATTGTTGCATTAGCCATTTCGCTATGCAGTGGTATTTGTACGATTTCAATGGACAAATGAAGACAATAGAAAGTACTGTTGCCTAGCACAACGACGCCTTGCACTGATTGGCCGATTAGAAGGCAGAAAAGACGCGGTACGATCGTCCCAGCAATGAAAAGGGCCAAACTAACCCTGTATAGATATTTTTTCTATCCGTGGGCCTAGGCGTTGAAGGTCTAAATCACTTGGATCTAACAATGGGTTCTGTAATAAAAAGTGTACTTTCCTTTTATATGAGTTCCTTGTTTATCACTATGAGTTCAACACCAAATAAAAGTCCAAATATTGTCAAATAATAACAACAATTAAGAGATATCTTTCAAGTAGCGTACGCGTACTTATGTAGCACCCTTTTCATGAAAAAAACATGCTCAAAGGCGCTTTACATAAATACATCAAGACAGACAAAAAGTGACATAGATATATAAAAGTATGGATACAGTTTTAAAAGGTAGTTAAATTCATATTCAGTTTCATTATTAAGAATTTGGCTTATTATATACCGTTATTATAAAACCATTAAAAATTGTTTATACACTTACATATTAAAACATCAAAATTTAGTATTATAAATAAGATTATAATATTAATAAGGATTTTGTCACAACCTCTTAAATTTAAAATACAGTATATTTATATATATTTAAAAATAAAAAAATACAACATTTAAAAGTACGAAGAATAGATTTCTTAAAAATACCAAAAGTACTAAAGTCTGTGCAACCTTTTTCAAAATACTGTAAAACTTGTCCTGCCGTGTTGTTTGATGCAACTTTTAAATAAATAACACATCTTGTTTCCCGATCAATACATCCATGAAAGACAAACCTCCATGAGATAAGTTTGTGGTTGGAATGTATATGCCTGTAAAAAACCGAGAAGATAAATTACATTTTGCCAAGGTGCATTGGCTTTCAAAACATTGCGCACAGTTTATCATTAACAAAATTTATTTTATTAAAAAATGTGTATACTGTACAGGTACTAATTATTTTGCACAAAAAAAAAAGAAGTAAAATCGCATAACATACAAAATGTCTATTTATTACCAAAAGGTCAAATAAAATGTATGTATGTCTGTCTGTATGACTTTATATAAATGCTTTTATTTATGCAGACAAAAGTCTTAAACCTAAAAATGTCTAGAAATATCTAACATTTAAGTAAACTAATGAAAGTTGATTAGGTTTCAACAAGCTTAATATAGGTAGTTACAGTTTTGTTTGTAGATATCATTAATTAAACAGATCGTTTTATATAAAACCATATATAAACGCCCTGAATAATGCCTTACATTTGCATACAAGTACTGAGTTAAGTAATATCATAGTAAAAAACATGGAGATGCATACATACCATAGTTGATTTGGAACAGTTACATTGTAGGTTCTTCTCACAATTGTGGATCTCTATCGCAAAGCTCGTCCAACAGGATCAATAATATTTAGACGTTTTCTAATACGCGCACGTGGAACAAATATTTTTTCGACCTAAAAAAACAAATGTAATACTTAGTCTAGTTTGCAAGGTTGCATGATTATTAACCACAGTATTATGAAAATTTTCATTTTTCATTCATTAGTACAAAATCATGTACGGCAGTGTGTTATAATAAATCAAAACAATACCAGCCATATAAGGGTATAAGGTATAAATAAGTAATTAAACATTTTTGTATTTAATTTAAACTATAGTGTAATCGGGAAAATCAACTTATAGCATAATAAAATTATTTAAAAAAATTAATAATTTTTGTATTTAATTAAAACTATAGTGTAATTTGGTTGATTCTACAGGATATATTACTTTGAGATAGACAGAACCAACAGGCTTATAGACAAATCCAATTGAGTATCAAGTAGTTTTTTTTATACTCTGGGTCCATTTATTTTCAAAATCTTCGCCAATGGCCTAACCTTGACAGGAAACATTGAACCAACTGATGTTTTAAATATATATTTAAAAAATGACTTTTTATTACATGATTTTTAAAGGATCATTTATTTAAACACATATCATACCTGGGACGCCCTGTATGACCTGACCAAAGTGGGTTTGCATGGTACTTTTATTTCTAAACGATGACCAATACCTCGCAAAATATCAAGCAGTATTTTGAGTATGTCTGCCACTAGATGAGTCAGGTGCTGAAGTGTCTGTAATGATTTGACACAAAATGTCTAAATTCATTAAATTAACATATAACTATTAAATGCAAAATGAAAACCTCTAGTTTCATAATGTGAACTACTGTACAACATGAATGCTGTACTACAGTCGAATCGTAGTGGAATTGTCATTTATAAATACTTTGCATATTACTCTCAGTTTATCTAAAACATTTAAGTCTGATTAACTCATTCCTTCTCCCTCCCCAGTCCCTTATTAGATTGTCAAAAGAAAAACAAAAGCCTACCGAGGACAACCAACCAAGGCTACCTATGCCTCTGTATGTACCAAAGTTAGACATACCACTGTACCTTACTACAGTACCCTCTATTAGGCCTTTAGTATAATTAATAGCTCGGGTGTGTAGAAAGCGACGACCTTGAATTGGACGACCCCAACGACCCGGGCGACCTCGAATTGGACGACCTAGAATTGGACGACCCGCACATGTTCGCAACACGCTGCTTGGTAGGCCTATAGTGTTCGTTATAAGAAGACGAGATGTAATTAATCGAGTCGAATGCAGTTTTAACGATGCACTCTTGGCGTTCCATATCTGTTCGTTTGTTTGTGTCGACAAATTCAGTATCAAATGGCGATATTTCTGTATTTTTTCAATCAATTGCTTGCTTGCGAGTATTATATAAGGTATGGTTTAAAGATCTTTGGCTAGTTCAGCTTTGGGATGTTATACCACACTTAGGCTTAGGCTAGGCTAATAGGGGTCGTCGGTTTCGTGTTATGGGTCGTCCAATTCTAGGTCATCCAATTCAAGGTCGCCCGGGTCGTTGGGGTCGTCCAATTCGAGGTCGTCGCTTTCTACACACCCTTAATAGCTCAGTACCATTAAATCAGACTATCAATAATCAGTAGAAAGTAGACTAGGTAGGCCTGTAGCTAGATTTTGCATAGCAGTAGGCCTAGGCTAGTCCGTTGGCTCTGGACCTATATGACTATATTATCTACATGATGGTAGGGGTAAGCCAAAAAATGTTGGGTACGAGTGAGCCAAAATTTGGATACGAGTTGGTATGTGTATGGGTTGATCTGTAGGTCTACGTTAGCTTTAATCTGTATAGGCCTATATGTTAATTTACGCTTATAAGTCTAATTAATAATTTGATTGTTTTGGTACAGTATTCCATTTATGGTAACACACATTTGAATGTGCTATTTAGTTAGATAAATTATATTATCAGAAGTATCATTAAATTAAGTAATTTAGGCCTATTAAAATAAGAACAGTTTCAGCCCTTAAATATAACAAATAAACAACTAGACATGTAACTCGTCACTTTGACGAGTTTGGTTATCCGCCGCGCAAGTGGTGCAACATTAACATAAAGGGGATAGGTTGAGGACAAAAGGAAGTGTTCACGTTGGCATTATGACCTGAACTGAAGAATATGATATGTTGTTATTGCTGAATTTTATTATTTAAATTCATATATAGTATACACAGTATAATCTGTATCCATATCACATACAGTGTAGAATAGGTGAAATTACGGGACCCGCTATTTATTGCAATTTTTAACATGTTGACGGTTTTAAAATGAAACGCGAAGGTAGCAATTCCGAAAGGAAATTATCTCAGCAACAACGTATTAGCGTGTAGAAGAAATTTGAATACGTGAAATATTGATGCTCGCTCTTTTAAATGTAATGAATTATGACGCAAAAGATGAAAATACGACCTTTTTTATTTAACTGGCCATATGATGACGTCACAACATCCGATTGGCAACATTTTTACATAATTTCGTATCTACAATCCAATAGCTTCCAGAAAAAGTTTTAATCGTGATTATCACATTTTATTCTTACGAGCTATAACAGATTAAAATTTACTGTAAAGATGAAATTGATGCCACACGTGATTTAAATTTTTAGGCATGATGACGTCAAAAAAATTAAAATATTTTTAACTCATGCGAAAGATAGTTGATTGACCTAGACAATTTCAAAATTGGGGTGAAAATGGAAAATGAATAAGTGGAGATGCGCTCTATTCAATGTGATGAGCTATGACGAAAGATACAAAAATCCTAAATTTTATATTCGCGTGGCCATACGATGACGTCACAATGTCCGGTTAGCCATATTAATACCTGATCCGATATCTACAACTCATCTACTTCCAGAATATGTCATCCACAAAAAGTTGACCTTCTAGTTTAGAAATTACGACTGTTTAAAAAAAGGCATATTTTAAACGAATTTTTTAACCTTTTCATAAAAAACGCTCGCAAATTGTCCAATTCGACGTGCTCGTATGACGTATCTTTAAGTCGAAATTGTTTAAAATTTTGTAAAATTACTAGAAAAGGCTAGAAAAACATAAATCACGCGAAAAAAATACGTTTTCAATGCTACGTGCGCACCGCACACATAAAAACGACATGAAACGCGTAGAAAGTTGATTATAAATTAATTTTGCGCATTTTGAAATTTTAAATGCGCGTGCGCGCGTAACTTTGTGTAAAACACGCAATTTTTTTGGACAGAAAGTTAGCGCATGATATAAATTAAACTTTTGCAAAGTTTCACTTTAAAATGTTATTTGGTTTTCGACATATGTTAAATACGAGAAAATCGTTAAATCGCGCGTACGTCACGTTGCGCAATTGTAAACATCATGAAAAGCTTCGCTTGACGACGTTACATAAATGTCAAAATGTTAACATAGTTCACAAAATGTTATGTTTGCAAGTTTTAGAGAAAAGCGTGCCACAAAAATCATACAGAAAGAAAGAAGAGAAATAAAAAGTTGATGATGTTGATGATGATTTCGTACAATCACAAGAGGTTATCCTGCAACTTCGTTGCGGATAACCAATTAATGTGATTTACAATGTAAGACCATTGATGTATTTTAACTATTAAATATTTTTACTTTGTGTTTGAAATTGTATGATGATCTAAAATTTATAATTTTTTTTTTTGCTTATCAAATCTCTTTTGTTTCTTTGTTGGCTCTGAAAAGAGCCGTTTGAGTTGTATGCATGTACATTATACGTTTACGTGGTCTTCGAAGTCGTCGACAACCTTCATCAATTGCAATTATACACTGCTTCCACGTCATGGTTTGTTCGGAAAAAGGGACAGAATAAAAGCGAAACACACTTTCCTTGACAAATTGGATTATTGCCTAATCTAATTTTACCTTTCCGTTGACGTTGCTTTGAGCCATGACTTCTTTAGAAAACAGTTTTCTTACGAGTCCCAACGCAAAATTTGTTGGCGAAGTTGCCCATCTGTGGACCTCTGCTATTTCATTTTTATTCATGATGGCGTCATTCCCTGAATTATTTAATTCGGCTAACGGTCATCGATATGGTTGTTGAGGTTGGTTCTCATCAGGTTGATCAAGGAGGACTTGCGGTGGTTGCGGATTACGATGGGGGACTTGCGGTGGTTGCGGATTACGATGGGGGACTTGCGGTGGTTGCAGTTTACGATGGGGGACTTGCGGTGGTTGCGGATTACGATGGGGGACTTGTTGTTGCAGATTACGATGGGGGATTTGCGGTGGTTGCGGATTACGATGGGGGACTTGTTGTTGTTGCGGATTACGATGGGGGACTTATTGTTGCGGTGGATGTTCAGGAGGAGCTTGAAGCCTTCGAAGTTGCATTACTTCGTCTTTGAGGTCTTCTATCTTTTCGGTGAGATTTGCTACCACACCTTGTATGTTGGTCAAGTAGCGTGTAAACCAAGGAGGAATTTCGTTATGTTTCAGCTCAATATAGCTCATCACTCTGTCCACACCCTCCACAGTAAAGACGTCATCGTGTTGCTCATGGTCACTGGATACGTCGTTAGGCAGATCATCATAGATTATATCACCTAACTCGTACAAACACTCGTTTGCTCGCCTTATTGCCACCAATGATGTATTAGATGAACTCTTTCTTCCAATTACACTAGGAACCTAAAAATACAAAATAAAAATGAACAAAATTTAATTGATTTGTGTAAAAAAAACATTGAAAATATTAGGTCCAACACATTATTTACACACAATACAGAGGCGTTATAGTAGTAACATGGTTCTCATCTAAAATGTTAAGGGTTTTCATCGAAGACGTTAACTGGTACTGGTTCAAATAACTGTCTCACAGAGACATCTGGTAGCCATTGACTTAAAGTTGGCAACGCTGACAACATGACAAGTAGAATAATCGATAAATTTGGCAGAAATTACCTTTTTTCCCTTTCTCTTTTTGTTTGTTGTTTTTGGAGTGGAAATGGTTGGCGTTGGCTTGTACCCCTTACTGGTTGATGGCATTTCGTCAATCATCTTCTTCAACTTCACTATCCGAGCTTTCCCGATTTTCATCTCGGTTTTGGTCCTTTTTTAGAAGTTCGCGTTCTAAAGAGCGCAACTCATGTGGATTGTCTGTTGAAATAAAAAAAATAGATCAATTAATCATTTGAAACATTTTTTGAAGTGCTACGACCAAGGCATGTGTTTAAACAAATTATAATTTGAGTCCCAGTATACAAAACAGAGTAACGACTGCTTATTTGATTGAACCGTCCGCTGACTGGGCGCGCAAAGGAACAGAATAATGGCCTGGCTAATAACTCGGAATTAACAATTATTCATTTTGATGTAAAGCATGAAATTACAAAAATATTTAACAAATTATATATTTATATAAAATATATATGTTATTAATATAATCATGATATAATTAAATGTTTAATATATTCCGCGTTCGTGTGTGTACTCCTAATTTTTTAACTATTAAAAGGTAAACTGTTTGAGTGTTTGTGTGAGTGGAAATTGTATTGCTAGAATCAGTAGAATATTTAATACATATGACATAATTATTATATATGAGGACAATACATTTTGATTTGAAAATATAGGTTTTTTTTTCCAATTTGAAGGCTACTGTCAATGTTTACTTTTTTCAATTCTTTAAATTTTTTATAGAAAATACTGTAAACATTTTTTAAACTATTGGTATTGGTTATTGTATGTATAATCTACTACACAGTACCAGTACTAAGATTAAGATATCGTAGTTATTGTTATTCTGAAAAATGTTCTAAAGGTAATGATAAGAAAAGATAAGGATCAATAAAGAATAGTGAGTGAGTGATAATAAAATTATTAACATTATGAGTAAAAAACAAAAACCACAATAAAAAAAAAATGTTTTAACCATTGGGTTTGAACCTTAGCCCAAATCCATAGCATGACATTGCTGCCCATTCAGCCATACAACCAGCTCCCAATAATTCCATGTCATAACACATTAGTTTTTGTCAAAAGCCATATTGTAGGCGCGCCCGTGTAGAGAGAGAGAAGCACGTGCAGCATGCATGAGTCGAGCAACAACCGACAACAATGTTTGTCGTCGCGTTTTAACAGGAGTTGGCGATGTGCCAACAATTGGGTACGCGCTACATACACGTGATTATCGATCCGATAGAGAGAGAGATGCGCGGTGAGAGAGTGTGACGTGCAGGTGGTGGCTGGGGGTTTTGGAGGTAATGCTGAGCATGCCATGCATCCGCCGGTGGTCGAGCCAGTATCGATTATTCTGTTGGGCGACAATGCCTGGTACGAATAAATGAACAGAATCAATTCATTTTATTTTGTTAGAAATTGTTTCCACAATAAAGACGATGATGTAAATTAAAGGAAAAAGTATAGGCCTAGATACTAAAACATTAACTAGGTTACGCTAGGCCTAGGCTATAGTATATGTTGTCGGAGATTAGCCTACAGTAGGCTAGGCCTAATAATTAATCGGCGATAATTAATTGTAATTAACTAATTTACAGCTCTGTTATTTTTATAAATTGTAAGTAAATCGGCTTGATGTGCCAATCAATGTCAGAATCGATACACAGTATTGTTGATAAACAATCACAGCCAGAAAATCTAAAGACGTTTATACAAAGTCGTAATTACGTAATGCATGGGTTGAATAAAATAGGTCAGTAAACTGAAACAACATTCACGCTTTGCTGGGCAAGGTCGTCGCGCTCGATAGGCACGCTAGAAAAAACAGTTGGTAAATTGTAAGACGTTCACGCTTCGCTGGTCGAGGTCAGCACTCGCTCGATTACTCGATAAACACTCCAGAAACACTCCAAACAAACAGCAGAGAAACACGCGTGGGGATGTCGAAAGTCCTCTGACCAGTACTGTACTGTAGGTATGTTAATGTGATCATCCGGTGTGATATCATCATTCTTAGATGTAGTTCTGTTATCGTTATCATCCGGTTTGATATCATCATTCTTGGATGTAGGTATGTTGTTAATGTGATCAGCCGGTGTGATATCATCATTCTTGGATGTAGGTCTGTTATCATGGTGTTACTTCAGGTGGGATGTCTGACGTTCATGGTGTTACTTTCTTTTCTTTGGAGGGAGATGCTTATCGTCAGTATTAAATTTCTGTTTAGTGCTTGATGATGGTCAGTTCAAAGAGGTTGTTTTATCGGACTTGTAATGTCTGATCTTTAACAATAGCCTTTCTTCCTTTTAGTCGATATGTATTGTGACTGAGGACTTTTTCTATAATATATGGACCAGTCCATCGTGCATTTAAGTTTGCCTCCCTTTCTTGACAAATTTCTGGAATTCTGCAAGAGCACTTTATCTCCTGCACAGTATGTGTTGCTTTTAACACCAGCATCATGATAATGTGTATGCTTTTTATGTGCTTTTTTTTATATTTTCTGATGCCCTTTTTCTTGTTTTTTTTTTTTTTTTTTCTTTTTCCAAAAAAGCGTCCACTCTTATTTTTAAAGGATCAGTTTCGGATATTTTGTCATTATTAGACGAAACGATGGGAATACGTAATTCCACCTGCAACACAGCCTTTCTACCATAAACTAATAAGAATGGGTCACATTTCGTAGACTTGTGCTCGGATGTTCTGTAGGCAAACAACACGTATGGGAGTCATTCTGGTCTGCGTTCCACCCATTTGGTAAGGTACTCTGTAATTAGGTATCCCAATGAAAAAATTCAGATTAATTTTTTTACATTTTCTTTCAGTTAACCATAACGAACTTAATGTAATTAGCATTTTGCAATTTAAATGATTGAAATCCGGTTACCCGTTCTAAAGTTATGGTTATTTAAAGTGGTAAAAAAATATACGATTTTTTGCCTAAAAATGGTGTTTTTTGCAGTTGAAATTGGAAGCATTTTTAAAAGGTTATAACTTTTACAATAATTAGTTAAAAGTTTTGAATTTTGTTAAACCTATAGATATCACAGAGTTGTACAACTCTATTTTTTTGGAGCCTCAACGAAACCTATTTTTTAAATTATTGGTCCGCAAAGTGGTAGGAAAGCATTTAACGCCCATTTTTGCTGGAATTCCCTAAAAAATGAAAAAACTGCAATTTTTCAATGATCTGTAACTTTTGAACTACTGTACTAATTCATTTAATTTTTTTTGTACTTGTTAGAATGTAGTGTATATTTCATTAATAAATATATTTTAGATGTGTATAATAAAAAAAAAAAATGAAAAACTATGTTAAAAACGGTGTGTAC
The DNA here is from genome assembly GCF_964355755.1 of Antedon mediterranea. Lineage (NCBI taxonomy): Eukaryota > Metazoa > Echinodermata > Crinoidea > Comatulida > Antedonidae > Antedon > Antedon mediterranea. The sequence continues at coordinate 14,606,927 of NC_092673.1, read as the reverse complement.
TGTTTCCTTTCTTTTACACTAATTTTCGGTAAATATAATTATTAGAATATTTTAATATACTTTATATTTATAATTTCAATCATAAATACTATTATATATAACTTTTGAATACGTAAAACAAGATTTTAGGCCCATATGATTATGACACCAAATCTAAGCCGGGCTGCTAAGTAAGATATGCTCTTTTAAGGCAAACGCACAATATGGGTCAAAATAAACTCATTTAAAATAATCAATGTTAATTAAAACAATTAATTGTTTACCTGAATAGTATATATAACATTATAAAAATTGTTTTCTTTTCGTATTATTACGTTATTAATTGAAATACGGAGCTAAAGTTTAGGCCAAATCACGGCTTACTCGCGATCAGTAGTCGCTCCCGTTAAAGTATTTCGGTCGCAGTTAATGACTTTCGGCCGCCGTATACAGAGTCAAGTGTAACGTTGGTAAATTAGCTTAATAAATTTCCTCGGTACATTTTAACCTAACGCATTTGCATTGTATACTTGCATAATAAATCTTCCGCACATTACATCAATTTTAAGTTGTTAAATTAATGTGTAAAACCAGATATTCTACGACGGAAAAGGACATGTCAATCTCCGACATCGCTGCTGTCACACATCTCGCGTCGAGCCGGTCGAACTCGAGCGAGGAAAAACTAAACAACGTGTTCAAAATATGGAACGTACCATTCGCTGATAGGGTGCATTAATGTATTTAACGGAAAACGCCACAACAAACACGCGCGTATTTTAGAGTACAATATTTTACTCACTACAATATTCACCGGATTATAATGGTTGGATCTTTAAAATTTTGAACGGGATTTACGCCTCATGCACCATTTTAAAATGTAGTTCGCACAATTACCATGCACAATACGTTTGTAAACTACGTTTTATCGATTTCAATGTAGATTTAGCTATAATTTAATACCAAAATCCATAATATTTTTCCATAAACGGTGAATCAAAATTGGATTTTTGTCACAAAAATTGACTTTTCGTTACGAAAAACCTATTTATAGAAGACGATTTTTGTATCAAATTAAAGCTTATTTAAAGCCTGATAACATACAACAAAAATTAATCCGCTAGCTCCAATGGTAATCGTGCGATCGTGTTTTGAAAACTGATGGGGATTTTCCGATGAGGTTTTCAACGCGCGGAAATCGGCTCGACGGGATTTTAGAACCGTTTTAAAATCGCATTTTCTCGGCAACTAATTCATTAATTTTAATTATAAACACACTAGATTAAAACAAGTACTTTCAAACAATATAAATTTTGTAAGTATTAATTAAGATTGAATACGATTTATTTAACATCAAAGTCATACTACATTTTCGAATTTCGTCAATATTTCAAAAGTGATACCCCTCTGTGCGCTTTCATTGGGATACCTACTGTAATACAAGCAAGTATGGATTACCTGAAACACAGTCAAATAACAGTGTAGCAGTAAAAATATGTCATGATGAGATGTACAACACCCGAACTGTACAAATGAAATAATAATAACAATAACTAGAATCATGTACTAATTAATTTAGTTATTGTCTAAAATAAGAGAATTAAATTATAGAAGTACGTAGCATATTGTGTTATATAATTCATATCATATTCATGGTAAGCCTAATCTTAATTTGAGATATGACTAACCCTGAGCAAGTCTAGGTGACCGCACCCCTTCTCCTATAATGGTGGTGCTGAAAAATAACAGATGACCATTAACACGACTGGAATGAATATTATAAAAAAGGTGAAATATCTCCGGAGAGTGGCTGTTTTGTGGTTGACCTGACAATTGTGGCCTGAGTTATGGGACATTACCCTTGCTGGACATCTGGTAAAAATAAATGCTGATTATGCTGCCAGTACACAAAACTATACATTAAAAAAATAATAGAACTTGTGGCATTCCCTTTAGACTAAAGCTCCAGTCCCACGACCAGGTTTTTCTTCCGTCTTCCAAAGGGACACTGTATTGATTGATGGAAAGTGCCTGTTTCCAGTCACCTTTAGGGTCAAATCTATTATTTTAACTGCTCCCTTGTGTATAAAAGAGAGAAAATAGTGACTTATAAGTTTTAGTGCATGTCCTATTATTAACGAAACTGACACCAGTTTTTTACACCAATAGCCAATCAGATGGGCAGGAATTTGGCTTGGTAGGGATCAACATCTGAATATTGTAGCAGAGAGATATAATATAGTTCACTATATATCTTTTGATTATAGATACCTGAAATAACTTTAGTTAGGAGTTGAATGGAATACAAAGATTATAAAGTGTTATTAAAAGTCATAATATATTATATATTTATATATTTATATATAATTATAGATAAAATTATTATATTTTTCTATGTCTTCTACTTCCAGTTCCTTTATTAAATCATGGTATGCTCCATGGGATTTTCGCCGCTATATCCATGGTTTCACCCACACACTGCGTTTCTTTTGCAATCGTTTTTTTCTTCTGCTTGCGTTTATTTAGTTCTCTTACCATATACAAAATGATCAAAACTTTCGAAAGTAACACTAAATCCATTTCGATTTGTATTAAGAATATACAGTACAATATCACAATTGAATTCTAAATGATAAATAGAATAGCAAAGCAGAGAGCAAAGAAAGTATTTACACAATGGTTGACAAGGTCAATCCTTGAATACCTACAATATACAAAGATTGTCCCTAAATTGCAAGCTTATGACATTCTATTCAAAAAGTAGGTCATTAGTGACCAAGTGAAGAAATGACTGGGATTGCAACACTCTTCTCCTGACGTCCTATCAATCAATACAAGAAGAATGAACGAAAATTGAATATCGCCAGCTAATAAAATATTATATATGTAGCACTCTAGGCCTGTTCATATCGAACTTAGGGCGAGATAAATTTACTAGATTAACGAGATGATGTCGCCATAACTTCGATGTGAACGAATTATTAGGGCGAGATGAAGGAATTTCCTCGACTACGGTCAGTCAAGGCCATCGCCTCGACGGAATAGTAAATCCACTGGTAAAGCTAGAAAACGATTAAGGTAATTAACACAGCATGAGGCATTCAGAATTGGAGGTCACCAATACACCAATCAGATTAAAGCAAATTTCAACTTTGACATATAAACATCAATAAATTAGCTTTATATCTGAACCACATGTTAACCGAGAGCGACGATCTGTCATATTACTATTTTAAAACTTATTTCAATACATCTGTACCATACGTCCGTACCGCATTCATCATGTCCGAAAAAGTAAAAGCGAAGACAAAAAATGTTACATCTAGGCTTGTACAGTATATATGTAAAAGAAACATAATCTCCCCAAGTTCGCGCTGTTCCTAGGTATCTGAGCCGTCGTTGTTGTCGCATCATTCGCTGGGATTCCATTCAGCTAGAAAGGAACTCAACTAACGCAAACAGCAGCAAAGCAGTACCTTCATCTAGTTCAGTGTCGTGTCGTCATTAATCATTGTAAAAATATAGGTAAAAACCCCGATAATAATAATAACTGAGGAAGCATTGTGTCGACGGATCGTTAAGCAGTACTCGAAAAAGAAGAAGAAGGTGGTAGAATGGGTGCGTATACACACAAGAAATAGCCCACAATAAAGTGCCCTAACCTGTTCAACTGTACTTCCTGTTTGTGTCGGCGGGGTCGCGAGCACGTGATGCTTAAGTTATCTCGCCCTAACATGAGCCGTCGAACGCAATTTAATGAATTTAATCGAATTACCGCTCTCGTAAAATTTAACTAGATCAGTACTTATCTCGCCCTAAGTTCGATATGAACCCAACTTCTTTATATAAATGACACAGCAGACCTTGATTTAAAAGGAGCGCCATGGCGCTGACGCTCCTTGGCGCTCTTGAAAACGATCAAAGGAGCGCCTAAAATAGCGCTCCCCAACCTGTTACAGTGCGTCATAAAAATATATATAATGATAAGAATATTAACCCCGAATACAACACACAGTCTATATATAGTCGCGCAAACGATCTTTGTTATGGCTACCCCCGATAGGCTAGGCGCGCCTACGATCTTTGATGTTGCGAGAAAAATATCGTAAACAATTCATTCTAAATATAGTATCAGAACGTTCAATCGGTAGCTCAAAAAGACTGCCGTCAGAAGACCGTAATTATACAGACCTAGTTTTTTTGGTCACATGGCATGAAACGCGATACTCTCTGCTTTACCGCAACATCTCACATGTTTTTTTTTTAACTCAGTATGTGAGGGTGGCTGCCGACGATAAACAGTAATTAAGATCGTGTACCTGGATTTTGTGTCACATGACATGAAACACTCTCTCTGATCTTAATAACTGCTCACATGTTTTCCCCTCCAAATTCTGGTCGGGCCTTTTCTTATACACATGTCGCCTTTATGTTAAATCTTATAGTAATTAATATGGAATATATATTTATTTTGCATATATTTTGTTGGTGTCCTAGCCTAGGTGTCGTTGTTTTTATAATTCGCTAACCCAAGGTAGGATTAAATAATGTATAGTGTAGGCCGCCGAAACTAGACTAGATAGATAGCCTCGACTCTCTCTCTCTGCGTGAGCTGAGAGGTCCACGGACCCGATGTCGTCTCGTCGGCGGCGGATTTCCGTCCAAATTAGGATAACCGATGCGTAGGCCTAGCTAGGGTGGCTACAAAAATTGACGTCTACTATCTTTAGATAGGATTTTAATTAGCAAACAATACATTGTTTGTTTGCATTGTCCATGCTTCTAAAGTAAAGGCGATGACAATGGTGTTTACTAACCCTACGAACCACCCTACGATCGACGCGTAGATAATTATCATAACATGCAATACATCGTAGACTACGTTCAGAGAACAATGACCATTTCCGGCCATCTAGAGGTGTCATTTATCAAAATTCGGCTCGCCACAGGCCCAACCATGGTGGGCCTGTGCCTCGAATACTTAATCAAAATAATGGCTCTCCTCAACATATTGAGGAGAGCCATTAGGAGCACTCCTCTTATATTTATAAATCAAGGTCTGACACAGATTGTTGTTAAATTCTCTCAATGGTACTTTATTTACACTATATACAGGTACACAGAGAGTGATTAAAGTTGTAGCTATCAGTACAAGTTATTTCCAAATTGTGTTAATCTACAAGTGTTAATTACAGAATGTACATGACTATTTAAGGAGTAGCCCAGTGAGGTGACCCTCCTTGTCCCCTCCCAAGAGCTGGTATATCCATTAAGGTCACACCCAAGTAGATACCAATTCCACAGAATAAGGCAATTAATTATTAGGAGTTGACACCTTAGTGGTTACAGCCCAGGTCTATAGTCTACATTAGTTAATATGGCCAACCACATGAATTCCAGGAGAGTGAGTGACCTGCTACATATATTTTACAAACCTAAATGTCTAAATCATGTACAAATGCATTTCTTTACTCAGCTGTCCGTCTATCCACCTCTCGTAAGTGATTCGACTTTCAAAACGTAGCAATCTCGTAAGTGACCACCTAGTAGAACGACCATATATCCGAAGCAACCACCCTTGTTTAGCGACCACCTCTGTTAAGAAACCACCTTTGATATTTTGAAGGGACTACCTCTGTTAAGGGACCACTTCTCACAATGGACAACTTCCTGAAGGGGTAACCTCTTCGCATAAGGGACTGCTTTTCATAAACTATGATGCCCCAGTCATCCAGTTGTAGACTATTTGACAGTTTCATAATTTCCTCATCCGTGCTAGCTGCACACATCTGAAAAAATTTGATATTTGACAGGTATCGAGCTTATTAGGAGAGCTATATATATTTTAAAATTGTGATATAATGCGCTCATAGTAGGCTAGCTGCTTGAAAGTAATAATGTGCAAGGTTTTAGATCAGCAAATAACGTTTGCCATTAAGTTTTATCAATGGTTGTGGGCCCATGTTTGCATAAGATGTTAGTGCACAAAAACTACCTTAATTAGATGCTGTCTTGACTCCATACACGGTACATCATTGGGGTCGTTTGATTGGTATTGCAGACCCAGAAGATGGGCTATTACTGGTTTACCGAAGATCCCGGGGCAAACACCATGGTTGATTGCCAGATTTGCAATAACATTGCCAAGGACTCTGCTTTCAATCAAATCTTGACTCTTTCCTAAAGTCGAATCATTGATGTAGTGGGATTTGGTAAGACCATTAAAAAATAATGTGGCCATCTCCCTTCTGAGACCAGTAAGATCAATTCCAGATTCACCTAAATCAATAACACGATCTCATTTACAAAAAAAAGAAGAAAGAAATGCATTGGTCGTGCATAAAGAACATGATAAAATGTTTTAAATTAGTTAAACATTTGTAGGTTATGTTTTAAAAATCGAAGAATCATATTTAGCGACTTTACAAAAATCTATGATAGTGAAACACACGTACAACTTGTAACTAACCAATAAATTTTACTCTGTAAGGCTGTTCTAGCCATTTGCCACTAGGATCGATGTTTAAATGAAACCGAAAATGGTTCATTATGTCGACACATAACAAGTTTAGGTTTCGTAAACCCTCTCTGAGCATTTATATACCTAATTATCAATTCTATTCAATTCAGATGACCTCTTGCAGCACTTAAAAAAAAAAAGTAAGATTCAAGTTTTTACCTAAAGTGTTTTCATTTGTTAATTCTATTAAGTCCATAATCATACTAAATTATAATCGTAATATTACGTAATAATAAACTTACTTGTCTATTTAATGTTAAATGTTCAGTTTCTGCGCAATTATCCATCACTATTTGTTGACTAAAATGTTGGTATGGTTTGTCATCCATATCCATATATCTGAAAAAGATTTAAAATTTACTGAATTTGTTGGTGTATATGCTTTATTTTCTGTCAAAATGAATTGCTATGTTTTACAGGAACATTTTGTGAACCGTTTCTATAATACAATTTTTAACAAGACTCAATGTATTTCTTGCGTGGTCAGGCCTTCAGACTCGTCGTACCCATCCCCAAGCCACTGAACATTCAAAATTGTGCCAAATAATGACGATGGAAGTGGTTTTTCTAAAGAAACATCAGTCTTGTTTGTTAATGATGTCCAGTGATGGCTGGGCCATTATGTAATTTAATAAATCCTGCAACGAAAGGTGGAAAAATTTAGGAAACATTTACCTCGACCAGTCTGTCAGTCAGAGGGTTACATTACAAACACATGAGTGTCATTGCTTATGATCCTAGTTTATGTAATGCATTTTTTTGTGTTGCCTGTGCGTTCTTAAACTGGAATTTAATGTTCTTCCCTGACTCGACATCTGTCACAGTTGCAAGGCGGGCCTCTCTCCTTGGCGATTCCCTTTCCTTTTGTCTCTTAGATTCTTCCTCTTCCCTCAGTTTTCTTATTATTTCATGAGTTTGAGGCCATGGAGTGAATAGGTTTGTCATTCCTGGGGTGCCAAATTGTTTAGATGGTCTGAAATGGCACTCTCGCATTATTATAATGTGTATTAAAAAAACTGCGGTACTAGCCTATTAAATGGTGACATTTTCCCCATATTTTGAGTAAAAGCGTGACAACAGAGCCAGGGGCGCAGCCAGCAAAGAATTAAAGGGGGGGTCAACCAATATGTGAGTATTTTGCGAGCGAAGCGAGCAACCATGGGCTGGGGGCCAGGGGGCCGCCAAGGGCCCCCGGTTGGGGTCCAGGGGGCTTCGCCCCCTGGAAGCTTTGGCGGTCTAGGGCAATCTAGATCATTTGAATCGGTTTACGCACACACAAATATGACAATGTTAACACTAATAAACTGAAACAAAGAAAACAAAAAACAACTCTCATTTTCATTACAGAACATTTTTATATTCCAGGCTGCCACAGACAAACACTTTTTTTCTTGCTTGTTTGTTGATTTGTGTAGAGAGGCTGTAAACTCAGAGGAGGAATTATTTGAATTCCTCCCTTTTCACCAATACAAAAGTTGCATGAAATGAACGTAGAGATGCAACAGTTTGAAAAAAGAAATTAGAATGATAGCATGGAGGGAGTGATATTATTAAATGAGAACCGTAATGTTAGAGTTCATACACTATGCAAGTCCAAGAAGCTATCTTGGCTCCGTGTGTATGTGAGACGCTTATCATACCCAGTACATACAATATTTTGTTTAAAAATATACCTATTTTGTTCGAATGTATAGTATAGGTGATAGCTTATACATAATTGTAATAACTAACTTCTAAATTATTATCATACATTTTACGTTAGTTACTATAAGGGCGCTCTTGATATCGCGTGATGCATCTTTAAACATAAGTTTGGAACATTCTTCTTGGCTTGGAGACAGAATTCGCGAATGACATTCTCTGTATTAATGTTCATGTTAAAGTGTATGTTCATGAGGCACAATCCCGAAAGCTGCTCATAAGACATGTGATTTCCCAAACAGGTTTTCGTTCTCCATAAAGTCGAAAAACTCCGCTCAGTTTAAGCAGACGTTACGGGCATAGGCCTACGCGATTAGAAGAAGTGCACACACATTCGGGAACACATCTGGATCCGCTAATTTTACACAGTCGCTTCCATCACTGAAGCTCGGAATGAAGATGTTCGTGTCTTGGCAGATCATCGTACCAAATTCAAGTTCCTTGAAGACTTCTTCAACATTACACTTCATGATAGACTCGGGTGCTACGCCAAATATTTTAAAGCATGGCCTGTTATCGGCAGAAAAACGGGTTTTTAACTCGGTTTGTAATCAAGAAGTTGATTTGGTAATACTGCTCGGTAGTAATCTTTCACAGTATCTCCAGGATGATTTGATCTGTATTGTTGTCTCATGTTTTTATTGATTTTTTCTAAAAAAAAAGGGGGGGTCAGGACCCCCGTGACCCCCCCACTGGCTGCGCCCCTGAGAGCGCCTCACCCAAGGAAGTGTTTGCACATGGCAGAAAAAGGTGCTTTTCCAGGGCCGTCGACAGGACCTGTGGCGAAGCAAACTTTGTTAAATGATGCCCCAGATGTCCAGAAATGGTACTCTCGCAAATAAAATTCATGATAAATGGCACCTCTAATTTGCAGGAAAAGACACTCTCATATGTAGCATGCTACCAATGAGTAAAACGATCATACTTTTTTTCCTCCAATAAACACACGATATAACATTTTATTGCCGATTTCATTCACTCAGTATTTAGTTTGATTGCGTTCAAGTTCAATGGAACGTATATCTAGGGGAAGCCCCGAAAAAAGTGACAAATTTAATGTCATCTATAGTATAAATAAAATAAAAACATGTTTAATTAAACAATAAATCCTCACAATATTAGAAAACAAGCCACGCAAAAAATATGCTAATTTATATTTGATCACATGACACGTAAAAAATATGCTTTCCGATGAAAAAAAAATTATGTTTTTATATACTTCAGTTATTGTACTTAAATGTTACACACATATTTTTTACTGAATTTTACATTGACATTTTGATTTTTCATGTGACAAGTTTTGGATTAGGCCCTTCTATAAACATACTGTGTGATATAAACAGACTTTATAATGAAAAATATGTTGGTGTTTCTTCAGTTGATGTTTGTAACTGGCTTGGTGGTAAACATTCTGTTGTGCTAGATGATGATGGATGGATTGATGGTGCTTGGGCAACATGTTGTGAAGATGATATGGTTGATAATTTGACGAAGAATTTGTTGGTGGATGTGGTCTTTGTTGATGTTGTGTTGGTTGCTGTGGTCTTGGTTGCTGTTGCGGTTGTGTTGGTTGCGGTTGTGTTGGTTGCTGTTGTGTTGGTCGATGTTGTGTTGGTCGATGTTGTGTTGGTCGATGTTGTGTTGGTCGATGTTGTGTTGGTCGATGTTGTGTTGGTTGCGGTTGTGTTGGTTGCGGTTGTGTTGGTTGATGTTGTAGGTATTATGATGTGGTTGTAATATTAATTTAAATAGGTCCATCATCTGCTTATTATTTTGCTCCGCCATTTCTGTTGCTCTCTGGTGTTGTTGGACAGCCATTCTCTCTGAATGGCGGAGAAAACATTCCTCAGTTTCCCTATCTTGCCTTGCCATTTCTGTTGGGAATGTTTTTAAAACTCTCCAGTTTAGTTTTCTTCATCTTTTTGAGGTTGGTTGCACAACTGAAAAACAAATAAATTGTCAAAATCAGCCAAAATTGAATATGGTGATATGATGTGCTGCCAAAAACTGCATTTCAAAACACTACACTCATTTCTAAAGTGACACTTACCGACAGCTTCTGGCACTTCTGCTTGCTCTTCTTCTGGCTCTCCTCGGCGGTGTCCAATTCTACAGCATCACCATCTACTGAATTTGTCGATTTTTCAATGCTAATTTCTAAGTAAAATATTCTAAAAATAAAATCGCAATACAAAAACTGAAAGAAAGATACTTCCTAATAATTAAGAAATAAACCTGAATTGTATTTATAAATAATAAATATCTTACCAAGGCTTTCATCAACACCAATGCTTTTTTTGGCACACTGAAAATCATCTGTGTAAAAAGAGTTTAAATCAAGTCTGATTTAAAACAAAAGTGCATCACCCCAAGCATCAGCCCTAATATTATTATGCCACAACTGAACTTTCACTTACCCACAAGCCAAACCTGACAAGTTTTAAATTTTTTCCGTCGCTCTTTATCTGGTGCCTGGTGTCTTTTAGCCTTATTGGTTTGGTTTTGCGTCGACCAGTAGCAATATGTATCATCCTTTGGGAAAAAACAAGGAAATTCACAAACTTGATTAATAATTAATAAAGTGTTGGATATTATTATTAATATTATTAATCAATATATGGTGATTAAAGAATTAGCATTAAATGTTGACTTATTCATAATGCTTTTGTTGAATCAAGCCACGATTCTGAAACTATCTCTACTGTCTCTTCATCTCCATGAAAAGACTAAAAAATGAAACAAATTATATAGGGAATTTTTTTGTGAAGGCCTCGCAACGCATGTGAATTTTCATTTTTTAATTATTATAAATTGTTTATTAATATCATTTTGTATTTAAATAATTTTACATTTTTATAGATTTTACATTTTTATATTGTAAAATAGATAATTAAATTGAATAACATTTTGGGCCACTATTGAGTTAATCATTAATTTATACTTCAATTTGTTTTTTTACAATTTACCAATTAGATATCAAAAATATATGGTTGAAGAATTTTCTTTAAATTACTAATTATAAAAATTTTGGTACGGATATGCACTTATATATAATAATATATAAAAAAATTCATTAAAATGGGAAAAAAATACACAAGGGGGTCAACAGATGTTGCACGCTGTTATTGTTAAATCATTATATATTATTAATATAATTTTTATTTAAAAGTTCTGGTAAAATATGGGATTGCACTATTATGAACGGCTGACTTTGGCTAATGGCTCAACATATTTTTTTGGATTGCGAAGAACCATATTGTGAGCTGTGTTATTTCTATTGAACCACCATGAAAAGCGATCGTCTTTTGCGCAAGTTTAAGGCACAGCTTTGTTCTATGTTCAGATAGGGTTAGGAGGTTAAGGTTGTTCAGTGCGTGAGGATAATGTATTTGAAGGGTCCATTGTTATCGTGTGTTTTAACAACAATGTAGCAAAGCCATAAATACAGCGCTACCACAGTCAATGTAAAACTTCATGGCTTAATAGTCTTCATCCGTCTTCCAGGTAAGATTTTTATACACGTATTCCTATTGTCCATTTTGTAGACGTTAATGAGACTGGAAACACAAGGTGTGAAAAATAGATGTGCACTACAGAAAAAGTGTTTTGTTATTGTCATCATTTTCGTTTGTTTTACCCTGCACCTCACAGTAAATTAAGTCACTTATAACATAGCAGTTCTTTGGTTCTTTGATTCATAATTGTTCTCGCAGTTTCTTCACTGAGCCTCTTAGCTATTTGAACAATTGGTCGTTTTCCTGATCGGCAAATAATTCTCAAAAGGAAATGCGGAACAGTTATCCAGATTTCCAAATTCTTTTGCCACTTTCGCTAAGTGTAACATACTGTGTACATTGTATACTAGAAATTCTTCTCCGTACAAGACTCTGCCCTGTTCAACAAAGTAAACTAATAATTGGCTGGCGTATTTGGGCTTACAAGGATGCAAGTGGCCACACTAAGAGTATTCCATTGAGGACAATTTTACCAGTGTAAAGAAGAAATTGTCTGAAGAATTCAGTTGCTTTCCATCGGTCAACTTCAAACAGACTTCTCGGTTTCCTTTGAAAGTCGTTTCTGATAGATCCACGTAAAGCAATCAACTTATCACTAACGTTACTAATTTGAGCGGCAGACATTCATACTCTTATCAAGTTACCCTTTCCTCTCATCTAGATTTGTATAAGTTTCCTCATTTAACACCTAAACAACTTTGGTGCATATAATTGACGGGGAATGACTTAATCAGGGAGCTGTATGAAAGGAGTTCATCAGATTGGTTTCGAAATGACTCGTACATTCTCTCTTCTAGCCCCACTACTTGCTGATATGTTATCCTTCTTTGCGTATTTATTCTACGTGAAAGAAATAACACAACATTTTTTTTTTAATACAGAAACTATCTTACTGCGTTATGTATATAGGTATAGTTAGGTTTGATTAGACAGCGGTTCGAACTTGGGCCAATACTGGTACCGTAGTAAGTAGCCATGTGATGTAGTGGACTGCTATTATATTATTATGTATTTACTGTTGGCCTAGTTGTATATATACAGTATTTCATCGATATTGTGTAATATTATTTTATTTATCATTGTCAAATAAGCACATACATACCTACTAGTACTGTCAGTGTACATTTATAGGCTAGGTCTAGTTAGGGTGTAGACTAAAAAGTGAATAAAAACCCCAAACTGTCATAACTTACCACGTGGTAGAGCGTCGTCATCATTACAAATGTGGAGACATTGTAGCATCAGCATGAACTGGTTCCTCGACATAATCGTCCTAAAACCTCTCTGATCTAAAAACCAATGCTGAGACCAATTAGACCGGGCGCCCGGAAGATTTATTCATGTGAAAAGATACAAAAGGTTTGATGATGTAGTTAGGTGCGTATTAGGGCGAGATGCAATATTCGACATTGCTGCCGGGTCACAGCCTGTACATAGGGCCTGTGGGGATCATAACATAGGGGGGTAAAAATGCATTTATTTATGTGAAGCGATACAAGGATAAACTTTTTTGGATATCATTCGCAGTGGGCTACTAATGATTACATCACCAATGACAGCAACTTTATCTTGTACGTGGCGCCAAACAGCAACATTTTAGGGCCACGCCCAAATGGGTTTATTCATGTGAAGCAATACAAGGTTGAATCTTTTTTTAATGGCAGCAGTATATATTGGGGATGACAAAAACACCAATGACAGCAACTTTATCCTGTACATAAGCTCAGACAGCAGCCCTAAAGGTCCGCAGTTTTCCCTATTCGGCTATATACTCGGCGCGTATGTCGTCTAATGGCGTTCAGCTGAGTTAGAAATACGTGATACGGACTCGGACTGACAATAAATACACAGTAGAATGATAAAACAATAAATAAAGAGAGCAGTTTGATTGCTTCCTGTACCAAATCATCAAACATCAAACTCTTAGGAACTCGCCCAAAATGGGTTTATCCATGAAGTGTGTAATCATTTTTAAGCAGCTCAAATACCCGAGGCTCCATTCGTGATCAACAATGTCGATAATACAAACACATTCACGATAACGAGTGACTTTTATTTTATAATTGAAATATATCTTTATTTTGGAATAATAAATAACACCAACAAAAACACTTAAAATAACCAACAGCAGATTTGTATTTTAGGGTATCATTTTGAACAATCAATATTATATCAAAATCATTATTTCACAACACAAAATAATATAATTTAAGAATATTTTACAGATAAACTAATTAATAATTACACTCATAATGATCGACACCGGTACCGATTATTGTGCATTATTATTATAACTCGATTTAAATATTGTTTTAATTACACACTAGACACTAGTGATATGTCTATATGAAAAAAGGCAACGAAATCTAAATTTGCAACATTTTTTACATGACATAACATAATAGTAAAGTAAATAATAGTTCAAATTCAACATAATCACTTAGAGAATTGGTAAGGTATAGATTAGACTATCATAAAATCAAGAATACTTGCATTAATTTCAATATTGAAAATAGATTCATTCGCGCCAATATTCAGAGACTCATCTAATTCGGTATTCGGAATAGATTAACTGACTTCAGTATTCGGAATAGATTCACCGACTTCAGTATTCGGAATAGATTCACCGACTTCAGTATTCGGAATAGATTCACCGACTTCGGTATTCGGAATAGATTCACCGACTTCGGTATTCGGAATAGATTCACTGACTTCGGTATTCAGAATAGATTCAATGACTTCAGTATTCGGAATAGATTCACTGACTTCAATATTCGCAATAGATTCACTGACTTCAATATTCGCAATAGATTCACTGACTTCAATATTCGCAATAGATTCACTGACTTCAGTATTCGGAATAGATTCACTGACTTCAGTATTCACAATAAAATCACTAACTTCAGTATTCGGAATAGATTCACTGCCTTCAGTATTCGCAATAGATTCACTGACTTCAGTATTTGGAATAGATTCACTGACTTCAGTATTTGGAATAGTTGTAAAATAAAAAAATAAAAGTTGTTTATTTATCATTAGTCGAGGCAAGTAGTGCTGTAATGCATTCTCATTCTTTCCACACATTACCTTTAATAGGAATATCTTGAAATGGACTATCTGGTGATTCATAAAGTAAATGATCTGAGTCAAATGGAAGTTCTTCAGCGTCAACATCAAATGTGACAACCCATTTACTTCCATTTTTTCTTTTTACTGTCCCAAACAAACGAGTTCATGTAAGGCACTACATAATACAGTACACTAATACTAAGCCTAGCCTAGGCCTACAACTAATATAATAGGCCTAGCAGTATGATAGAATATTGCAGTTGCAATGATAAAAAAAATAAAAAGGTAAAGGTACTTACCTATTAATATTAGGCGCTACTGCAGTTTCGCACCACACCTTTATATCTTCGATTTCTTACCAAAATTTTCTTTTTTCACACTCACAACATAATATTATGTAACAAGTCTATACGATTTGACCACTTACGATGTAAATTTCCCAAAAAATAATATAATTATCAACGCATTTCAACGATAATTGGCTCGCTGTCATCAACGCGACAATTGCTCGCCATTTTCGTTCAACAACTAATTGCCAGAATGTTTCATTTGCCCAAAAATTTATAACTATACAAACTATAGAGGGCAGAGTTATAAAATCTAGTTAGACTTTGGTGACGATAACATCCCAGTACAGTAGTTGTAATTCAATGACATGAAAATGCACTAATATCGCAAACAAAAAGATATTTTCTATAACTTTTAATACTAATATACGTACGTACATACGTCACAACATATTATGTTAAAATATTAAAGTTTGTCGCAGCTGAACTAGAATGGTTTATATATAAACATTAAAAAAATTGAATGTCTTTGGTCAGAATATGGTGAGATTAACAGCTATGATTTTATGGTCGTGATAAATAACTCAACTATAACGGTTGCATATTGTTTATTATATTATTTGAAAATTCAAATCTTTCTAACAACTAGATAAGAATAACAAACAACAGCATTGTTTTAAGTTTTTAAAGTTCAGGCTTTTGTCAGCAGATAATGTTACAGAGGATAGAGTTCCGTGGCTATCTGATTCCATAAATGAAAAAAAGGCGCATCGCTAAATCGCTGATACCACATGATTTCTGCGAGGTAATCAGCTATCATTGCTCTGTTCGTTGGTCCGTGCATAGCCTTCATCTTGCTTTTTGCCCTCTTCCACATAGATTCCACCCGATTGGTGGTAACTCCCGTTTGAGGATCGACAAAGTTTCTCGTATGGTTCACCGTCCCATGGACGTAACCATGATTGGCAAGTTGACCATATGCGGCCCACATGTCTGACCAAATTATTGATCCCGGACGTATCCACTGCGTGATTATCGGAATCAAAGTTGCGGCGTTTCTTCGTGGCACTGGTACCAGTAGACCAAGATGGGTGGCCGGTTCATATGCTCCAAAAATCCACTGCTCTGGTACAATCCTTCCTGCATGGTTTTTCCTTTTTGCAAAAAGAGATTCGTCTATCTCAACCAATATTCCCGGACCTCCGAGCTGTTGTGGATGGTTTACGAGGTAGTTTGCAGCAACGTCTCTGCAGAATTGCATCCAGTCCACTACAGTATGATCTGACCCAATCTTCTTCAAAGTTCTCCCCTTACCGTTTCGTATGAAGATCCTCTGGATCGTCCACAGTTGGTTGACCAGACCACAAAAAAGTAAACGCAATAATCTTCCACAAGACGAGGTGCGACTTCTCAAAAAAACTTCCCTTTCAAATACTTACTGTTTTTCTGCAGTTCCGGGTGGGGCAGCGAAAAACTCGACCGTCGCTACATCTGTTGTCGATCCCTTCTTGGCAGATAACATTGCATGTAGGACAAACCATCGTCACTGGTAACAAACCATACCGTCTGCACCACGCTATAGTAGCGGGAATGTTTTCCATGAATCGGAAAGCAATTGTGGCATATCTGATGGATTCAAACTCGGCTCTATCCGGCAATGGCCGTACAGCGGGACCTGCTTGAGCCATATTCAGGAATAAATTCAATTAACGAAAACGGAAAGAAAGCGGTAAAGAAAAGGCAAACTTTGAACACTAAAGACTTTTTGGTTCGAGAATTCTCCCAAAAAGTTGGTGGAATGTTGAACATTCCGCACAAAAGTAAAGTAGATCTATCATCTGCCCCTTACACTCGATTCGACCATCTTTTTTGTTTCGTTAATTTTCCAGCCATATTAAGTACCGTACTGACGCGGGTATAAGCCCACCCCCCTCGAACATGAAATCACGTCAAGTTTGGGGGGTGGGCTTATACCCGAGGATCCAAAAATGCAGATCGTCAAAAACAGCATATGTACACTGTGTATTCCACCATGCGAGCGAGCGCCCTCACGTGTACGACGTTGCCTCTAAATACACGAGGTGTAGAGTGTCGGAAAATTAGTTCGTGTAATTTATCGTAGAATATCTTATTTTAAACATCAATTTAACAAGAATTTATCAAGCAGAAAAGCAAGTATACAATGTTCGTTAAATAGAAATGTACCAAAGAAATTTAATAAGCTTGTTTATGGCAGCCGATACCAAATAGTGGTTTTCCGTTTTGGCAACTTGTAGCGTCGTGTGTGAAGCGATCTTTGACCGCGATGGAGTGTAAACAAAACAGGATCGCTAGGCCTCATATGGCCTAGCGTATATTAGCCTAGCTTGGTTATGATCAAAGGTAGGTATATTCGGTGTATGGACGTCGCCAAATGCAAAATAATGTATTACGACACACACTGTAGATCTTCGAATTAATGGGTGGGCTTATACCCGAGTGCCTCATTTTTCATGAAAATTAGTCAAAAGTCGGGGGTGGGCTTATACCCGAGTATGGGCTTATACCCGCGTCAGTACGGTAGTTAAACAAAAATCATGGATTTTCTATTTGGTAAACGCAAAACACCAGACCAGATGTTGCGTCAAAATCAACGGGCGTTAAACAAGGCTTTGACAGATCTAGATAAAGAGAGGTCAAAGATGGAACAACTACAAAAAAAAGTTATTGCAGATATAAAGATGGCAAAACAAGGAGAAATGGTTTGTGACTGCCGTGCCTTATAGCATACTTGTACAGTATTATGGTATTATTCTAGTTAACAGTATACTGTAACGCTCATAGGAATAAGACACTTCCAATTAGCGACTGTTGTATTATTTTGTATGAGTAAAGACAAGAAGAATAAATAGTTTATAATCATGTGACAAAAAACAAGTAATTGTACTGGTCCTCTTCCAATTAACACTTTCACCGCCAGGCATTCAATAAAGGAAGTACCCCTCACCGCCAGCCATTTTAGATAAATTTACCTGTTTTTCATAGCAAAGGTGTTTGTACCGTATATTTCGGTGTATAAGTCGCACCTGTGTATAAGACGCACCCCCTAACTGAGAGTAAAATATCGGTATTTTTTATATCGTCCATGTATAAGACGCACCTTATTTTTCATCAAAACAATGTTTTTTTAAATTGTAATCAATATTATTGTAATAATATATTTTGTTATATCTACAACGGAACGGCGTCCTTTATTTAGGTTTTTTCATACCTAGGCTCGGCCGCACCCAGCCTCAACAAGTTCTTTCTAACTTGTTATTCATGAGTTTCGCCGCAACATCGAGTGCATGACCGTGTGTGTAACACGTACGTGTGTGGGCTAGCCTCGCTCGATCATTTCGAGAGGGCGCACGTTTTCACGGACAATCGTATTCGATTAGTATCTATGTATCCGAGAAGTGTATACGCTAGGTCCATGCTATAATCAACTGGAGAATATACTAATCGAATACCGTACACCATGTGGCCGCCAAGAAGAGCTTGCGCTAGGCTAGGGGTACGGCGGTCGTGCGTATAACTATAAATACACCATGTGGCCGCCAAGAAAGGGCTTGCGCTGGGGGTACGGCGATCGTGCGTATAACTACTGTATAAATAAATACTATTCCAATCGTACGTAAACGTTTACAAATGAAATTTTATCGGAGCGCCATAATGAACAAATCTTTTCATCATATTTAGTATAACATCATGCTAAAATGCCTTGAAAACTAGGCAGAAGCAGGTTGCCGTTACGTTAGTTAGTTACTGTAGCTAGGCCTAACCTAGCAAATGAGGTGACGATAGCCTAAGGCCTAGCTAGGCCTACTATGTACAATCTGTGTGGTGAGGCATATGTTCGGTGTATAAGACGCATCTTTAATTTAGAGGTCAAATTTGCGTGTCAAAAGTGCGACTTATACACCGAAATATACGGTAATCAGAATAACATGCAATATACACTCAAATAATGAGATAGAAATAAACTTTCCAATGGTACCAAACACTTTATTGAAACTTGGCTCACTTTTAGCACTTTAGGCTCAATCGGAGAACAAAGCAAAGATAATGAGGTTTTTAGCCTGGCTGCACTGTCTGTCAGTGTCACGTTTCTCAACCTATTCTACAAACTAGCGTCTTTCAACTTGCCCTCCAATTCAATGAGCTTATCATATCCTGTGGGGGAGTAAATCTGAGTATGCTGAGTAGCTTGCTGGGGCAGCAAATCAAATTGCTCTTTTTAATTTCCTATAATTGTGTGCAGCTTCTTCAGTACATTCCCAAACCTGCCTTCCCCATGAATTGCCATCCTCTTTCCTCCTCTAAATTCATAAATACATATGTTGTCAGATTTAAATGAAACCTGTTCCAACAGTTTCAATGTTTGTAACGGAATCTGGCCATTCTGCATCCCTCCTTTCCTGTCAAGTCAAGTATAAGAAGAATCACTATTTGAGAAGATTCAATGCCAGTTAATGAATTTAGTGAGTTTGTTAATTACATTTATAAATTAACTGAACACAGGTCATTAGTTCCTATATCTAGGATTAGAATTTCAGGATTAAAGTTACATGTTTGTAAAGTAACATTTAATTCAGTGGAAAAACGAAAGAGACCCAGAAGCGGAGAACGACATACATCACTTAAGATGCATGGTGACCAAGGTCAACAGAATTCTACTGCCTCAGCAAAGTTACATCCACTGCGACAAGGAAAACGAATAGCACACACAGCCAGGATTGCTCGCATTTGATGTAATTTACAGTGAACTCTGTCTAAGGAAGTAACTTCTGCAAAGAAAAAACAACCAAAGGAAATGACAGCTGCGCAGATCACGTGGTCAGGAATCGTGAAGAAATTAAAAATAGATAGAATTGCTGGAACCAAAAAGATTGTTAAAGTGGTAAGCTCCAAACCAAGACCCATGCACATATATTTCTGAAATGTTATGTTATTTCTGAAATGTTATGTTACTTCTTCATTGGTTTGCTGGTCAACCCTGCCTATATAACAGTGATTTAAACAATTAAACTCCTCTGGAGTTAAAACATCAGTTTAACAATTGCAGTCTTCGAAGTGTTGATAGTGTTGCAGTATTCAATATGTTGTCCTGAATCAACTTGTCTTTATCTTTGGTGTCTGTCAGTGTCACACCCTCTGTCATCATTTTCGAGTGTTTCATTTCTCTTTCCTGCTGTCACATGCAAAATATTTGTTTAAAAATAAAATCAAAAAGAGTTGATTAATGTGCGAGATAGGGGCGCACGCTGTGCAAGTGTTGTGCTTATAATACGCTGCACATCTTTATCGTCTGTTTACTTACCTCATTTATTTTTTTCCCAATCCCCAATGTGAATAGACTTGTCTTTTATCTTTGTTTTTCTCACCCTTGTCATCATTTTCGGGTGTGTTTCATTACCTGCATTCCTACATCATGTTTGCCTCTAACAAACATTGTCATTTGGCAACAATTACTTTTAAAAGTAAAATAGCTGAAGGCTCACAGTGGTCCACCTAACCGAACACATTCTACAAGATGCTTGCACTGTTGTGAAGGTTTAAATTGCAAAAAGTCAATAAAACCTGTTTAACAAAATGCTTGGTTCTTCTAAGTATTGCAATTGACATCATTGAAAAATGAGCGAAGTAGTCATCTGGCAAGACGTCTTTCAAAACAACCACATCATAATATAGCAAAAACTTCCTAAATTATAAAATCTCGGCTGCCCTCTTGTGTGGTCAAACCATTATCTATAAAAAC
This sequence comes from Antedon mediterranea, assembly GCF_964355755.1. NCBI lineage: Eukaryota > Metazoa > Echinodermata > Crinoidea > Comatulida > Antedonidae > Antedon > Antedon mediterranea. The sequence goes on along the minus strand of NC_092673.1, from coordinate 14,586,077 downwards.
TAAATCCTGTGGGTTTATAATGTTCAATCTGAACGTGCATGTACAAACTACCCATAATCAATAATTATATATACTTCTTTATTTCTTGTGTTCTTTCTGAAATCATCATCCTCCAATTCAATGAGCTTATCATTAGTTTCTATCCTGTGGGGGAGTAAATCTGAGTATGCTGAGTAGCTTGCTGGCGCAGCAAAGCAAATTGCTCCTTTTAATTTCCTATAATTATTTATTTTACAAATTTCGTAACCTTGATGGTACTCTTAATTTATACCCTGAGTACGATTGAACATGAAGGATGTACGGAGTGGATGAGAAATGCAGTGCACAGAACATGTGTATAAAATGAATTACAATTTATCAAGATTCAAATATAATAAAATGACACATATCACCTTCACATAAGGCGTCATCTACAAATTATTTCAGACCACAGAGACGCGTCTGAAAACTTACAACCCATCAGACGCGTCTGTCCAATGCTGAACCTCATTAACGATCTATTATGAATATTCATGAGCTACCCAATCACGGCGAAGACGCGTCTGTGTGATTAAAACCCGTCTTCGCTGTTTAGTAGGTAAAACAATAGAAAACGCGTCTGAGTGATTAAAACCCGTCTGTATTGCTTGTATGGTGAAACAAAATTGGTATCATTTCACAGAACCACCAAATCTGAGACTAGGCCTAGGTTATCCTAATTTGGACGGACATCGCCGATGAGACGACATCGGGCCTGTGGACCTCAGCTCATGCAGAGAGAAAGAAAGTCTAGGCTAGCCTAGTTTCGGCGGCCTACACTAGGCCTATAAATTATTTAACGCTCCTACCTTGGGTTAGTGAATTATAAAAACAACGACACCTAGGCCTAGGCTAGGATATGAAAAATAAATATATATTCAATATTAAGATAAAACATGTGAGCAGTTTAGAGCTAGAGAGAGAGAGTATTATGTTTCATGTCATGTGACACAAAATCCAGGTACACGATCTTAATTACTGTTTTATCATCGTCAGACGGCAGCCGCCAGAGTATCGCGTTTCATGCCATGTGACCAAAAAAACTAGGTCTGTATTTATTACGGTCTTCCGTCGGCAGTCTTTTTGAGCTACCGACTGAAAACGTTCTGATACTATATTTAGAATGAATTGTTTACGATCTTTTGTTCTCGGCATCGTTCTGGATGGACTGGACGTTCGCTATAAGGCGTCATGTCCAAATGTTTTCAAACTGACAAAGCGCGTTAATCGCGTTTTCTTTTGTTTTAGCGTTAGCGTGAAAATTCTAAAATCGTCAGACCGTTTGGAAAATGGACAATATGCATAGCTTGTAATAGTTCCGCCCACTAACATGCTTGACTGATTTTTACGAATTGTTTAACGTCGTTGCGAATCGCTTCGTGAACGTCGTTTAACGATGAGTCATCACAAACAGGCCCAAACAATTCCTGTTTCAGTTTGCCTTTTAATTAAGAGAGTTTGTAGCTGAATTGTATTCCAGGGGTGCCGATCTCAAACATCATTCTAAAATGTTTATAAGTTTGTAACCTCAATAAATAATTTAATATTAATAAACAGGGGCCTGGAATGTTTTTTAGTCGCTTTCTTTTACATAGCCGACTGAAAATATCATTAGGAAGTTCATACGATGAACTAAGCACCTATAATAAGCAACACGATGTGCCACGCCACCGGTGAACTATTCACATCTCACTTCTAAATGCATTAGCGAACGTCTACAGTAGCCGATCGATAAAAAAAAAAGGTTTTCTAAAAATAGCAGCAGTGAATGCTCGGCCGACCGTCGGTGTTCGCTCGCTCATAGATTGCAGGCCGATAACATAAGAAAGGTAAACAAGTACCTAGATGTTGGTCACGCGATATCCCCTTTCTCCTCCTGTTCACAGCGCTCACATGTTTTTACTTCAAATTCTGCCGGTCGGTAATCTTATTTAGATCGTTGAAAAGATGACTGATCATTAATTTAATTCATTTAATGTTTGATTCTATTTTTGTGCTTTATTTTATTTTGTTTATCTTTATAAATTTGATTTATTTTCATTAAATTTTTATTGTTATATAATGTCTCGTCATATTGTAATTTTGTGAGGGTCCCTAATGATCAGCTTCGGCTGGATGGACCACCCTCGTAAAATATTCTTGAAAATAAATATAAAAATCATTGGCTATTTTTCCGTTGCACAAGGGCCTAGTTGTATTAATAATAATTATTATTATAGTTATTAAACAAGGAATGTGAAGGCTTTTGAGCTTTGTCGTCGCTCTGTATTTTTTAATTTGTTAACTAAGTTAGAATTTACTAGCATAATATAATACTGTAAAACCAGACACTTTTGTGACATAAAACTTTTGCAAATTTGAAAAAAAAAAAAACCATTGTGGATGCGATCTTCGTATATATCGAACATCCGTCGATCCAGAAACGATGCCCACAAAAAAGATGGTAAAACATTCATTCTAAATATGGTATCAAAACGTTCAAGTCGCTCAAAAAGATTGCCGACAGAGAAGACCGTAATTAATACAGACCTGGGTTTTTTGGCATGAAACGTGATACTACTCGATGTTTTACCTCAACCTCTAACATGATATTATTTAACTCAGTACGGCCGGCCGTCCATTAGAGGGTGGTGGATGCTGTGCTGACGACAATAAAACAGTAATTAAGATCGTGCACCTGGATTTCCTCTATTTATATCTAAACTGTTCCCAGACTCTGATCCACTCGCATGTTTTCCCACTCCAAATTCTGGTCGGGCCTTTTTCTTTACACAATATCTTAATCATTTAAAAGGCCTATGACTGGAAAATCTTAACATGGAATATATATTTATTTTGCATATATTTTGTTGGTGTCCTAGCCTAGGTGTCGTTGTTTTTATAATTTGTTATTGAACCCAAGGTAGGATTAAATAATTTATAGTATAGGCCGCCGAAACTAGGCTAGCCTGAACTCTCTCTGTGTGAGCTGAGGTCCACGGGCCCGATGTCGTCTCGTCGGCTGATGTTTCCGGCCAAATTAGGATAACTGATGCGTAGGGCGGCTACAAAAATTGACGTCTTCCAGCTTTAAATAGGATTTTAATTAGCGAACAATACATTGTTTGTGTGTATTGTCCATGCTTCTAAAGGCGATGACACATAGACATTTTAAAACAAACGACGTTTAACGCTAAACGCGCGTCTAACGGCTAAACAATTACAGTGGGCGGTGGGCGGTACAATACTAAATGCATAAATTAATTAGCTCTTTTACGATCGTTGCACGCGTTAAACGATCAAGCTATCAACGGTGACCGTTTGACGCGGTTTGTACGTTTGGAAACATTTGGACATGACGCCTAATATGTTTATTAGTTGGCCTGTTCGTTGAGGTTCACCTGTGTTGGATCGCGTGTCTCTACGTTTACATCGTGGGAAATTTATATTTATATTCGCCGTTGAGTAGGTAAACACGCATGAAGGAAACGATTACAATTAAAAAATATTATTATTCTGGTCGAGCCTTTTTCTTTACACATGTCGTAATCATTTTAAAAGGCCTAGGCCCTAGGCCTATGTTAAATCTTAATATGGAATATATATTTATTTTTCATATCCTAGCCTAGGTCTAGGTGTCGTTGTTTTTATAATTCGCTAACCCAAGGTAGGAGCGTTAAATAATTTATAGGCCTAGTGTAGGCCGCCGAAACTAGGCTAGCCTAGACTTTCTTTCTCTCTGCATGAGCTGAAGTCCAGAGGCCCGATGAGACGAATTTCCGTCCAAATTAGGATAACTTAGGCCTAGTCCAGGGAATAATTTCGCCAGTGTAGCATAGCAAAAAGCTATACAAAACAACCTTCTTGCTACACATTTCTACAATTGTGTAGCAAAAAATACGATAGTAAACTATGATTCTCGACTAAAAAATCAGTTTGATTCGCCAGTCTCAGATTTGTTGGTTCTGTGAAATGATACCAATGTTGTTTCACCATAAAAGCAATACAGACGGGTTTTAATCACTCAGACGCGTTTTCTATTGTTTTACCTACTAAACAACGAAGACGGGTTTTAATCACACAGACGCGTCTTCGCCGCGATTGGGTAGCTCATGAATATTCATAATAGATCGTTAATGAGGTTCAGCATTGGACAGACGCGTCTGATGGGTTGCAAGTTTTCAGACGCGTCTCTGTGGTCTGAAATAATTTGTAGATGACACCTTAACGTTATTACAAGTATATGGTATATTACAAGTATATAATCTTACAATAAATGAGTATCTTACTTACAATGGTCAATCTGTATTATTGCTGAGGTGCGACACCTCCCTTCTCTACAAGGTTGATGTGAGGTGTAATTACTACATTCCTCCGCAATTCTTTTATACAGTAATACACCTGACTAGTTCTATGCAAATTACCCTTTGCGTTTAACTTTAAATATCTGTCACTTTTGACTGTGACAGACTCGCAAGACTGCCAACCTAATCCGAGAGCTCCTGACTTCCCTCGATGGTGAAGAAATTCATTACGATGAGAGCAAATATCCAAGCAGTGGCATTGAAAGTAAAAACACTTTGGTCAACTAATGCCATGGCTCAAGCCAAGTTGATATCAATCAATCTCTAGTGAAATTATTAAATTGAGGATGCTATATAGCCAAAATTATAGGCTCCTACCTAACTCTGAACACTCGCTCTTTTTAAAGTCTTGCATATGATCTGTCAATGTTTATTTTGCAATGATGGGTTAAATCTTCTTGTCGGCATCATGAATAGATATCTCTCTCTCCCAGCCTAGACCTAACTGCCCTATTATGATGGATGGATGGAGTTGTTTCAGAAAATTAACTTTCCTAAGTTCTCGGTTTGCAATTATCATCACATCGGTTTTATAAACCATGTTTTAAGTGAAAATGTGTCATCTCCTAATATGAAATGGTAGTTGTTGACCACCTACAACAGATGGGTGGCAGATTCAGTGTTCCATACTTTAATAAAATGAGGATCCCCAAAAATAGCAGCATCATTTACTTGCCCATACTAACCAATGCTTGTTCATTCATACAAAAAAGTATTTGTCATCATAAATGACCATTAAGTACTGTACTAAGCTGATAGCTTATGATCAATATAGGGAAATGAAACCTACCTTCAAGCTACCAATTCTAGTATAGACTATTATATAGTCGTGTACAGGCAGCTGAAATCAACTTTGACCCTACTCTAGCAGAAGGGGATTTTGGATTTTAACATTTCTATATTTATCTATCTACATTTTTTTTTGTGATGTCATAATTACTGCAGTCACATGTACCGTAATATTTTTAAAGATTTTCTGATAGAAATGTCCGGAACCACATTTAGTGTTGAAACGACTGCTAAACAATATGGAAAGAAAGTATAATACTTCAAGATACATAAACGCTAATTATAAAAGATACAAAATTGACCATGTTAAAAAATAAACTTTGAATTTATAGCTTAATACCTCTAAAAATCTATTGGCGCCAACAGATGACTTGTCCAATATACTTACATACACAAAATGTTGGTTGCAGCCACCGAAAGGCATGCTCGATTTGGTTGCATGTGATTTTCTTAATGCATACAACAAAAGCCTCACTTCCATGCACCAATTGTTCTTTCCACTATGCTTCTTGATACAGAATGTGCACTGTTGTACCTTCTTTCTTCAGGTGTTATAGGATTTTAAGTACGGTCTTAAGGCATATCCAGAGTCGCCCAACAAGTACCCGGCACTGCATGTTTCGGATGTGTGTGTATAATTTCTTTTATATTTTTAGTTACGAAATATCCAACTGGTGAGTGTTGGCTGGATTTTAGGTCATCTTGGGGAATAATACCTGTTTGTGCAAAAATGTTGTGCACTGTGGGGCTTTGATGTCTTTTGTAATTGAAAATAAACAGAAGAATGACAAAAATAGAAATTAAACAAAAAGATAAAAAAGAAAAACATGCCTGTGGCCAGGTTAGGTACCAGATATCTTTGACTTCAGAAACATTTTTACAGAAATATTTTTCAAAACAATTTGTTTGTATTTTATTTTTTGTATTTTTTTTGGTATTTTTTTTTTGTATTTTTTTTTTAAACTGCACAGAAACTCAGTTCTCAAAAGCGAAAATACCTTCTAGAAATTCTTTTTCAAAATAATTTTTTTTGTATTTTATTTTTTTTATTTTTTTTTTGCATTTTATTTTTTCCCCATGAGAACCAGAAAAAAGCAGATTCGAATGACATGTTGTCTTGGCATTTTCTTGTCTGCATTGATTACAGAGTGTTTTATCTCTGTCCATGATATACTTGATGCAGACATGGCATTATCTTGTCTGCATTGATTACAGAGAGTGTTTTATCTCTGTCCATGATATAAACAGTAGTAAATACAAAGCATGGTGGCCACAGGAAGTAAAATAAAAGAAGTAAAGAAGATAAAAAGAAGAAAAATAAAAAGCAATGAAGAGAAAGAAAAAGTTCAGGCAACGGCATGAAAAGGAACAGAGTGGGGCTAGCAGGACACAGATAGCCGGGCATTCAATCCATCCGAATCATCAGTGGGTATGTGTACGAACAAGATCAGATGTTAAATGGGAAGAAAGTCGTCAGCTACCAATATTCACCAATAAATAATAATAAATAAAAATAATAAATAAAAATAAAATAAATATTGAATTAAATATAAAAAAAATAAATAATAAAAAAATTAATATAAATAAATAAAAATAATATAAATAAATTATAACAAACAATAATAATAAAAATAATTAAAAAAAGATGCACAAAATTTGGCCTACGGAAAATGAAAAGTAAATGAGCGGAAAATTAACCCACAGATGATTTTGTTATTTGTTTGTATAAGTAAATTACTTAGGCTATACTGCATAACCAGATAGGGGTTTCTTATTATTTGATAATTAACTTAGGCTATTCCATTAAACCAGATAGGGGTTTCTTAATAATCAACTTAGGCTACTCTCGTAAACCAGATGTTATTTTATATCTTATCTATTTTTTTTTTTTTGACATTGCATTTTCATTAACTGCAGATCCTAAATATTGATTAGCAGCCAGAAGCTGGTAAGCAATAAATAATGGTGATGGAGATTATTCAGAACAAAATACACAAGTTCTGCCAATTGTTGCATCCACATGAGTACTGTATTTATTTGACATAGGCTTGCTAATGCGTGACGATAATCTAACGTGACGGTTACAATGTTCCTATATAATTACTTCTTTCTAGGAATTCTCCGCCACGCCCAAGTTCACATATCACGATTAACTGAAAGTTTAACAAAACATCTATAAAGTAAAGACTCAATAGTTACTACAATAGTTTCATTAAGATGATATGCCTGCCTCCTAATCTTATGTGTATATAAGTATACGCTTACCGAAAGTAGGCCTAAGCAACCAAAGTAATACACTAGCATCTCACTGATGTGTCCATTAACCACCATTGTCTTGTACTAACTGACTGACCTTGGCCACAGAACACAGTGAGCTAATTTGCATAATAATGCCACCTGTGAGCACTACTAACTAGCCAATCAGCAAAGAGTCACTCAAGTGGAACAATGAGCTAACTTGGCTTCATAGAGCCACACAATAAATAAAGTACAGTAAATTAATAGTAAAACTTCTTAATTTGGCCATATTTTAGCATCTTGTTTTGAGACATTCAATTCTCTCAAGAGACAAGAGTAATTTGGCCTAAATGACGTATACCAAGACAAAGTATTTAGAACAGATATGAAAGGAAACAACTGTAAGATGCAGTTCCCACCTTGAGATGATTTAAAGAGAAGATTTTGAATTTCAAGAATCGGTATAGTGTGAGCTACACAATATAGAGACAGGTGATGCACTTACAAAAAAGAACAAGAACAGTAGGCCTAATACAATATTAACTGGAGTAATTTATAAAACACCAATTATGCAAAATGTATAGACCTACAGAAAGTTGGTAAGCGAGAAATAATGGTGAGGGGAGATTTTAATTATTGAGAAATAAACAGGAGTAAAGAAATAAGAAGGCCGTAGCGAGAAGTAAAAAACAGATAAGGCAAAGATGCATTCTAAATATTGATCTATATTAATATGAGGTAAAGATGCTTTAAATATAATTATTGTTATAAAATACGACGATCTGTGCTGGGAAATTGGGGTGGGTGGTGAAAGTTGAACATTTCAGACTGGCTACGGCCCTGAATACCTCATCTGGATTACTGACACAAGCCTGCAATCCAACGGCCCTGAATACCTCGCCTGGATTACTGACACAAGCCTGCAATCCAACGGCCCTGAATACCTCGCCTGGATTACTGACACAAGCCTGCAATCCAACGGCCCTGAATACCTCGCCTGGATTACTGACACAAGCCTGCAATCCAACGTAGAACAACAACAATTATATTAGAGATTAAAGAAAATTCATATGAAACAAGAATAAAAAAACTAAACTTACTGACACTAGAAGATATTAGAAAAAAAGCTGACCTTATTCAAGTATTTAAAATGAATAGAGAAATTGACAAATTAATTTTTGGGAATTTCATGTTCAGCCAACGTGTTATTGAAAATTACTAAGGGCGGAACACAACTCTATCTAGAGATGGACAGTACAAATGTACGGCTCCGAGAAAAGGAATAGAAAATAAACATGGACCAGTGGATATGATGAGCACTTTAAACCATAAATTAAACAATATTTTGTAATAAATATTTGTTATACTTTTTCAATGTTGTTGTACCATACTGATATGAAAAATCAATGGGCAGTTTATGGATTTTCTACACCTGTCAATTTCAATATATGGGGGGGTAGGTCTACTATCAACAAAATACAGAAATAGGATTTATAAAAGGCTCTTTTTAAAACAACTTTAGTTGCATACATAAAGGTATAAACTAAATAAACTGCTGTTGCCAATATAAGGAAATGGTTCCTTTTATAGCAAATGGTTGAAGATTTTTAAATATTATGAGAAACATTCTTATAGGTTATGTATTAGAAAAATACACGCTTGGATTGAAAACTTTGTTTCAAAAAATAAATGCGATATCATTGTTGTTAAAATTTCAAATTGACCCCACAATTCACCATTACTAATGGTATTATAGATCTCGTTGCGTGTTTGAAGAAATGCCAAGATCGTTTGAGGATTGTATGAGATGCTTTTAAAATTTAACCATCCATTTACTTGTGTTCAGTGTTTTTCACAGACAGTTTTTATTCTTTATGCTCTCTGCGTGTAACATTTAGAAGCCTTTTGTTTTCTTGTTTTTTTCCCATTCCATTTCCTCTAACTGGTACATTGTAGTTTCCGGTACAGCTATTTTGTGAACTGGTCAACAAACTATTTCTGTCAATACCAATTAGTTTGTATTTCTTCTTTGTCCCATCAACCAGAGTAGTCTGGTTTTCAGGTTTTCTTTCTTTTTATGCTCTCTGCATGCAACATTCAAAAGCATACAGTTTTCTTGTGAAACCATTCCATTTCCTCTAACTGGTACATTGTAGTTTCCGGTACAACTATTTTGTGAACTGATCAACAATGATTTCTACCAATACCAATTAGTTCATCCAACAATGATTTCTGTCAATACCAATTAGTTCGTATTTCTTCTTTGTCCCATCAACCAGAGTTGTTAATTTACACATATTCTGGTTTTCATGTTTTTTCTTTTTTATCCTCTGCGTGCAACATTTAAAAATATATGGTTTTCCTGTGAAACCATTCCATTTCCTCTAACTGGTACGTTGTAGTGTTTGGTACAGCTATTTTGTGAACTGGCCAACAATGTTACCAAACCATATTCTTGTTGTTGTTCTTTATGATGATTCAAACTTATTGGATGTGGATATATATAACATAGGCTACTTTGCCTCCTGATCAGTAATAGGAAACAACTCATTTATACTATACTTAAATTCCTGCATAGTAAGGTGCAGTCTAAATATCCCTGGTTGCCAATATGTCATTTAAAAAACACAAGGGCATTGAAAAATGTACAGTATCTTGTCATAAATTATTTCAATTTTCCATAATATGTACTAAATAAATGGTAGTTAAATTTGTTTCTCTTTGTACAAATCTCAAAAGATATAAGACAATTAGCAAATAGTAAATTTAAATTTAATTTTTACCAAATGGTGAACTGCAGATTCTGTTTAATTTTGGAATTCTTTTGGAAAACAAAACGAAGTTTAAAACCCTAATGTTAACTATGCCCAATTATATTGCATAATGGCAATACATAAACACTATACAAGCTAGGTCTTACTGCTTGTAAGAAAAGGAATAAGGTTTTGAAAACAAGATTATTTTTCTGCATATAACAGCACTATATACAACAATCTACAATCAATGGTTGATGGCAATTGAAAAGGAAGAGACACAGTATACCTAATATTGGTACAAGTGTATTTAAGCAAGAAGCTTATAGCATTAAAATGGAAATGAGAAAAAGATGTAGATGCAAAGCTCTTAGAGCATGCAAAAGTGGTTATTAGCGTTCTAGGTAATAGGACTACAAAAGGAGTGACGTTTGGGCACAGGGGAAACAATATATCACCATTATGTCTTATACCAAGTAAAGGTTTAAGAATCTTTAAAGGTTAGGTAAAGACATATAGCATTGAAATAATCAAAGTGTAGATGCAAGAGGGTAGTGTGCAAAGCTCTTAAAGCATGCAGAATGGTTGCTTTTTGAAAAAGTGATGTTTTGGTACAGGTGAAACAATATCACCATTATGTCTTATACCAAGTAAAGGTTTAAGAACAGTATGGATTTTTGTTTAGTCAACAACATTGAAATAATCAAGGTAAATGAAAATTTCTGGTCATGTCAACAGAGCAGTGACTAAACCATAAGGAAAGGACGAGATCATTACACTGAATGTTCAAAAGGATGCAGGGATATAGTTGAAAATAAAGGGATACAAGTCATCCACAGAATTGGCCATTTTGAAAATGTACATGGCTTTGATAAAGATATTTTTGATGGAGATATTTTTTTAAAGATTTCAATTAGAACTATGCCTGATTATATTGCATAAAGGCAATTCATAAACACTATACAAGCTAGGCCTTACGGGTTGTAAGAAAAGGAACAGTGCTTTAAAAAAAGATTGTTTTTAAAACCTAGTGCTGCATATAAGAGCACAATACAACAATCTACGATCAATGGTCGATAGCAATTAAAAAGGAAAGAAAAAGGAAACACAGTATACCTAATATTGGTACAAATGTATTTAAGCAAGAAGCTTATAGCACCAAGAATGGGAATGGGCAGGTTTAAAAAAAAAGATTGTTTTTAAGACCTAGTGCTGCATATAACAGCACTATACAACAATCTATACCAAGCAAAGGTTTAAGAATTTTTAAAGATTAGGTAAAGACATATAGCATTGAAATAATAAAAGTAATAGTTGATTTAATATTTTGAATTCATTCTATGGACTTCAATTTATTAGGTTTCTGGTGTGAACCATAAGGAAATGACGAGAATGATTACTGCACTGAATGATCAAAAAGCTACAGGAGTGTGCAGCCAGCCTAATGCTGCCGGAGTGTGCAGCTAGCCTAATGCTGCAAGAGTGTGCAGCTAGCCTAATGCTGCAAGAGTGTCCAGCTAGCCTAATGCTGCAAGAGTGTGCAGCTAGCCTAATGCTGCAAGAGTGTGCAGCTAGCCTAATGCTGCAAGAGTGTGCAGCTAGCCTAATGCTGCAAGAGTGTGCAGCTAGCCTAATGATTTAGCAGGCCAAGCTGCCACGATTTGACAACACATTGGCCCATGCAAACAAAGATAGTGGCAAGTCAAGATGCCACATTTTGACCACATACAAACAGTATGTGAAGCCAGCATACTTCACAGCATTTACACTGTGTTATAAATTGTACCGCCGCCTAGCGGTATGGTATATGCGCGTACCTGGCGCGTGTATGTGCGGACCTTAAATGACAGGTAATTCTAGCCAATCATAGCACTGCTACGCGACCAAACAAAGTGCACTGAACTTTTACACACGAAAACGCGTTCGATACGCGCGTCAACAATTCAGAAGCTGTAGATGTTATGAAATTTGATCGGACTTTGTAAAGCTATTAAACATATTTAATTTAATTTCAACAATTTTTGAAAAGTACAGTTAATATCTTGAATAATATAAATGTGTACATATCTACTTCATATTGTTATTTAATGTCTTTTTAATTATTTTACAGCGGTTTCAAAAACCATCGTTTAGCATTTGTGACATGGTAGTTTTGCAACGACATGCACACGGCCAGCGGCACAGACAATTCAACAGCTCAGACTGTGCTGTTATGTGTTAAATATTATGTGCAGCTAGCAACTGTTGAAAAACTGAATAAAGTTGAAAATATACCTACCTGTCTTTTCATTTGATATCTTTTTATGTACTTGTTTATTTACTGAATTGATATGATTGATTTTAGTAAGGGCATAACATTTTAACATAACTATTTTGTAGGTGGTCTAATCCGATCATGACTGAAACAAAATACACACAAACTATTGTTTGTTTGGTACGGTACGTGCTTTGTTTTAATAAACATAACGGTATATTTTGTTTATTATATCAATTTATTTAGTTTTTTTTATGGTGAAACTATCCCCCGCCGGACACCAACCCGGTATTTCTGAGTCGCGGTTTCGAGGCCATTATTGTATATATAAAGTGTATAATACAACTAAACTAAATACAAATTATTTTAACATAAACAGGCATATGCTTTAAAAAAAAAAATCATTGATACATTTAGTGTTTTTTGGTGAAACTATCCCCCGCCGGACACCAACCCGGTATTTCTGAGTCACGGTTTCGGGGCCATGATTTTATATAATTTACACAATTTATACAATTATTTATATATAGACCTACAAGAACAAAAACAAATTACAAATAACGTATGATAGACAAAATGTTAACATAAATACTAATAGGCATGTGCTTTCTCTCTAAACTATATACAGTGGTTTTTTTTTTATGGTAAACTATTCCCCGCCGGACACCAACCCGGTATTTCTGAGTCGCGGTTTCGGGGCCATGATTAAATATAGGCCTACAAGAACAAAAACAAATTACAAATAACGTATGATACAAAATGTTAACATAAATAGGCCTGTGATTCCTCTCTATATACAGTGTTTTTTTTTTTTTTTTTTTAATAGTAAAACTATCCCCCGCCGGACACCAACCCGGTATTTATGAGTCGCGGTTTCGGGGCCATTATTTATATAGGCCTAGAAGAACAAAAAAAAATTACAAATAACGTACGATAGAAAATGTTAACATAAATAAGCCTGTGCTTTCTCTCTATATACATTTTTTTTTTATCCCCCGCCGGACACCAACCCGGTATTTCTGAGTCGCGGTTTCGGGGCCATTATTTATACAGGCTTACAAGAACAAAAGCTGTGCTCTCTCTCTCTATACACGTATTTTTTTTTTTTTTTTTTTTTTTTTTTTTATGGTAAACTATTTCCCGCCGGACACCAATCCGGTATTTCTATGTCGCGGTTTCGGGGCCAGGTTACTATTTACAGAGATTGAAGATCGCCACATGTCTTGCAATATTTTTCCCCGTCACTTTATGCCGAAAACCATCCACCACATTGGCACTTTCTTCTCCCCGTGTTCAACCCTTCAGTGCCAACAAGTGCTCTCTGACTATGTAGGTTAAATACTAACCTTAGCCTTTCAATATTATCGCGAACTGGGGCATATTGCCTGGCGTCTGCATTTACTTGAGCGTGGAGTGACTCGATGCCGTGTTCGGACAACAGACCTAAAGTTCTAAACAAAAGTGCGCATTCAGGAACATGAGATATTAAGATGTGCAGTTTGGGCGGAATGTTCTGCTCAGGAAAGATACTGCAAAAGAAAATTCCCAATGCCCAACAGCTTTGGCGAACATCTTCAACCTCGTTGTCGCATAAAAATCTTGCACTTGTGAAAGAAAAAACATGGTCCAACCTACCCAGCAAATCAACATACCTCTGGTGATCGGGAAGTCCCTCTAAGCATGCCAGGACTCTCACCGAATTACGCAAAATCTTCTTGCAGTGATTCCCAACAAAACATTGCGAATGGTATGCTTGCTTTTTGACGTGCAGCTCGCCATCCAGAATTGAATTTAACAACTTTTCTCTTGGACCAATTATCCCTTTCACTTCTTCATATACTTCCGCCAATTCCTTCTCTGCTACACCCTTCTCCTTTTCCATCTTTTCTAAGCTTTCCTTACAACTTTCTACTCTATCAGTTTGCCATTCCATAATATCAGCAGGTGTTTCAAGCTGCTTTCTACATTGAGGACAATGGAATTCCATATTCACATAGTCCTCACCCTTCAAGCCCACACAATCTACATGAAACCATTTCCTATCCTCCTCTACCTCCTCATCACAGCTGTCACATCTAATCCAGGAAATGTCCCCCGCCACTACTCCTTCTACTTTATTCCTTGCGAGGGCACAAGTGGCTAGGGCACATTTGTCTGAAAGACCATTTCCACGATTACCATTCATACACTTACGGAATCCTTCCAGAAGCGAAACTTGATACCTTAAGTCGGCTTTTGATAATTCTGTCTTCTCTTCTATTTCCTTAACCTCTTCTGTTTTCATGTTCCATTCTACGAACGTTGCGTTCTCTTCAACATTTTTGCTACCATCTGCTGTTCTCGCAATGTCTTCGATTTGCTTATAAAAACGAACCGTGAGACCTAACATGATATGTAGTACTGGTGGCACTACATGCACCATGTCACTTCCCATTGGCAGTATTGGTACCTCGAAGATTGAGTGATGGAACTTGCTGTTTTTCTTGCTGTCTCCTTTATTTCTTTTGTCTTCTTTGCAGTTTGCGAGGTCTGTTGCCATTTGCCCTGGCGTTCTTTCTTCGGCATACCACAAGGCGTTTTCACACCAGTTGCCATCTTCAGATGTTATCATTGGTGAATGTGGACGAATGGTTCGTTCATTTGCAGGCCTGTACAAGTCGTCACGATGGATATAACACCACAGACAGGGGAAGGTAGATACCGGTCCGAGGTGGCCCAGGATCTTCGTGAGCCACTCATAATCTCCGAAGAGAAATACTCGGACTGGTTTTTCACATCCCCCTATCTGTAGTGTTGACTCATTCTGCAAATGAACGAACTGTTCAGTGTACACATCAAACATAGCTTTCATGTTCGAATAGTTGTCAAAAGCGTTATACATCGAAATTATTTCTGTTGTTGTTGCCGAGTTTGGTTTGTTTACATTGACAATCTGTGCTACCAATTTCGTTGACGGACCGCCTTTATCACCCTATTGCAGAACAACCAGTATATAATTCGTTAACTTTGTGCGGCATTGTAAGCGTTCATTAATAATGTTACGCCAGAAATGATAGAATAACCCTAACAAAAGATTTATGATTTTCTTTTTCGTATGATACTCTTTTACTTTAAAAAATCGATAATTTAATGTACTTACACCTATTTTAACCCATGCTTCGTTATGGAAACATTGATGTTCCCATAAATTATCGTTTTGCTCGTGAATGTGAACAACTTCCTTGATCCAGTCGTGGATATTGTTCACACGAACAAATGCGATTTTGCTTTCCTTTGCATTTGCGGCTTTTTGCATTACCATCTCACCTACCTTGATGTCTGACAAATTTCGCCGTCCTATTAAAAGAATGTGATGTTATGTGGAGCGATAGATTACGGTATATGCGATAACATCAATTGGATCAATTAATAATGCGATTTTTCGGGCAATACCTTTCAATTCTTTGTACAGTTTTCGATCGCTTGCAAGTACTGGTATTCCATGGTTTGTCAGGAAAGTGCGGAGCTGGCGTAGTTTCTGCATTGGTAAACGCAGCAATAGCTTCAGATCGAGAGTTTCACTTGTGCTGAGTTCTACAAGACATGGTATGAGCTACTTAACCAGTGTCTTTCTTGCAAATAAATGATATGCTTATTGGTGTCTGTCAATCGTTTTCATTTTATTTAATTCATTTACACACACGCGCCGACCATAACAAAATACGCATGCTTTTCTGTAATTTCAACCATGTGGGCATGCTTGAAATAGATTCACGTTAATTTACCAATTATTTTTATATGGTTTATATACAAATAGTTTCACAGTATAAAGAAATACGTATGCAATTCGGCCGGAATGTTTCAATTCGAATCCTTCTATGTTTCGACTTACTATTAATATAGTTGATTCCAGCCCGTTTGAATGCCTCCAACGAAATACGAGGATTTTGCTTAACAAATACCATTAGCGTTGCAATTAGATCTTCATCTGTTGATTCTTCCCTAGATGATATTACTTCAAGAGCCTGACATTATTGGGCATAATGAAACATTTTGATTTACATATTATGAACTGAATATTATTTCACAACAAAGTGATGGATGGATTATTATTGATTTTTTACCATCCATCGAGAAAGTTTTGCCTTCCAATTCGAATTCACGGAAATTGTTACCAGTCTCATTTGCATACAATTATTGTTTTCCTTTTTTATTTGCATTTACGTATTTGCTTGATGCATGAGGAGGAGAGTAACATAGGCCTATTTCCAATTTTAAATCAGACTTATGATTTATATCTTAGTTAAAATCGAAATTACGATTTCCAGCGTACTGTAATAAAACATTTTAGGAAAAAAGAAGAATGAATACCTGCTTCAATTCAATTGCCCTGGCCCTCAGAATTCTGCTACTGGCAACAGAACTCGGATTATCTTTATTTGGAATAGTCAGGTACAATTTTATCATTCATCACTTCCAAATGGCTTAGTCAAAAGAAGTCCCTTTTTTACCAGGGGACCCTCACCCTTTTCAAGACAAACAGAAAGTGTCGCGTTATGTTTTGTTGTTTGATCTTTTGCATTCTTCTGTAGACATTCATTTTGCTGGGTCATGGCAGTCAACTGATCCGTTAGATTTTGATTATGTTGTTTTAAGTGTATTATTTCATTCTTTAATGTGTGAATGTCATCGGCTTCGTGTAATGGTACTGCTGGAAATGTTTCTGGTACCAATTGTGTTCCTGGTCCTTTTGCCTGCAGTTTTGGGGGTAATTGGGATTTCAATGGTTCTTGAAACTGTTGACTTTCCATCTCCGTTGATTTTCCATCCATATTACGCCGATATGCCTGTCGTCTTTTTTTCTTTTGGGAAGAAGACATACCCCCATGGTAACGTTTTTTTTTTTTTTTTCCACCGGATTTACATGTTGTATTTTTAACCATTATGAATTGTTTACCAAATAACAATGTATTGAATAGTCACACTTATTACAAAGAAAATGTAGAAATTATAAACAAAAAAGAGGAATCAATCAAAATTATATTTGTAATATACGATTTTTAATTCACAACTTAATATAAGTACAAATGAAAATAATAATTGTAGTTAAATTATAAAATAATACAGAACTGTAAAAATATATAAAGAAATTATTGCCTAAACAGTCAAAATAATTGCTTTAAAATAATACAAATCAATATTAGATGAAATGCCTGTCAATCTACGGTATATTTTTTGTAATTGTTTATATTCTGAATTGTTTATTTATCTATGTTGTTGGCCTATGAATACAGTAGTTAGTAAAATGTTCTGTAAGTAGCCAGATCAGTGACTGTCATGCCATGCATATAACGTCTGTAAACAGAATCACCAATTAATCTGAAATATAAATAAATAAAAACAATATAAAAATGTATAAAGTTATAAACATCAATGTATAGCGCACATTGCAGAATAAAATATAAATTATTAATATAGGAGTTTACAAGCAAAAGAGAATAAAATAATATATATATGATGAAGTTTGGGGGGGGGGGGTACTACTTAATTTAAATCACATAAACTTTACTTTAAAAACCCACAATTAATGAAGACTAATAAAAATTAATATAGGCTATTAGTTATTATTCATTAATATTAACATTTTCTTTAAACTTTAATATATCGGGCCACCTGTATTAAATTTAAAGTATTATTTGTTATCCAAAATAACAAGGCCTTGTTTACGCACCATTTTGTAGGTTCAGGCCTAAAAAAGCTACTCGGCCATGCCAGTTTTAGGCCACACCAACCGTGCTTGCCACACCACCAGCTTAGGCCTAGCCGGCTTGCGCAGCGCATGTTGTACGTACGCGGCCACAATCAGCTCAACGACGCGTCATACAATCATTTGTTGAGTTTTAACAAGCTAGCCGTTTGTAGGGCCTAGACGTGCGCTCATATTTAAATAACTTAAATTCGCTTAATAGTACGGTTTTATATATCAACATGATCCTAAATAAATAATGAAGCTAGCTGACTCTTTAAAATAATATGTTTATATTCAAATAAGCGAGTTATAAAGGTAAATAACCCTCACTTACCAAAAACTTTTGATTCTGACACCCGCCGACAACTAGCGAACTTTCCAGAATGATTATTTTATAGTCTGCTAGGGGTTTCAATATATGATTAATCCGAATCTTCTATCAAAGAAGAGATCTGATTGGACAATTTCTTTATATTTAAGCGCTACGAAATGCTATTTTGCATCACAAATTAGCGAATCGGCAACTCTTTAACACAAGGCCACGAGTTGAAGTGTGCGTGACGTCATCGAACAGTCCAATCAGCGCCGTGTA
Organism: Antedon mediterranea; assembly: GCF_964355755.1. Classification (NCBI taxonomy): domain Eukaryota; kingdom Metazoa; phylum Echinodermata; class Crinoidea; order Comatulida; family Antedonidae; genus Antedon; species Antedon mediterranea. The sequence goes on along the minus strand of NC_092673.1, from coordinate 14,567,362 downwards.
TTTTTATTAAGAAAAATGGGCGGGGCGTAGAGCGGAAGTGTAAATGCTGTGACTTGGGTTTAGGGTCAGGTCTTGTTACAGATCCAATATCTTATTAGTAAAAGCTGTTATGACAGAAAAGTAGTGTTTGTAAAACTGCCATAGACACAGATGGTAAAGTTTTCTAGTTGCAGTACTACACGTTACTGAAAATGCAATATAGTCAAAATACATATATAAATAAATGGAATTAGCTATTGTAACAAATTGCAATATTATGGGTCGTTATGGTCAGATGTTTTGTCCTGGTTTGTTATACTGCAGTATATTTTACTGTATGATATTTTACTAATAAATAACAGAATCTATAAAATATGTTATCTGCATATAGATGCACATTAGCTGATGCCAACATACCAGTAAACAAATTATAAAAACATAATATTTAGAATACAAAGATCTACAGACTTTTAAAAAACCAAAACGTTTATAAACTTGAAAAAAAAAAGAGAAAAAAAATGAATACAATCAAAACAAAAACCACCTCTTCTCCAAGAGCCGTACATCCTCATGCTTAAGTGTTGTTTTGGTTGTTCTGCCAACTAAGATGACAAACCAAAAAGGTCAATTTGATTTTACTATGAAGTACTCCAACAATTTGACATGAAAATACCCACAGAAATTGGATACTAACCACCAGACTATGCATGTAGAGTAGACTCTACCATTGCTAGAGTGTGCCTACCGATGTTAAAGTGCGCCTACTGATGTTAGAGCACGCCTACCAATGTTAGAGCAAGTCTACTGAAGAGTGTGAGCCTATGGAAGAGTGCGTGCCTATGGAAGAGTGCGTGCCTACGGAAGAGTGCGTGCCTACGGAAGAGTGCGTGCCTACGGAAGAGTGCGATCCTACCGAAGAGTGCGATCCTACCAAAGAGTGCGATCGAACCATAGAGGACATGCCTACATTAGAGTGCGAGCCTACCGAAGAGTACGAGCCTACATCTGCTGAAGAAGCTGCTAAGAAGTACAAGCCTACAGCTGCTTCAGAAGTACAAGCCAACCGCAGCTGAGAAGTACGAGCCTACAGCTGCTACAGAAGTACCAGCCTACATAGTACCAGCCTATCACTGCTAAAGAGTGCGAGCCTAGAGCTGCTAAAGAGTACAAGCCTACACCTGCTATTAATTGCGAGCCTACAGCTGCTAAAGAGTGGGAGCCTACAGCTGCTAAAGAGTGGGAGCCTACATCTGCTAAAGAGTGTGAGCCTAACGCTATTAAGAATGTGAGCCTAACGCTATTAAGAATGCGAGCCTAACGCTATTATGAATGCGAGCCTACTGCTATTAAAGAGTGCAAGCCTAACGCTAATGAGAGTGCAAGTCTAACACTAGTAAGAATGCGAGCCTACGGCTATTAAGAGAGCGAACCTAACTCTAGTAAGAGTGCGAGCCTAACGCTATTATGAGTGCGAGCCTACAACTGCTAAAGTACAAGCCTACAGCTGCTAAAGAGTGCGAGCCTACAGCTGCTAAAGAGTGCGAGCCTAACTCTGTTAAGAATGCGAGCCTAACGCTATTAAGAATGCGAGCCTACTGCTATTAAAGAGTGCAAGCCTAACTCTAGTAAGAGTGCGAGCCTAATGCTATTAAGAGTGTGAATCTAACACTAGTAAGAGTGCAAGCTTAACACTATTATGAGTGCGAGCCTAACGCTACCAAGAGTGCTAGCCTAACGCTATTAAGAGTGTGAAGTAGATCCCCTATAACATCAGTAGACAAACGCTAACACCAGTAGACAAACGCTAACACCAGTAGACGAACTTTAACAATGGTAGAGTCTACTCTACATGCATTTGTCCAGTGGTTAATAACCAATTTCCATAGGTAATTCCATGTCAAATCATTGGAGAACTCCAAAGTCTAACCAAATTGGCCTTTTCGGTTTGCCTCTTAGTGGGCAGAACAACCAAAACAAAACAAAAAGCATGGGGATGTACAGGAGTCGGAGAGGAGGTAGTTTTACAAAGTACAAACAAGCAAACAAAACGTTTATAAACGTTTTGGATTTGTAAAAGTCTGTAGAGCTTATAACATAAAATTCTAAATAAAACAAAATTCAAAAAACGTTTTAAAATAAAACTGACCAAATTTTGTCTTCTAAGATCCATAGTTATTATTTTTCAGATTTATTTGTTTTTTTTTTTAATGTCTTTTAAAAGGTCCATGCCTTGTTTGTTTTTTTTAATGTCTTTGAAAAGGTTGATGCCTTGGTTGGTTAGTTGTTTATTTTTTAAATGTCTTTGAAAAGATTCATATGGCAAAGCATAGTACACCATTTGTATTTGAAGAGTACCTTAGCATTATACTTAATTCTCAGAAGTAATATTTAAAATAAATGAGAACTTTAAAATTTAAAAAATGGTTGCCTCACCGACGATTTAAGCATAACAATTTTTCAAGAGAAGTTTTCAAGAGCTGTATATTTAAAAAATGAAATGATCTCAAAGCAAATAGTTTTCCTGTACCTTATTATATGAAAAATCTTTGTCCAACTTGTAAGAGGTATAGTTAAAGTCCTGTCGTTTCACAATGTCGTGTCACTCATGATATGTCATGTCACTCGCAATATCATATTGGTATGCAAAACAGGACACAAGACTAATTTTTTTTAATAGTAAGTATCTTCCCTACTTTTTCAAATTACCCTTTGCTAAGAATAGTTGGGTGATGATGGCATGTTTGTGCGGGGTGGGAGACCCAGTGCTGTACACATTGACACAGGTCACATGGATAAGTGGCACACATTATACTTTTCTGTTTACAAGGCGAGTTACTTTTCCTAGGATGGCGTAGGCCTTCCTGGGAAAGACAGACTGTGGGTGAGTACTTAGCAGAACAAGTGCAATAGGGTATTTAATTTGATGTTAGTCAGTTGGTCTGCTGGACTGATGTTGCAGAGAAAGAATAGCACTCTTTTTAAGGAATCTAAAGTAAATGGCATCATTTTGGTATGTAGAATTACGTTTTGTCCGCTTTGGTAAAGGATTATCCTTTTTATAAGGGCACATTCCGTGGACAGGCGCGCCATCGGAATTTTGTGGTTTAAGCATAACTGGGACGTCAAGCTTTTCGGATTCCATTTCACGGGGCAATTTGGAATTGACTAAAATTACGATAAATAAAATGTATTTAAAATAAACAGTGCATTCACAGTGACAGTGACTTATAAACATTTATAGTTTTATACCTCTAAAAATCTATTGCCATTAACATATGACTTGTCCAATACACTTCTGTTGGATTCATTTTTTTGTTTCTGAAGACCTAGCCCACATGAATTGGCTAATACCTCCATACTGAACACCAAGTCTATAACTTGATTAAGCAAAATAACAGCTGCTTCATTTAATGGCTTTTTCCTCTTATAGAGATTAGCACTGTTCACCTCCACTGTAAACCTGCCGATGGCCGGGACAAACCTGTCGCCCGAGCAACTAGCCGCCCCCTGGTGTCTTGTACAGAGTTAGCCGGGACGTTCAAACGAATGTCCTGGCACGCAAATGTCGTCTTGGTTGTTTCTCTTTGCAGGAAATGCGTCACCAGTTCCCCCACCGTCTCCGACATAGGTGGAAATGGGTGGATGGCGGCCACAACCACTGCTCTTTTTAATTTCCTATAATTGTGTACAGCTTCTTCAGTACATACCCAAACACTCTCCCTCACAAATGTGACAGACACTTAATAGTTGCTACAAGTGCTTACTAATTTTTTAATATGGGTAGCAACATGGAAAGATTACTATATGACTACTTTCAAGACTGTACAAGATTATATTATTTTTTGTGGCCTTTGCCTAGATTATCACTAAAGTTTGAAAAAAGTTTACTGTAATTTCACCAATGATGTGGCAGATTTAGTTCCAAAAAAAATTTAGTGTATTCCAATGCCCTTTATGGAGAATGTGAGAGCAGCAGGCTGCGATGAGATAAGCTAACATTACCTCCCGATCTGGATTACAGTCTGCTAGTGTGAACCAGGCATTACTTGTTGAAAGGGCAGATAAGTATGGCTAAAATTGGTATATTATGGGGTGTAACATACCTGTTACTTAATCGCCTAACAAATCTACGGCCAATGTGTACCTATAATAATACATATAACTCCTTATGGGATGGTAAAATGACTAGCACATTAAACATACAGTCCACAGACTGCTGAAAAGAAACTGAATGTCTCAGACTTTCATCAACAGCTACTCAACATTTTGACTTCTTGTGTATGCCAAAGTTGGTGAATTGTATCTGGAGGCAATTTCGTCTGCATCTTTAATCCGTGTTTAGAATCAATTATGAACAATACCACATATCCCTTTCATGAGGTAATTAATTTTAAATAATAATATAAATGTTGAAGATTGCTTACCATATACATTTTATGAATGTGGTTACCCAATAAGCACTGTCTTGCAATAAATATTTTGTTTAGACGTGCAGATGTTTAACTCATGATGATGAGAGATTACTTACAACATTTAAAGGTAAATTGTCCTTTGGTACATATCTTGTTCTGTAGAAGATGCATCTATAGCTTGAGTAAGGAGATCCCCTTTTATCGGATATATATAATATAAGATAGTATCTTAAGTAATATAAATTTATGTAAACCTCCAGTATTGCGTAACTAGAAAAGTCAGTTGTATTACTTACAGCATCGCTAATTCACTTTGATCTCTCCAAAGTGGACAGTTCTTCTTTGTTGATGCTGAATTTAGATAGTTTTAGCCAGTCGTCATCATTCAGCGACTGAATTCTTCTCAGAAGCACCAACCTTTCACCATTTTAAAAAAAAAATAATTTGCGCAACTTGAAAAAATGCTTTTAAATCATATATATATATATCATTATCAATTACATCTGGGAAACCAGCAATCTGGTGGACAGCCATATTTACCTTGTCGGTCTACAAACTTCAAGTATAATGGTGACAGTGTAGTGGTGTTATTGTTTTATACAATAGAACTTTCTCATTTGCATAACTGTGACAGCTGCAACATTCTCCGTTTAGGCACAATCAATCGATACGCCTTCTTTGTAGTTAGTAATAGATGAGAATAATTTGTATACCCGTCCTACCGTCCTGTCCACAATATGACGTCTTGATAATACATTGCTTAACATACTGAACATATAGTAAACTCTCTATGGTTTAATATGTTAGTGTCCAATCTGCCACTTGATATTTTTCTTATTTATACAAAATACTCTACTCTAATATGTCCTGCCGTCCCGTCCAACTGATGACGTCATACTAATACCTACATACATAGATATGGTCTATGGGACCCAGAAATGTCAATTCTTAAGTGACTGGTCCTGTTCAATTTTAAGGGGGGATTCACCCAAATTTCCCCTGAAATTAGGTTCACTTTTAGGTTCCTGCCTACTCCCTTAGTTTCTGTGTTTTGTTTGTTTGTAACTGGTTTTTGGCAATAAATAATAATAATAATAATTTAATTAGCATCACACTTATGAACATACTTATTAAGGATTCATCGTTCTAAGTTTAAAATCCGAGGCCAAGTCCACTTAAGAATGGGTCAAAGGTCAAAATAATTAAATTCAATTTTAATTCATATTTTAAGTACATTGACCAAACCAATTTTAAAATGTTCTCTGTCCTATCAGGAATCAAGATCCATAATTCTTAAATGACCATTGCTATCTAAATATTTTCTCTTTTGTGGTGTAAACTTCCCAAAAAAGTTTTGCTGAATAGGAATTTGTATTTCTCTGTCCACCGGGGAAAAATTATGTGACGACAGCTCATTAGGTGATTGATAGACAAACTGTTGAAACAAAGAACCAGAACGTATTTCAAAGTACTTTCTAATGGTCAATGACAAACCTGAAGTGGTACGCAAACTGCAGTGCCCAATTTCACAACATATTTTTATGACTACAACTCTTTGGCAAACAGTATAGATGTCTGAAAGTAGCTTCAAGGCAGTCAAACTGGTTGCATCTATCTCAAAATATCCGTTCAGCTCATCTTATTTCTAGGCCACCTTGGTGAGGATCGATATTATCAGCGTCCAAAAAACTTAGTAGGGTAGCCTTTCTGAATATTCTATTCGAAAATTGTATACACTGCCTTTGAATATTCTTTATCATTTGTGCAATCATCTTTCTCCTTAGTTTTTTTTTATTATATAGTAAATTATTATTTATTATATGCCTACTTTGCTATGATTTTGTAAACTTGAAAACCATAGCTTACTCTCAAGTGTATGGTAAATCTGATTTCTTACATCACACAGGAATAGGTCATTATTTTCTACTTCCAGTAAACCGAAAACATTTGCATTGCTGATTTATTTTTTTCAATTTGTCCCCTCATTGTATTTTATGATGTCAATGCTACCTCTTCTAAATGAAGCTCTAGTGTTCATACATTGGTCTTTTTTCTCTAAAACGTTGAACCATAAATCCATGATCATTTATCCTATGGTCACCCACTATCTCCTTTGCATGAACTGGTTTAAACATGGTCATCCACTACCATTTTCTGCCATACTATATTAACTAAACAATATTGAAATATTAATTTACCTTAAAAAGGCCTGAAAAGAAATGCTTCATCTCCAACTATCAATTCACATATAGCTGCTACACAATTTTGAAAATTCCATTTTTTTTTTCAAACTGGATAGCGATATCTTTCCACTCTTTAGTATTGGGAGGAGCCATGTGAATTGACTGTAAATTTGACCGAAATCGATGACAATTACTTGCCATCAATGTGATGGGGAAAAAAAAAATTGAACAGGTAAGGTAATATTTGAAAAATATCTTGGATCTAGAAAAGACTACGCAGTTCCAATACCATTTCTTCCACGAATCCTACACCTACATCTCTTAACATTTGATTTTTCTTTTTCCAATCCACAACTTTGCCTTCGTTCTCATCTATTTAGATTTTGCAATCAAGTTGGATGAAATTTGCTAAATTAGATTTGTTTTGCCCCAAAAATATCACTTGCCACAGCAGCCATCCATCACCTCACCTACTTTATGTGTCACATTTGTCAAATTTCCTCTTTAGTGTTGCCTTCTTTCACACCTCCTTCTCTTCAACTAATAACCTAATTTCTCTCCGGGTCATCCAATTTTTGATTTGTTTCTTCCATTGACCAATAAAACTATCCCTTTCTAAATAACTTTGTTGCCATGATGGAACACTACATTGCCCCAGTGTTCCAGTGTGTTCTGGTAGCCATGATATATCAGGGTTCTATGTTAAACCTTCTCTTGTAAGATAATCATTATATTCTTCAATTGAGCTTTAATACATCAGACCATCACATTTTGCGAGTTACACTGCTGACTACTGTGCAGTAGCTTTGCCCATGTGATACTTGATTAGAACCTTTCTGCTAAAGGACTACAAAAGAACCAGTACCTCCATATGGACTGTATATTTACAATTTTTTCTGTATTCTTAGCTCCCATAAATTGTTATTGTCCTAAGGGCATTGCCAATGAGAGTGCCGTTTGGGAATCACTATGCTAAATCATTATTTTAAAATTACTATTGGTTCTAATTTATAAAGGAAGGAGTGTAAATGTTATTGGTATTTTCATAATATAGGGAGGGCCAAATTTAGAAAATATTCTATAATTTGATTAGATTTTTGAAAATTATTTTGAAAAGTAATAATATTTATTATTTGATGGTGTTGCTGTTAAACCCTATTATCTCATAAAAAGGCAAAAACTATATACAAAGCAAGTAATCCCACTGAGTGAGTTAAGCAATGTAAAACTGAACCTGCTAAAATTGATGACAGACTTTGTTAGAATAAAGCTTGAGGAAGGATACATTAAAGAAACATTGAAAAGAGAGTGAAGAATTACTACAATATAAACTTCAGGTGAAGGCCAAGAACCTTCTGATGTGAGCTTCAGAAGTTTAGCAAACAAAGAAGACAAGAAGATGAATAAACTTCTTTGAAGCAATGTTGAAGGAAGAGAGCAAGAAAAATGCTTTATAAGAAAAAAAAAAATTTAAAAACAGCAAGTTTTATCAAGAGCAAGGATCAAATATTGCATTAGAAGAGAATAACCTAGTGAAACTAACTGTGAAAGAAAAACATTTGGAAAAATATTATATGTGAAATGAGGAATAGTTGTTTCATAACGCAATCTTTCAACTAAACGAATTGAGATGAGGAAAAGTAAGAAGAAAATGTGTTTGTTTTTGTGATATTGTTTCTGGTCAGGAACATTTATATGAAAAACCTTCAAGAACCTTCAGACAGGCTATCAACGTATTGCCGTGGACAAAGGTTGATGGATTTTAAAATCAGAAAATGAACATTTTGAATTCAGATACTTAGTACTTACTTACTTAGAAAATGTATCCACCTTGAGAGTTTCAGTCGGAGATACTGCATTCGATTCTATTTGACTTTTATGGCCAAAATATACTGGACAAGATCAAGAATTGCTACCATTAATATCCAGAACTGCTTATGTTACAGAATTAACGAAAAACAATTGATAAAAATAGTTTCAAGTTGGTGGAAAAACTACATACATTGCTCTCATAAATTAAAATTTTTACAAGTTAACAGGATGAGATATTGGGGTTTAAAAGGCTTTGCCACAATACAATTATGCTATAAAATAATTATGCATATTTCATTGAATTATTTAGGGGAAATCTATGACTTGGATGTAAATCCTACGAAGATGTTTATATCCAATTTCCAAGCTAAAACATTTACACTACAAATTGATTAACCAAACTCGGTTTAAAGGCAAGATATTTCAAATTCAATGATTAAAGCACTTTAACTGGCTGGCAAACTTTCTTTTCATTTCTTTTCATGGAACAGTACCTTCTCTAGAATGAATGTCTTTCAGATAATTTTCAGCTTTTTACCTTTTCTGTTTGTTCTCTTTCAGTTGATGATCTTACAGGTTGTTCAGAATCATAATTAATTATTTTCGGATAGGTTATCTTATCTCATGACATGCTGTAAAATACATTTGGCTCATCAGCGCATGTCTAAATCTAGAAGCTAACAACACCTTGCCTGATTGTTGATTGTTCTCGCATTTGAGGTCTTCTACCAATTCTGGTAGTTTCTCCCTCCCTTATCCTCCGATCTTTTTTTCTGACTTTCGGCCTCCATGTCCGCAATTTAGATTTAAACTTTTAAACCTGAATGTGCGCATTAAAGAACCTCTATTTATGACTTTATTCGAGTGTATCAACCAAATAAATCCTTTCAGTTCAATGTTTGTTTTCCATGATCGGATTTCGTCCTCGCACAACACACATGATCACCTGCTAAAGAAAATTTGAAATAAGATTTCTTTCATACTTTTTAACATTAAATTTTATTATTGCGTTAACATAAATTAATTTTTAAATTGAAACAAAATAGGTTATAGACAATTTCAATTTAAATCAAACACTAAATTTAACATTTTTCCTTTTATTGTTCATCCATCTATACTATATTGTGGTTATGAATTCTTGTGTGTAACTGGTGTTAGGAAGTATCTCTTGCAGCCGTAGAATCACTAAGTAGCACACTGGTGTACTCAACAAAATAGTTGTTGTATACGTTACTGATTTCAATACATTATTGATAATTTTTACATCATCTGTTCAATTGTGTTATCAAGAAAATCATGCAATTCAATGGATACAGTATACCAGTTACAGTAGCTTGAAGTATGATGCTGCACCACCCTTTTTTGATTAACCAAGTTAAGTCAGACTTCAACATTGGGAAATTTTACTTGTAACACCTTCAATTGACAACTTGTTGAACTTATCAATAATCGATAAGGTTCCACTGCAAGGTAGCTTATCTCTGCTAGTTCATACTCATCACTGGTGCCCAAATATCACTAAACCCACCTCAATTTGCTGTTGGCGATTCATTTCTTCCCACAAATCTCAAACAAATTCCAACTTATTGTTGATACTCTCTGACTGATTTGAATAGCATCTTTTTTCTTTATTTACAGTGTTCAGCTTCTTTTTGCCAAGTTAACTTTATTGTTGATACTCTTTGACTGATTTGAATAGCATCTTTTTCCTTTATTTACAATGATCAGCTTCTTTTTGCCAAGTTAACTTATTGTTGATACTCTTTGACTGATTTGAATAGCATCTTTTTCCTTTATTTACAATGATCAGCTTCTTTTTCCCACGTTAACTTATTGTTGATACTCTTTGACTGATTTGAATAGCATCTTTTTCCTTTATTTACAATGATCAGCTTCTTTTTGCCACGTTAACTTATTGTTGATACTCTTTGACTGATTTGAATAGCATCTTTTTCCTTTATTTACAATGATCAGCTTCTTTTTGCCAAGTTAACTTATTGTTGATACTCTCTGACTGATTTGAAAAGCATCTTTTTCCTTTATTTACAGTGTTCAGATTCTTTTTGCCAAGTTAACTTATTGTTGATACTCTCTGACTGATTTGAATAGCATCTTTTTTCTTTATTTACAATGATCAGCTTCTTTTTCCCAAGTTAACCTATTGTTGATACTCTCTGACTGATTTGAATAGCATCTTTTTTCTTTATTTACAATGTTCAGCTTCTTTTTGCCAAGTTAACTTATTGTTGATACTCTTTGACTGATTTGAATAGCATCTTTTTTCTTTATTTACAGTGTTCAGCTTCCTTTTCCCAAGTTAACTTATTGTTGATACTCTCTGAATGATTTGAAAAGCATCTTTTTTTTTATTTAGAGTGATCAGCTTCTTTTTCCCAAGTTAACATATTGTTGATACTCTCTGACTGATTTGAATAGCATCTTTTTTCTTTATTTACAATGATCAGCTTCTTTTTCCCAAGTTAACCTATTGTTGATACTCTCTGACTGATTTGAATAGCATCTTTTTTCTTTATTTACAATGTTCAGCTTCTTTTTGCCAAGTTAACTTATTGTTGATACTCTTTGACTGATTTGAATAGCATCTTTTTTCTTTATTTACAGTGTTCAGCTTCCTTTTCCCAAGTTAACTTATTGTTGATACTCTCTGAATGATTTGAAAAGCATCTTTTTTTTTATTTAGAGTGATCAGCTTCTTTTTCCCAAGTTAACTTATTGTTGATACTCTCTGACTGATGTGAATAGCTTATTTTTTCTTTATTTACAATGTTCAACTTCTTTTTGCCAAAATGTAAAAAAGATTTATTATTATTTTCCACATGTATTCTTAAAGTGTCTTTTAGTTGGTTTACAAAGCTGCCAATAGCAACATGATGCTGTCTTCCAGATCTTATGACTTTTATTTTGTACTTTTTCTAAGAGAGGTTCTTAATAAACACTTCTACAGCATTTAACCCCCTCTTCTACCTTTGACTGCTTGGAATGCTGTTCATCTATGTTGTTGCAGATTACATTTTCTTGACACATACCTTTGTGTATGCGGGAGATTTTCCATTTACACCATTTGCAATCAATTACTTTCAAATTTGTTTCCAGTACAAATAACACGTTTGAACTTTGCATAGTCTTGGAGTTCACCGTCATATACTGACATATGAATATACCTCCCATTTTAAAAGTAGGCTACTGGTAATGTTTCATCCACTTTAGATAGTTCAATAAAAGAACCTTACATCTGTCAACTGTAGATGAATACTTTAAAGGTGCCAGCAGATGATAAATTAAGGACAACTTATGTAATGTGTTAAGATATACTTTGCTTTTGATGCTTCTTGGAGGTGTTGACACAACACATGTAAGCAGATGCTACATCCATGACTATAGCATGCTTCTACTTTACATTTTAAAGTGATTAAAATTATTAGTATTATATGAAATGTTCATTTTGTTTGTTTAATTTGCATGGCCAAAACAAACATGGTCTTGCCATGTAACTCTTTCAGCTTCTGAATCAAACAATGTGGATAGTTTGCCTTGAACATCAATGGCCTCTCTACTACTATGGTGTCCAGTACCTGTATGTTCCAGATTAATTAGTTCTGGGTTATAATGTGAATCGCCCACAGGATCTGTTTGAATGTTGATTACACATGGAAGAGAAAAATCGTGACCATATTGCCTGTCCTCCCCAACCTGCACATCATCACATTTGGCATTCATTTATTTAAAAACCCCAAGCATGAGCACTCATATAAGGGGCCATATATTCCACAAACATCTGAGATGTGTCAAAATCGGATTAGGCCATCTATGGACCTACGGCAGGGCCTACCAGATCAGCACACCAGGAAACGATCGCCTACTCTTTTTTTAATAGGTCCCATCCAGAAGACGAGATAGGCCTACTTGATTCTTTTAAATTCAAAATTTATATACAGTATATATCAGGAAATAAACTACAAAAGCGTTTTCATATTCCATTAACCAGCAATGTATAATGTTGAAAAAAGTCCTCAGGCATGACTCCATGTAATACTGGAATGGAAAAATGAATTAGCCATTCTTGATATTTAGATGCTTTAATATAGAATGGTATTGTAGGTGTTACAACATTTAAAATACTTAATTAAATTACAATTCCTTATGCCCTTATTCAAGAAGACAATTCTAAACACGCGCAACAAATGTTAAATCATGTCACAGCAACACCTTCTGATCTGGTTCTAATTCCTCTTTCAAATAAAAAACATTGTATTTTCAGACTTTGAATATGCCATTTTGTAGGTTTAATAAAGTTATTCACTTCTGTAGAAAACGAATTATTTTATCCAAAAACGATTCTCTGGCTTTAAATTACATTTTTTTTTCATGTTTGCCATATCCATAGCAACATTAGGCTGGTATTCCATGAACTGAATTTGTCTCTTGGGCTCTCTGCTCTAATGACAAACTTGATGCCCTACAAACACCATGAGTACAGTGTTGTCAAAATTTCGCTCGAAGATCCCCATATTTTAACTAGCATTTCCAATAACCTTTCTTCTGTCAGCTCCCTACAGTCTTCACTTAAATTATTGTCGTTCTTGTTAACTTTTCGGATTTCAGTGTTGCAGACCATTGGCCCTTTGCGGGTGTTTGGACCAACATATGGGCCCAATTGCCATAAGATGGTTTGATTTTAAAAATGTTGTTTACCTTATCGGTCAACCCTCTTGCAATTAACACAATTTTCGAAAAATAAAGGACAGTCGACTTTCTCTACATCACTAAATAAGTGTCTGAAATTCACTTTGCGATCCGAATCCATAATTAATATAGAAGAAATATTTTTTAACAAAATTATACTCAATCCATCAAAATCCATCAATCGCTGTCCTCTGGTCAATCCATATATCTATATATTTTATAGTCACCTGATATGAAGAGACTGACTACTTTCCTGACTTGAATTCTGTAATGTTGTATAAGGGGGAAAAAACCCATTTTAATAAAAAATAAAATCATTCTATTTTTTATTAAATTTTGTTAAGGCAATTATGAATATTAATAGGGAAGTATAAAAAATATTTACCTGATGACAGACTTTTGGAGTTTATCCACCTGAGGCAGCAGACGAATCAATCCCGTATTGAGATTATGAGAATTGTACATTGCCTCAAAACAACTGACAATTGTATATTGGAGTGAATTTGGGTGTGCAACATGTGTGATTTGGATCATTGTTTGAATGACCCGCCTCCCTTGTCACCTCCAAGTTTCACCCAAAACTCTGCTTCCGGAATATGTTGATCGTGCCAAGTTACGAATACGATACGAATAGAACTTTATTGCAATCAAACGAAAGATTGAAATTCAAAATAATCAAAATATTAAAACAAAATTACAATTAAATATCACTTATTATAAGAACAATAAATATATATTTAAAATGTTAAAAACAAGTTTAACTGAAAACATCAGAATATTGATATAGGCCTGCATTATAAAAATGTAAAAGTTTTAAAAAATTTTTACAAATTTAAAAAATGTTAAAAACTACAAAAATTTTCAAAAATTTTCAAAAATATTTACACACAATGGTACGGAAGGTCGCGGAAACATAACACTAAATGTTTACCATTTTTGGAAGTTAACAAGTTCAATACTTAAACAGGTAAATATTTACTAGTAGTAGTATGCCTAGTAGTATTAGTACTGTAGTAGTAGTAGGTAAGTAGAGTAATTCGTGATATTTGCACTGAGTGGAACACATAGTCATCACAGTTTCAACACAGAGTGTATATACTGTCAACACAGGGTTAGCATACAGTCTACACAGAGAGGTCACAAAAAGATCACACAGTGATGACTGTCAGTACACAGTCAACACAGAGTAATCACACTGTCAGCACAGAGTGGTCACAAAAAGATCACACTGTCAACACAGAATATTCACAGAGAAGTCACATCACATACTATACACATTCAACATCACGTTGGCAGTAAATATAGAATACAACAGACATTTTCAAGTTTATACGTATAATAAAGAAACTGCCTCAAGAAGCGGTGCGAAAAACCTTTAAAATTCCCGAGAATAACAATGATAGTTTTAAATTTCTTGTTCCATTCGTTTTACACTATGTCTAGTGTCTTTGCACTTAAGCGTCATTTTGCTGCGTACCATTGAAGACGTCATACTAGTATATTGTTTACAAACGAAATCTGAAAAGACATAAAAAAAGATAAAAATGTCATTATCAAAGTTAGTGAGAGCATTCTAACAATAACAAAATATATAATATATATCTAAAAACAAGGAGGAAAAATATAAAACAATGTTCACGTTAGTTCATAATAACAATAACTACAGATGTTACAAATAAAACTATTAATTCAATCCTAACATTTCTAAAATATATAGGCCTTGGGTATTTTTTAGATTTTACCTACCATTTATTGCGACTACCTTTGCAGGATGCCTTCCATCCATGCTTAGCCTAGACCTATCTGGGGTGGGTCACCAACCAAGTTGTGTTGGATCTGTCAGTCTTTTCTGAACCATTGAATCATGTAATATGCTGGTTTGATTCGTTTCTGTTCAATGGACCAGTACCGACATTGTAAATTTTAAACAAATTAACTTTTTTTTTTTTTTTTTGTGGGACCATCCCACTTTTATTTCAAACAAACATCATATAAAAACTGTAATATATATTTATGCAATTGCAATTTTGTTATTTGTTTGTTCTTGAAAGTAAATACAACTTAACTGCGTTTTTATCTTTAATTAATTTTTACACAAGTTAACGTTAATGCATTTTCTTCATTTTATAATGCGTTATCAATTAACAGTTTTTTTTACTCTTTGAACAATTTTTTCATAAATACAACTAAGATGCGTTTTTATCTTTAATTAATTTTTATACATGTCATCATTAATTCATTTCCTTTCTTTAATATACTTTTTTTTTTTTATAAATACATTATCAATTAACAAAAATGTTTTTCTCTTTTTAATTCTTGCTTTGCTTGAAAATAAATACAAATTAAAATGTGTTTCTTTCTTTGTTTACATTCATAATTTCTTTTTAAATTAGACATACATAAACACATATAGGTCGATATACATATACACATACATATGTGTATATATATATACAAGTACATCATACATACAAACGTACCAAACACTTATACACATATATATCTATACCCACATATACACATGCGTATACATACATAAGCATACCAAATTAAGGTTTTATGAAGAAATAGGCTATACACAAATATCATCGAACAAAAATGTCAGGTAATCTTTTATTGAAGATTCTATTCATTATTTCGCTTGGATATTTGCGTATTCTTAGTTCAAAGTATACAATCTGAGAGATATCGTTAATATTACCATATACAAATTTAGAGATACCTAGTTTAGTAATATTTATAATGTTATTAATGGTTTTCATATGAACTTTATTCAGACATTCAAAACCAAAAATTACGTGAAAGTTTGAGATCGTAATGTCTATCTGCAGGTATAAACGGATGATTAGATCGACTTTTTTCCATAACAAATTAACTTGCAGAAACAAATGAATGATAGGCCTACTTGAATTGCTATTGCTTCAATGACGTCTTCCCAGCAGTAAAAAAGAAAGTTGTGTCCTTGACAAAAAAGTACAGTGTCCGCGCGGGATAAAAATGAATGGCATGATGAAAATTGAAGCATGCATGATATGCGTGTCTTTGCATGGCACGCGCGCGTGAAGCCAAACTCTTGACTCCTCCTCTTTACATGTCTTTTCATGATGACACTTCACATGTGACTGATTAGCGGGTCATCAGAGAAAACGTAACTTTGTTGAAAACGATGGTTTTTGAATTCAGAACAGCGTACAAGCATCAGCAGACATTGGAGTTCATTGCGGAAAAATGTAATAAATCTGGTAATTATACAAATTCATAGTTTTAAAGTCTATTGACACAGTTAAATTGTAACAGTATTCGCAAACTTTTTCTGGTAATTATGATGCCGGTTTTCCATCAAAATGGATCATGTAGGAATGGAATGTATACTTACAAATATAAACAATGTAAATCAACAAAAACACTTAATGGTGAATATCATTGAAACTAACATACAATTAATAATCAATTAATGTTTAAAATTAATTTTTTTTTCAGTTGAGACTGAAAACAAAAATGAGACAATTAAGGAAATCGTTTACAAAGTCGACCAAATTGTCTAGTGGATCTGAACGGGAAAACACTAAAGCATTCAAAATGGCTGTTGGAGAAGCTAAAATTCATGGCACCATATGTTGCTAAAAGACAATGTCAAATTTGGAAATGGTAAGATTAGTGTATTGCCTTCTCTTGCCATGACAAGGACCTATTTGAAGTAAAAAAATTAGCTACATTTTGTCTCTGGACTTTAGCCTGTTGACTTGTATTTTTTTGACAATTTGGAGCAAGGCCTATAGAACTGGTTCTTGTCGCGATTCATCAGCTGTAATGCCTAACACTAAATTAATTGTACTCTGAATCTGTTGGCAAGTATACCAAAGGCATTTTTTCCACGCATCCTGCTCTAGACAAACGATAATTAAATATGCGCTTATCATGGTTCAGATTTCTGTGAGGAAAAGGTTTCATGATTCTAGTAGACATTGGAAATGCATCATCGCCAATTATGTGATACTGTACAGGACCATTAATATCTTTGGCGCCTGGAAAATTTAAATTGTCCTTATCCAATGATCCTTTTAGAGAAGAAGCTGAAAACACTCCAGCTTCCCCAGTTCTTCCACTGGCTCCTATGTCTACATAAAGTGCTAGTAAAATGACGCTAAAAATTAAAAAATTCGGATCCACTGTTCGCTGGCTGCTACGTCCTTCCATTCAGCTTCAGCTATCAGTGTTTGGATTGTTTGAACTAACGCAAAAGCCCGAACCAAGAAAAGAAAAATTTCCGTTCGTAAACAAAGAGAAGATCTGGGAAATTGAAATACTGGAGGGATTAGCCTCGTCGATATCCTTGCGAAAGAGTGAGAAGAAAGATTTTAGCATGGATGAGGTTGATATTAAAATATTAGCATTTTGTATGAAATTTATAAAATCATTATTTTTACCTTCAAATATCTATCTTTCAAGACAATTGTAAGGGCTTCAGTTCAGTTCAGTTCAGTTTGTGACGCCGTTCTTTCTTCAATTTTGTATTGATAGGAAAGGCTTTTGATCGTTTCATCTAAAATCCCAATAAAACAATTAAATTTAACTTACATTAAAGATATATATATATATATATATATATATATATATTATGCATTAGTAACCTGGTCAATTTCGATCATTGGTTCCCTGATCACACTTTGTGACGCATCCATTTACATATCTTTTTTAGCCCCTGCATCATCAAAATCTGCCATATTTCTTTTCAGGGATTGCAGTGACCTAGTTTGTGACAATTTGTATCTTGCTCTTCCTTTTCACAGCATGTTTTATCTTTGCTTCATGTACTTCAGCTTGTGTAAGAATTAATTGATTCTTCATCACTGACATGGTTTTTGCCAGAGCTGACTTGACACCATACAGACTTCTTTTTTTGTTGAATGACAAGCGAATAAGTTCACCCCCTGCTTATTTAACAAACTGATTCCAACATTCCATCGCTTTAAAAATTCCACAACATGAAATTCGATGCAATTTTGGAGGTATGTTTATCTCCAATTTTCTGCAATTGTCTGATATATTTGAACCTGTAATTAAATTAATATTTAATTAATTTTTCAATAAGTCCATTACTTAAGCAGCTGAGTGATGGAAACTCAATTCAGATTTTATAACTAGATATTTTATAGTTAACATTTTTTTCTTACCAACAATATCAATTTCATTCTCAGTCATTGTATTGGTATGGTTTATTGCCTTGTGTATTTTTGAAAATTGTTGGAAGATGTAAAAAGTTCCATAAGGTTTGCTTGTAATTTTCCAAGATGATCAATTTGGATATCTAAGATTTGTTCCTCTACAATCCGGTTTGATGCAGTTGTTAGTTGTTGAATAATATCAACCTGTGAACAATATTTTCCGAATATTAAAACATTACAACATACAACACTTACTTTTTATTATTACAGTATTACTAAATTTGAATTAAGCTACTGTATACTATCTTAAGTAGATGGTGTAGTGTTTATTTTTTTAATCACCTGGCAACACTTGTGTACATAGGTGCCTACAAAGGCCTTCCCATGATAGGCTTGACGAGGAATGTTGTTTTGTTGGAGAACTCTATTTCAAGTATTTGTTCAATTTTGTTTCCTAAAAAATATACATAATCTGTGTAAACTATTTTTGAATAATTAATTATGCATCCAGAAAAAGTATAATATTATTAGTACTTAACATACCAGTGAAATTTCATCTTCATTGTGAGAAATTTGTGCTTGCATATCCGATATCTGTTTGATCAACGCTGAATTTGTTGCAGCCTGCTCTACAATAATTTGGTCAACATTTTTGACGCCGCAACCTGAAGATCTCGGAATCCAATGAGTGCATTTCATTTTCTAAGAGGTCATACAATTTTTTTTCTCCCAAAGAAATATAGAGGCTTGATACATTTACCTGCAATAATAACACATTTTCAAATGTAACCTCAAGATTTTATATTAGTACTAATTAGCATTACTTTATTATTAATACATTTCAGACTGTATTGTGATATATTGTGTGTCATGGTCACCCAAAGGCTGTGTTCATATGGTAGGTCATACAATTGATAACTCAGTGCATAACTATGACAACAATATTTAACCAAAAATATATATCTCCTACATGATCGATGTCAAATGGCACCATTGTTTTTCTGATTAACTCCTTGGAGTTTGCAATTCCAGAAGCTTCGAATAATTGAAAGTATTCGTACAGTGTGTTTATAGACCTGTGGTCTTTTGGCACATCGCCTCATTTAAATGCATATTAAAAAGATACTGTATCTTACCATTTGATCCATTGAGCTTATACACCCGTAACAAAAACTCGTAGTCTCCAAAAAAAAAGAGACAGATTTTTTTGCTCCTTAAAGAAATTTAATTAATTCAGCAAAAACACAAAAAAAAAAAGGTTGTGTTTGTTTTTTTTTTAAAGTTTCATGTGTGCGTCGACTAAGGGTTCTTTTGCTAACACAACTGCTGGATTTCGTAGCTTTCGGTAAATTATTTCAAACAACAAGAACGTGTTTCAATTTTGACCGTTGTTGACACGTGTTTGACAATCAACCGTTCTAATTAGTGCATCTAATTTAATATTCATGAGAAAGACCACGTTCCCGACACGCCTTTCCAAACGGACCCGGAGCGGTTGTAGCGCGTTTGTGTCATGCAAAAACATCGACGTTCGAACACGTTTGTGTCATAGAGTCGCATTTTCTATTATCTCGGACTCTTGCTAACTAATCATTTGACAGTATTGTTATATACAATTTACATAGTGCTACACGACACATTTATTACCATTTACAAAACAAATAACAAAAAACTTTCAGTACCATGATAATGAGATCATGTTTCGAAAATGAGCACTTCCCTACCTTACATAAGAATCCACAATGGCACTGCTTATTCCAGCATTAAGGTTTGTTGAATTGATGTCTGTCATTTTTAGATTTACAGATTTGCTTCTAGCAGTTGACTCTTTTCTTTTTGAAAAGGGAGGCCATTGTAAGAAGCTGAAAACAAATGTAAAATAATATTTTTACAGAAAAAAGAATTTAAAATCATACATAAATTATTGAAAAGAAAGAATATAATTTAAACCTTCTCAAAATCCTTGTCTACATAGACAACAAACAAAATCCACTTCTTTCTTGACAACATTGCTGGCCACACCAGCACAAACACAGTGATACCATGTATTGGTAGATGTGTGTCCTGTATCGATGACACAAAGGCCCAACTTCTTTGCAACACACTGACTACCCAGGACATCTTGGAACCAAGTTGTCTTTGCAGCAGGTCTTCTTTTTTTCCGAGTCTTTATATCTGTACCAATAATATTGTCATGTCTGTTAACAGATTATAAAAAAGGAAACAATTGTCGTATTCGATTGGAAACTTTCTTGCTCAACAGAAAATTTGTTGAGCACTTTTTGCATAATTAATTATTATTTATACAAATATATTGATTTCCAAAGTGGTTCACAAAAGTTCTACAAAACTACAAAATGGAAATGATACACATTAATAAAACGCAAATTCAAGAAATGTTTCTACTTTGCAGAAAATGTAATACTGTATCTGAATTGATAAGCACTCCTATTAAACATTATTTTTTGCAGCTAATCAATTTGCTCAAATATATGAAACACACCTGAATATGCAAAGTTTTTTACCAGACAAACAATTCTGCTTGGATGATGTAGTCTCAGCATGTCAATTGTAGGATTTTCCTAATAGCAGGGTTGCTAACTTCCATTTTTTTATGAAGATTTTTACTTTGGTAAACACTTTTTATTAGGTAATTATTCTGAAAATAAATTAATTATAAAAATATCCTTTTGAGTAAATATTCATTTACCTATTATTCTATAAGATCAAGTATTTTTTATTTCCATTTCATTCAACCAAAAATGTGAATATAGTGGTTAAAAGATCGTTATTGCCTAGCGCGTATAGCTTTTGTTTACTACGAAACCCTCGGAAGGCTCAATGACCTACCATTTTCAACCTTATTTTTGTAGTTGAGCCTCTTATGATCTCAAAATGTATTTTATTCCTACACCAAGATAATATAGTTCCACATACCATGTGCTTGTTACTAAGAAAAATATTAATTTTAAGTGCTAAAAAAACTCTATCTATCCCGATATGAGGCCTTTATGATTCGAATATTTAATAGTAACAACCCATATACCATGAAAAATATCTGTTTTGTCCATTTTAAAAATAATTTTTGGAAAATTCCGAGAGCCTCAATGGTATTTTAGTGCCTTGAAGTCACATGGTGTCAGGCCTGTCCCAATTACACGGGAAAATAATGCATTGAAATTCTTCGAATGAGGTTAAATAAACACACTTTTTTATATAATAAATATTAAAGTACGGTACTATCACAGGGAATGTATAATTTTTAATTTTACATCGTTATCCCTACTAGAAGGGGTGCCCAAAAATCGGAACAATTTAACGACGTCATTTGGACCACGCCCTTTTTTTAGTATTGTTACCGGGTCGTATAAACATAAATACTCGTACACTGTTTCAGTATTTCACAACAGAATATAGATCTGATAATTCCAACTCCCCTTACACTAATATTATACTCATCAATTACCATGGAAACGGAGCTGAGATCAATAGGTTAGGTTGTATTATATATCTATATACAGTAGTAATTGTAATGTACAGGACTAGTAACTGTAGGGCTCTAACATCCTCCCCCCCACTTCAATTAATGTCGTCCCGACATTCAACACTAAACTCTAAAATAAAAAGAAAACATACAAATCAGTCCATACCTAATGGCTGGCTATCAACTGGATCAAAATCTTTTTTCAAGTCGTAACTTAAAGAAAGATATATATAAAAAAAAAATGTGTGTGGATCACACCACATCAAGACACAATGTCTTCAACACATTGTTGGTGCATCACACCTACAGGGCGGTACTCAAACAAAATGTAATTAAAATGTATATGACTTTGGTGTATCACACCAAAACAAAACAAAATTTAATTAAAATGAATAAAACTTTGGTGCATTACACCATACACGCTTCCTAAAAAGGGCTTAAACACGCGTGCTACAGAACATAAACTCAAATAGGACAAGCCTCAATCGAAAATCTCAATATTTTAACAAATGACCGTATAACATTTTAAACTTTATAATGTCTGCTGCCAAGCTGGCTGCTACTTTATCTATCGTACTAATAATATAATATATAAATTAAATTCAATGACCATATAACCAAATCTCGTTCTCTAGATACACAGTTATGTTTAATAAAAAAAATATTTAGTGTCAATATCTTAATTGTTGCTATAATATTCTGTTAATAACGATACATACATCATCTGTGGATTGGTCCAATACATCGCAGGTTGGTAACCATTGGTGATCCTTCCATTTGAGTTCACAGTCGATGAATATAGGTTAGCAAATTGGTCTAGTTGGTGGCCTACGGGTCCTTGGTGGTAATTGATGTACATCATCTGCATCTGTGGTCAGGTCTGATTGTATCTCCAATGTATCTGTATCATGAACAGTATCCATAGCATTTTGGTCTTACACTACTGGGTGTTGGTCTCCATCTGGTATATTTTTACAAGTTCTGGCACAAACGACTGGGCACTCGCATTCAAGTCTGAGTTTGGAATATAATCTGGAGGAAGCCTTGCCTCTGTAAATATATAATCTTCCACATCGGACTCATCATCAGAATGCTGGAAGCCGTTCACTGCTTCCTCTCTGGAACATGGTTTGTAGCTGGTATTTTCTTCGTCCTCTTCCGTCTGCAGGTAGTCACACGGACACTAATATTATACTCATCAATTACCATGGAAACGGAGCTGAGATCAATAGGTTAGGAATGTCTATATCTAGGGTAGTAGGATTATAGGTTGTATTATATATCTATATACAGTAGTAATTGTAATATACAGGACTAGTAACTGTAGGGCTCTAACAGTATTACATAATTTATGTGAAAAAATGTCATTTACCTTCACATGGACAGGTTTATCTCTGCAAATTATCATAAATATTGTGAGAATAAAAAAACTATTCTGCTGTCTAATTATAAAAATGATCCTTAAAAAAATATAAGCAGCCAATGCATGCAACCTTTCAGTACTGGGATATTATTCTAGAATTTGAATTAACTGTTCTGATGTTCGTTCGTGCCCTCCGCACAAGGGACTTCACGCTATATGTAGAGTCACTGGAAGCTCTGGTACCCTGGTTTTTTGCTATGGATCGTCCTAGAGTGATGGTGTAATGGTAATATCGGACTAGCATGTGATAGGCATGGGTTCGAGGTTATCTTTACTCTCATTGCCTAATCTGGTAGCTGCCGTGGGTCCGTGGAGGGCCTAATCCGAATTTCCTCACTGAGGACAAAATATTAATACAAAATACAAAAAAAAAAAATAACTATGCCCGATGGATTCCCATCCACATTAGGGACATTGACCAATCTCATGAGCAGAACGAATTAGTAAAAGGAACTGGGGGTGCAGTCGGACTTACTGAAAATCCAACAGCGTTTAGGAGGTGGATGGTGGCGGGGCCAGAACAAGCGAGACTGATTACAGAGTTCGAGAGTCAGTTCATGGTTTATGATCCGAATGACTTTAAGCAACGAGAACAAGGACTGTCTACACATTTAAACATTTAAAGTTCAGGTCAACAGGCTACACGAAACAATTTCAAATGCAGGCAACCCATTCCTCGATAATTGTTCAGAACTTCTGGTCTTGGATGCTCGAGATTGTGCCAATGAAAGTGCAGTAGTGACAGTTCGTACAATTCAGGATGTAGGTACTACCCAGTACCAAAAATATTTCAAGGAAGTTATTCTCGACAAAAGTGTTGCAATTCAACAAGCCATCAAACAGAATAAGCTGCCGTTGTTCAACACACCACTGTCAAAATCAGTGTCCAAAACAAAGCAACAAGTTAAGAGACTTCTTCATGCATGAAAACCAGCCATGGCCACCCTCTTTGGCAGTAAATGGAAAGCTTCGACTACCAACTAAGAAGTCTGAGTTGCTACAGCATTTGGAGAATGAAGGCCAGCCTGAACCTCCTACAGATTTTGATGTAAAGGTGTTTGACGGAGCTGCTATTGTCCATGCTCTTTCCAGCAATCATGCATTTACATTTGATGACTACGGTGATAAGGTGAGTACATTTCTTTGCATTCAGGATTGTATCTATTGTTTAACCACCACATAATTGGTCACTTCTATATGCGGATCGTTATTCTTGTATCATTTGTATGACAGGTCTTTCTACCGTGGACCAGACAGCAGCTGCAGAATAGTAACAGAATTGATATAGTGTGGGACACTTACAGAACAGATAGTCTTAAGCAGTCTACAGATGAACCGAGGATAGAAGAGAACAGAGGAACTGGAGATGAAATAGTATTTGGAGATGAAATAGTATGTGGAGATGAAATAGCAATCGGAGATAAAAGGGTAATCAGAGATGAAGCAGAAATCAATGAATTGAAGTTGAAAGAGTAGTTGGGGATGAAAGAGTAGTTGAAGGGGAAAGAGTAGTTGGAGAGAGGATAAACAAATCGAGGAGGCAAAAGAGCCTCAACCTCAAGGCAAGTGTAAATAATTAACAATTATTAAATATTTTAATTTTAATAATATTGTGTTGCATCAATCACAGCATAGTTTAAACCTTAAAATAATAGCGGTAGTTTTAAACATTTATTTTTACAGCACGCAAAAAAAAGCCGAAAAAAATCCCAAATTCCAGGAGACAATGGAGGCAGTAACAGGGTCACTGAAAGATGTAATAAATACCCAAAATGCTGAGTTTGAAAAAGCTGAAGAACGGCGCATAGAAAGACAGGAACGCTCTGATGCAGAAATGATCAGGCAACACAATGCTAGTATCCAAAACATGATGTCTGCATTTCAAAACATGCAGATGCAGACAATTGATGAATCTTTTTCAGACAAGAAATGGCCCACCACCAGATCAATATTACCACCCCCATCGAACAGTAGAACTTCATCCCCCATACCACTCTCCTGCATATAGTTCTGCCTCATACAGCTCACCACACAACTCAAGTAGTGATAGCCATTTAAAAGTAATTTTGTACTTGAAGTATTGGTTTTGCATTTTCTACATTAAAAAAAATGTTTTTTTACCAAAAATGTTTATGGTATATACTGTAATGCTTTTCTGGGCATGATTTTGACCTATATGAAAATCATTTCAAATCAATGTAGATATTTAATTTATGTTATATTTAAAATATTCCATTGGTTGGAAATGTTACATTAGTTTTTGTTTGATTTTTACCACAATAAGTTTTTCAGTATTAACTAGCAGTTACACATGTGTATTTCTATTCCAAGACTTGCTGTGTAGATAGCATTATTACTATTACAAATGCAAATGTGTACATACGCTACTGTATATACTGATATGTCTTTATATTATATTGATATTGATTATATGTGAATACATTTGTTTGGGGTTTTTTTTTCAAAGCCTTATTAATATTTTTTTGGGAACAAAACATCTTAATATTATACTTTTACAAGATCTAATGTAACTTTTTAGTGACAACAATAGCATCTGATTTAATCCACTATACAGGATTCAATGTTGTAAAGAACCAGTAATGGCATCCCTGATAACTACTCCATTATCCAGCCTTCCAACACCATCCTGACTGACTTCACTAGACCACAGTCACGTCGTTTTTTTTCATGAGCCGTCGCCATCTGCCCTTCAGTCTTCCAAATGCATTTTCAACAACAACTCGGGCAGAACTTAATGTTTTGTTGAAATTGTGCTGTGCTGGAGTAAGGTTTGCATTGTGTACAAATCATTTCATCAACCAGAGTTTTAAAGGGTATGCTGGGTCTCCAATTAGGCACACTGGTATATCAATACCATTAATTATAACATTTTTCTGTTAAAAAATCATAGCAAAATCTGTAATAATCACTCATGCAAAATTCACAATTAAGATTAGTGGAATATCTCGATATCTTACATCTCTACTAAAAAGCAAGCCGTTATTTCTGTCTGCTAAAATACATATACAGTATTACAAAACTCCTTAGAATTTAGAATTATTAATGATCTAACAAATTAATACAAAAAAAAAGATGAATTTTTTTTTATTCATATTATTTTAAAACGTTACATACCGATATTCTGTCGGCGTTGCCAACCACCAAATTACTATCCCAACTCTCTCTCTGTACGGAATTGCCCTGCGAAAAGTTCCACATTAACAGCCAAAAACAGGCGACCATGGGCACGGTTTTGTACCCAGATTCTGCGATCAACAAGGTTCGCTCCAAGCGTTGCGGCTTCCAAAACTTCGACGACTAGGCCCAGTTGACGTCGGGTTAGGGCTAAACGCCTTCGCCGTCAACTCCGTGAATTTGCTCTCTTTTTCCTTTGTAGATTCATTAAAAATCTAAAAATCGTTAACTTGATATATATGTATTGAAAACATAACGCTTGATAACTCAAAAGTAATGCAAGTATTACAATTTTAACCGACTCCATTGTTATTATCCTCGTCGCGCAGACAGCAGTACATTTTACTATTTTTACAAATTTTTATTGACAGCACCGGGGTGAATGTGTCATTTACGTTAAAGAAATTATAAAACGTGTTTGAGGTTGTAGTCTAGATTCCATACTGGGTTTTTTTTTAATGCCCCATTCCCTACGTTTTTAATTCTATTTTAAGATCACAAAATACATTTATGTAAAAAATAAATACTATGGTCCTATTGAGATAACTTTTTTTGTCTTTAAATCGTTGAAAATGTGAAAAATAAGGCGATTCTAATAATGGTAGCGACTCGTTATAAATCTCAACATGCATTGTGCGCGGTTTACAATAACGTACATTTAAGACAAGGAATGACCAGGTTTAATGTTTTAAAAGTAATATATATGCATTATATACACAACACCACTGCTTGTACCGGTTATAATCTTCTATCTACGTTAACACCGCTTTATACACTGCCAACAACAACAACAACTCTTTTATAATGACCGTTACATTAAAAGCTTTTGATAGATCAAGAAAAGTGCTTAACAAAACCATATTGATGATTATTTAGGATGTTATGTTTAGTTAAATATGCTAATTTTATATGATCAGGTACGATTCCTGTAGTAAAAGATAAATTGATAACATAAGTAAGATGAATTAAAATAAAAGGAGTAACTTTTTTAAGAACAGAAGGTGTAAGGGAGTCGTGTCCTGATCCTTTATTAGAGTCTAGACTGTTGATCATGTTCAACACTTCATTTTCAGTGACTAAAAAAAAAAAAAGTGGTGGGGGTGGTAAATACGACATTGGATCAATATTATTATCTGGGATGGAGTTGAGCGTTTTTAAACCGATTTCTGACAAATATTTATTAAAGTGATCACATATAGAGTTAGTATCATAAATATATTTGTCATTTGGGCTCTGAGATTTAATATATTTCTTATAAAGGTTTTTATTTATTTGCATGCACCATGGTGAATGGACGTGCCTAAACGTGGCTCTCGCGGCTCCTAAAGATTCCGGAGAAAACGTAGCTGACTCCGGCGGAGCTGGAAACCAAGCTGAATCCATTGGGCCTACTGAAAAAACAGAAATCAAAGAACTGATCGACCTAGAGCTTACGAAATGCCTAGCATCAGACTCTACATTTATGAAGAACATTGCTGCAGCTGTATCAAATTCTGTGCAAGAACATCTAATTGGTAAGCTCACCGATCTCATTAGAGATTCTTTACACTTTGATATTAACAAGACTAACGATAAGATAGCAAGCCTTGAAGAAAAAATCATGACGGCGTTCCCGAATCAAGCAACGAGTGTACGGATACCAAGATTATCAATGTGCTTCAAAAAAAGCTTAATGTCAGCGTTGGAATTGCCGACATAGATAGAACTCGTAGACTAGGACAAAGTAAGGGCTCAGACGCTAACAAACCTAGACATTAAATCTACATGGACACTTGACGGCAAGATCTTTATTCTTACCAACGGCATGAAAAAACTTACCATCAGTAATCAACTAGATCTATCTCGCAACCTAAACGATCTAAAAGCTTGAACTATAAATTAATAACAATGAATAACATTCCATAACTAACAGTGTGAGCCGGTTGACCTTTAAATAAATTGTTATGCCTTACAGAAATGTACTTGATTATTTAGACCCAAATATAGTTCTTTAAGTGCAACTGTTTATTTCCTTTCAATAAACTCTCAGATGATGAGTTTCGGTATGTACAAAACCCCAATATCTCCCCTTCATGAGGCAAAACTCTCCCTTAGCAGAAATGTGTGTTTTATGGGCTGATGCTCTTATATTAACTGCCCATCAAATACAACTCAAGGGTACTATTATGTCATTTACAACAAGGTCACATGGACAGCTCATGAAAATTCCTACATGGTTTTCAGCAATTTCTGTAGTGAAGTGTCTGTCACACTCCAGCTGGCCTTTCATGTGTGTCAAGATAAACAATCAGAACTCGTAAATTGTTTAAAACATCTCTAGTTTTGTGAGGCTATAAATATTGAAATCAATTCCAAGCCAAAGAATATTATTTTCTCAGTTATTTACCGTCCACCGGATAAAAGTATAAATTACTTCAATGACCAATTATCCTTATATTTTGATGAGGTTAATAAAGTAAATAAAAGTGTTTTTGTTTGTGGAGATCTAAACATTGACTTACTAAAATTTGATGATCATAAACTAACATCTGATTTTCTTTCTAACATTTATTCAGCAGATTCGACCGACCTTGCCGTTCTACACATGTATGATAAATTAACAAACTCTCTTGCAACTGGCAATCATGGTATTGGTATTGGCCTTTGACACTATTGATCACGATGTATTATTATCAAAATTATATTACTATGGTGTCAGAGGCCTTCCTCTTAACCTTCTGAAATCTTACCTTTCAAATAGATACCAATTTACCTATGTTAATTCCTTTAAATCTCATATGTTGCCTATTAATTGTGGTGTACCTCAAGGCTCTATACTTGGCCCTTTACTTTTTCTTATTTATGTTAATGATCTCCCCAATGTCTCAAATTTACTCCAATTCATTTTATTCGCAGATTACAGCAATATTTTCTTTTCTCACAAAAATTTAAACACTCTTGTTAATACTGTTAATTCTGAGCTTGATAGAGTTTCTTTATGGTTTAAATCAAACAAATTGTTGTTAAACTTTGTGAGGTAAATTCCCGATTGATCGTAATCAAAACGGTACTGGGTATGGTCTACTAGATTTTCTGCTCCCAACCAGTACATCCATTCACAGAAGCCTTAATGAAGTAAGCCTACCTGGTGGTGGCCATAGAACGGTCCCGAGATAACGACTATACTTCGGCTTTAGTCGATAGAAGATTGAATAAATTGTTAGATAGAAATAGAGTATACGATGTTATGATTATTATGTGTAGATATGTGATTTGTTCTTTTTATTCCAATGATGTTATGTATTTAATAAATTTGTTATATCAATTAATTAAATTATCGTAGATTGCATATTATGTGTAAAGTTAATATTATATTAAAAAAATTTTTTTTTTTTTTCTAAATCTAAAACTAACTTCATCTACTTTACACAAAAGAACAACCATAATACTTTTCCTTTTGATATTATAATCGATGGTAACCCAATAAAAAAAGTTAACTATGTTCAAGGATTTTTAATTTTAAATTGACAAACAAACAAACAAACTGCAAACTCTTGTATTTATGTTTCGTGTTATTAATAACAATCAATAAGAGTCGCACTATTTGTTGTAATTCTGGTTGGTTTCGAAATAGTAGGAAAAAAGAATTTGATAAAATAACATTTAGATAATTATTTATATGATTGTTGGTCGAATTTGAGGTCGTTATCTATCAGAGGATTAAAATCAGCACTATTTATTTCTGGAGGTATATGTGATGCATGTAATTCATCAGAATAATCTATATCGTGGAATGGAAGTTGAGAAAAAGTTGTATATCATAAATATAAATGTAATGAGGTGCATATAAATTTATAGTTGCGCATTTATAAAACCAACATCTCTTTCACTAGCACGTAAAAACATGAACAAAATAATTGCTTAACTTTTGTGAGCAATAACAATAATGTCGACTCCATATGCAATTTCTTTCTTTCTTTATTTACCCATAAATATAAATTATAAACATTGTAATATTATACAAATAATAATAATGTTTAGTTCAGCCCCTAAACATTGAAGTATAAATAGTTATATAAATAAATTAGGGCTACCTGTCTAAAATAAAATTAATATACATAAACATTTTTTTTTAATTTTTTTTTTTTAAATACACTTTCTCTCAAATATATACAATATAATTCTCTTATAAAATAAATAAATATCACTATACAAACAAATAGTATGTTTTCATTTCTTTTTTGAATTTTTTGAAGTTCTTGTGGTAACACTACTCTAAAGGGTCTTTCACACCTATTCCGGCACAGTTTCGATCCGTGAAAACGAAACATAGATGTTCGAATCGCCAGACCAGAACCGTGCCGGAACAGGTGTGAAAGACCCTTAACTAGAAATGTGAACTCCATATACAATTGTAATTTCAAGTTACATACCTGAAGACCTACTATTTAAAACATCGTCATCTTGTCTGTCAATTACTTCAGTTTCTATAAAAAAATTTGTTTGTGTTATTGTGTTACCATATAGAATTAATTGTTAAAAATTAGAATTTAAACCAATCTTTGAAGATTGTAAATTGATATTAGACTTTTTAATTGAATGAATTTCTATCTCAGATTTTGGTTGCTGTTAAGTTGCTTGGTTTTTCCAACGGTAACTTTACACATATGTTACTTAGTGCATGCCATCCTGAGACATGATTTCCATCAACCAATGGATCCGAGAATCGATAAATGTTGTCACTCGAAACATTAGCTTGTTCTCGTATTTCTGTGCTTGCTACAAGTTTTAGTGCTTTGTGGGTGTCTTCAGGAAAGACTACAGGAACTAGGTGTTTAAACATATTAAGATTTATTTTTAAACCTACTTTGTTTAAGGCCAGCTTTAATTGAACCAGTGCATGAAGTTGTGTAGTTTGTTAATTGCTTCTTCTGTGTGCTTGAAATGTTTCCTTCTGAAAATATTAGAAATGTTTCCTTCTTTTACAGGACAAGTTCCCATGCTTTCTTCAGTTGATTTTTCACATCTCTTTATATGTCTTCGAATGTATCTCTTTGAATAAAAACCATTACAAAGAGAACACATAACCAATTTGTGTGCTTGATGCTTTGATTGTCTCTCCCTTTCATACTTTGCAGGAGATTTTTTTGGAAACTGTAGAAGACATATTTTATCAAGTATCAAGTATAATCTTTATTCGTTCCCACAAGGAGAAAATTACATTGCTCGTCTTCAAATACATCATAATTACAATATATAAAAAAAAAAAAAACTCACAACAAGAACATATTATTACATATTATTTCATGGTGCTCATCTGGATGAATGTCGCTGATGTCTCCTGATACCTGTGGGCAGAAAGGAGAAAAGATATCGGTTTGTGTCAACAGCCGCGGATCGCAATCTTCCACTACGAGCACTCCTGAGACTGCCTAAATCGGTATTCACAGGATGACTTTCAGCCCTCAACACCATCCCAAAAAGCCTGTCCAGGTTCTCGCAATAAACTGAATTCACCAACTGCTGACACAAACCAGACATCCTCTCAACCCTTCTTACCACACGATCAATTTTGGACTCAATATGTAAGAGAACCTACAAGAGTTACTATAAAGCCAATTACGATAATAAGAGAAGAGTTTTCAAATTTTAAATCAAGTCAATTTTCCTTATTTCTTAATTTAAAAATAAAAGTTTTTGAAAGGTCAGATTTATCTCATACATATTCATGAGGTTTGATTCTTGAATACAAAACGGTTATGGTTTCCGATGTAATAGCTAGAGGTATTGACATGGTAGCCTTAATTGATAACAGTACCATGTTGTTGGCGTCGCGCCTACCATCTCATCATCAGTGAGGCGCCTTCTCCATATGAAAAATTCCGGTGAAAAATTTCTATTTGTATTTTATTTTAATGTAATTGATGGAATATTATTGATTGTTTTTACTTTGTTTAAATTCATAAAGGGTTTCCCTGTAATTTTGTATTTCTTAATGTTTTATTTTTAAAATAATAATCCAAGACTGATTGATATGTATTCAAGCCAGCTAAACAAATCTCTTAAGGTTTTGGGTAGCCCTGAAAAGGGCTGTTTGGTTTGGGTTTTTTTTTTTTGGTAGCCGTGAAAAGGGCTGTTTAGTTTGAGTTCAGTTGTGTTTTCTTTGGTTTGCCTTTTTCGGCTTCGCTGCCATCATTTGTGGAGAGGTCTTTATCCAGTGGGTCTTCATAACACTTTCCAAGATCTTCAGGTCATCTGGGATTCCTCTGACATCTCTTTTGATGGAGTTTAGTTGTGAGTGCATAGATTCACCACCCTGTTCGCCGTGAAATCCTAAACCGAACCCCCACCTCCTAATCCATTCACATACATGGTGTTCTAAGATATGTAATTTTGGGGGTTCGGTTTCATCAAAATTGGCGCGAAAGAATGCCAAATATTCTTGAATTCTGTGCTTTTACTCTTTTTTTTTCAAGCAAGAAACACTTCATTACCTAGCGATTTTACCATTTCCTCTGTGAAGAACAGGGCAGAATTATATTGTCTGTGGCATTTTCCGAACTTGTATTTAATAAGGTTCCATACAGATGGATTACATCCGAAACATCCAACTGTGGGCAAATTTTATTTGCAGTTTCTTCTATGCCATCATGCCATCCATCATTTTCTTGATGGTTTCTGGCTGCAAAATAAAATATAATTGAAAAACATTATTATTCAAGGATGAAACCGAACATCAATATCATGGACATAAAATTTACAGGTAACTGTATTTTGTTCACGGCCCTCAGTGCTGTAGCGACGAGAAATAAATTGGTGACGTTGTCGCAAGAAAAGGAAAGAATCTGTGTGTGGGCCACTAAGGAGACAAAGAATAAATAAATAACTTACTTTACAACATTTATGGACATGGTTGGCCACAAATGATTTGCCATGGTAGGCCTGTCGGTGAATCCGCATTTTTGAAGCACAGTGTCTAGAGTGGTTTTTAGGAGTCCGTCCTTTGGCAAGTTTATGTCATCAGATAGTGTTTTAGCCGCGTTTCTCTGCAAAAGATACAGTAGAAAGGACATACATAATATATATATATTTCTTTGGTAAAGCTGTCATGAAAACAGTCATTTAACAGTTGCGGTAAATTTACCAGTTCTTTTTCTTGGTCCTCTTTCAGCTGAATTTCACTAGCAATGAAGACATGTAAGTAATCTCGAAGAGACGTTACTTCTTGGGCTACTTCATCGGCCTTTTGATTCTTTTGGTGAATTTCCCGAAGTACTTCAACATGTCTTGTATATTGAGGTTCTGCATGCAAATCTTGAACTGCATCAAGTGCCAATATGAGACGTATAAAAATGAGTACTTTGTGAGCAACCTTAGGCTGGGGGCCGGTTTTACTTACCACTAGCTCCTGTTAGCCCATATATGCGGGTTAAATATTCGTAGTCTCCAAATATGAAGACTGTTTCATTTTATAGAGACAAATTTAGTTTTATCTCATTTAATATATTTAATATGGGTCACATGTTGTAAAAGAATAATTATACAATTAAGTACTAACCTTATTACTGCATATTGCAAGTTTTGAATTTGATTCAGATGCCTTTGTAGGCCTGTCCTCAAGTTTTGTGTAGTCTGTTGCCTCAAAACAATCCACAACTGTATTTTGGAGGGAGTTTGGGTGGTAAACATTTGCAATCTGGATCATCTGTTTAAAATTCCCACCCCCCTTATCACCGCCAACTTTAACCCAAATTTGAGAGACGGGAATTTGTCCGTTATGCCAGGTAAGTAGGTCAAGCCTATAAAATAATTATTTTTATATTAATTACTACCGGTTTCCACCAAGCCTCCGATAAATATATAATGTAATGTTCATTTTTTAATGAATCGTCTGTGTGGATCATTGGCAAGTATTCAGAAATCAAGTTTCCACTGATGATAATTTCTTGCTGTCCAACTTTAAAGATGATGAATTCTGTCCCCTGAAAAAAAAAAAATGAAAATTGGTTGTAAAAACTTTTATTTGTTTTTTTATTACGATTTAAGTTTCATTAAAAGTAAAAATATAGGAAAAATATTGACTTACGATGTTTTATTTTCGATTTTACCGACCTTTAATGATGATTTCAAAAACTGCCGCGAGTAGAAAAAGTTTGAAGGTCATCGCCTGGGCGATATTACGTCATAATGTAGTGTATGACAATCTACATGTCATAAGCTTTAATTTGATACCAAACATGACATGTCTATATGAAAGCTTTATTTTCACATACATTACGTAATACTAAAAAAAGGGCGTGGTCCAAATGACGTCGTTAAATTGTTCAGATTTTTGGGCACCCTTTCTAGGATAGTTAGATATACCCTAAAGAAGGTTTGTGCCATCCTCATCATCGGTTCTCTTGGAACAATTCTACTGTACTCTTCACCGTCACATACGTCCTTCCACACACCAGCTTCCGCGTACCGACGTCTTGCCATTACCATCTCACAAAAATGTTGATCTGAAAAATACATTTATTTAAAAAGAGGTTAGAAAACGTCTCTGTTATTTTATAATACCACTGTGTATTTGAAAAGGTTGTATACAATAACGTCATCTTACCTTGGAAAAGTTTTTGAATCTGATTTTCGACATCCAAGCTTAAGTACTCTAGCACTTTCCCCCACTCATGTCCGTACAGTTACATGAATCGGATGACGTTTCCACTTCTCTATAGCAGTTTTCGCAGTAAAAATGGGTTGTTGATGTTTCAAATTGGGTATTTTTCTTTAGAATCTCTTTGACCATGTAAGTTGAATGTTTGATAAACGAATAGCATTAAAGATGTATATAGAGAAATATGTGTCTGAGGACAACCGTCAAATATAGGATGTTTGCCATTGACGGGTTCCTCGCCTTCGATGTTGTCGTACTCATCATCTGTCGGTGCGTCACTAATGATCGAAGGATCGGTGGTAGGCCGACTTGAGATGGTACTATCACTACTACTACTATCGTCAGTATTTGAGACATTTTCTGGTGATATAAAAATGGAGCTAATCCTGTCTAATTCAAAATCAGACTCACTTTCGCTTGACGAAGAACTTGTCAATATTGATTCCCTTAATAAGGGGCCAGGTGTTTTTTTAGGTAATATTACTGCTTTCAAATATCAAGCACGTCTAGGGTTAAACCCATGACGTTTTGATAGTACATGCCGTCTCTTTTGCGGTGTTGCCAGAATTTGCTCTTCTGTTGTGGCGGTATCACTTAAATCCATGTTGCATACTACTAGTACTACCTACAGTATCGAAATTAATAAAATGTTAAAAACAAATCAAAGATAAACGCAAGTAATTATATAGCAAAAATTATTACCCTCTAAAAAGGGCACCTTGTAAAATTTAGGGAGGGGGGGGGGGGGGTTGCGGGTGGACCCAATGACACAATATTGATTGATTTTTATAAAGAATATAAAGCCTTAATATAATATAAGTTAAGTTATATTAGGCCTATATTGAAAAATCAGTACTTGATTTAAATTGAGTTCTTTCAAATCCAAACATATTACCGCGAAATTTGAAAGACGATGCAAGCTTGTGCACAAATTTAGCTTACTGACGTATAAGTAGAAACTAATCCAATATGGCTATTCAATAGCTAGGCATTCCGGATAGACATATATATATATATAGGCTATATGCCTATAGGCCTATTATACTAGCTAGCTAGGCGAATGGGTCTTGTTATAAGTTTACATGTCCAAAATAAAATGTAGGACTCATCATGTAAATCTATGTATGTATCTTACTGACCTGTTGAGGTGTACAGTGTTTAGCTCTTCATTATTCATCTAGCGTGTGTAGCGTTCCGCTCTCTGCTGGCACACGACCAAAGATCGTATAGCGTCACTTCGTGGCGCTATAGTATCTTTGCACACGTCACGACGATAGGAGCCGCCGGACACGACACACGCCGTATATACGTGACATGTCGTGCGTCATATTAAACGCGTCTCGCACGCGACGCCCAGGGCATACCAAACATAACAAGGGGCGGCACGCGGCGGAGGCGTCTTCAGATAATTTTCAAAAATCGTGTGAAAAGGGTGATATTCAATATCCATGACGGGTGGTAAATATGGTAACAAATTCGCTTTTAATAAGGATAAATTCCAGTAATTTAGAAACAAATGATGAAAATAAAAAGGGTGCGTAAAATTACCCATATCATCTGTCCGTCCGTCCGTCCGTGCGCGTAAGTTTCAAATCATTTGGCGGTCGATCCTCCTCTTTTTTCTCTTGTTCTTCTTCTCCGCCCTTCGGTTGTCTGTTCATCATCATCTTTTTAGTAAATTTGTTTAATCATTATGGGTCTAATCACATTAATGATTTGGATTAATGACAATCCTGTTACGGGAAATGTTATCAAAATAGAGAATATTGTAGAGCCACGGTGGGAATTGAATGACTATTTAGTAGGAGACCGTGTTGAAGCAAAGTGCCCAGGTTTTGGTATACAGACAGGACTGATTGGAGAAATATCATATCATTGTATAGCCTTAGGTTTGACAACGGTAACACATAAATTAATTTGTGATAGGCCTATTAATAAACTTATGATAAATCTCTCAACCTTAAAAGTATACCTGTTTGCCAACATTTAGTTTTACTTTTAGGCTATACTATTTTTTTGCAGATGAATCAATGCGGAAAAAATTCTCTAAAATACTTTCTGGCCCAGAGTTTCCAGATTTGGTCTCCCAAGTCCTGGAAAGTGAGATACATATCCAGAAGGGGCAAAAGGCGAGTACATACATATACTAATTAGGCCTATGCCTAATACTATCATACATACATATACTAATTAGGCCTATGCCTAATACTATCATACATACATATACTAATTAGGCCTATGCCTAATACTATCATTATTAAAGCAGATGAAAAGTTACAATCAATAGAATAAATGAAACAATGATACACTTTAAACTACAAAAATTGAATAATACTAATACCACCAAAGAAAAAGGTAGGGTTCATTGTGTTTATAGTCTATATATATGTTGTGTGACCATTTTATTTCATTTACAGGCTGCCGCATCAACCGTTTCGGTTCCACCAACAAAGAAGATAGTAGAGGTAAATTGTTCTCATTG
Source organism: Antedon mediterranea (assembly GCF_964355755.1). Lineage (NCBI taxonomy): Eukaryota > Metazoa > Echinodermata > Crinoidea > Comatulida > Antedonidae > Antedon > Antedon mediterranea. The sequence goes on along the minus strand of NC_092673.1, from coordinate 14,529,885 downwards.
AATGAATCAATTGTGATGAATAATTTACGATACTGAATGGAACATTCGTTCCGTATTTATTCGAATAAATTATTATTATTATTATTGGGAGTTTATTCGAACAAATACGGCATGTGAAAATCCAACTTTCATGGGTGCATGCCATTCACATTAAAGGGGGATTCTGGGTTTAAAATTGCTTTTAAATATCGTTTATTTTATAAATAAAAAATATTATAACAATATAGACATGTCAGAATGAAGAAGTAATAACGAGAAATTAAAAAAATTAAATTTCATATACATTTTAGGGTAAATTCATGGAAAGTCTGTTTTTCAGCAGCTTAGGGAAGCTCATTAATATTCATGAGATATTCACAAAATCACGTCATCAGTGGATTCCAAACTCGCGACGTCAAGCTTGTACGTTATGTTCTCTCTCCTCTGTCAAACGATGACCACCCGATCATTGTGAAATACATTTTTTTGTAGATTTGCTAAGCTAGGCCTAAAGTGTAATAATAACAGTAGTAGCATATATTTATCAACCAAACTCCTAAACAATCTAGGCCTAAACCTAAAACGTTCTACAAAAATCGGCTGTAAATAATGAGGCAAAACAAGGTCCGATCGCCGTCCGCACGTCTAATAAGTAGGCCTAGTTAGTTTACTCTCCAAAAAAGCGGATACTGCATCAAGCAAGTAGACCGGTAGTAGGAAGGAGGCCTAGCCTAGCCGATCCGGCCCAGTTAAAAATTGAGCTAGCTAGTGTAGTAGACCCTATGCGAATTGATACTACCAGGCCTTTTACTATATAGGCTACACTTGTTAAAATTAGCAATACTGTACTTATGTTTACAAATATTCCAACTCTCTCATTCGAGCTATATTATCTATACCATTCCGGTAGGTTGAGTCGACCTTCAATCAAATACTGTACATCGTTCATGTTGTGATATAGACGGGGTATACTCGACCCGACCAGTTTGGTATTGTATACTGTATCTGCTTATCACGTGACGATGCCAGGCATGGGCAGAGAGAGCACGTGTATCGTCGTCTCGCTCTCCTCGCTCAGCAGGTGGTGCAGGATTGTATACGTTACGCTTCATTGATTTTGAAGGCTTTCCCTAAGTCAGTGCGAAAATTGGCAAACGTAAAGTGCAAACTTATCTAATTTTTCACTGTTTTGATGGATTTTCATAGAAAATTGATTTTATAAATGGGAAGACCGACTAAAATTACATAAGATAAGTATAATTTTACAAAAGTAATTGATATGGTTAATGATAACGAGTCGTCGGAAGATTGACCATTTCACGAATTTCGTATTCTGTAACCACAGTGTGATTTTGCCGTAGCTGCACTTGTAATCTGGCCTCATTTCACAACCTTCGTTCTGCTTCACTGGGCGCTTATATAAATTGAAACTTTTACCGTTCAAGAGACAAACAAATATATTTTACATTTTTTACTATTCATTTTAAACCCGGAACCCCCCTTTAACGGTGCATAATTACGTTCTTGTTTTAAATTACAGATGGCTTCAGAACCCATACAACAAAAGAAATCATCAAAAAGGAAAAACGTAGAAGTACATTGATACAATAAATAAATAAATAAATAATAAATAAATAATAGATAAATAATAATAATAAATAGTCATTGCGACTTATTTTATGATATCCAGCTTTCATGATTTTAAATCTACCATTGTTCTTGATTAACGTGACCTACGTAATTTTTGCTAAAATATAATTACAGGCAATCACGGTAAAATAAGCCGTGGCAGCTGAGAAGAAGCAAAAAGAAAAAGCGAGGGAACAATATGCAGTGTCCTCAACATTAAGTTTGGTAGATGGAGAGATATTATATTTAAAATTCATGCCTGTACCTGAGCTTTAAGCATCAGTATCCCTCAACTCCGATTGTTCATTTTTGCTATGCTTGTAAACCGTTATGCACAATTTAAAGTAATATATGTTAGCTTGTGTAATATCTGATATTTTTCAGAATTTGAATTTTCAAACGTTTCAGAATTTGAAGACTACCGCCGTTGCGGATGATGGACGATGTGAGTACATAAGATATAATTTGTAATTTGTTACGATTGTTGCGTTTGTTACGTCTCTTCCGTTAAGTTGAATGAATTGTTTAAAACAATGGTTGCCCATGACAGGGAATGGTTTTTCAGGTAGGTCTACCTAGGACTAGGTAGGGCCTAGAAAGGCTGCGTGGCATATACTACATAGGCCTAGGCGGTCTACATAAAACATTCGTAGGTTGGTCAGGCCTACAGCGTAACCACTACTATTTTAGTAGTTAGCCAAGATTCTCTGTTATAGGTCTGTACTAAAAATGCCCTAGGCTATACTACTAGTTAGGCCCTATAACTAGGCCAAGGGCCTATATTAGGCCTATAATAAGCTCTTTTCTAGGTCTACCTACTACTAGGCTATGCCCTACAAGTAGACTTATCCCAATTAAGTGGACCACCATCTATGGGCCTAGGCAATAACTTTGGAATTAAATCTCTCTTTTTTTTTTGTTAGTGTGACTTTATTTTATGATAGGCTATATGCCTAGGGCCTAGCCCTACAATGCCTATGTATGTATTAAAATAGGGGAATGTATTTGCTACCGAATGTATTTAGTGTGGTGATGTTTGTGATTGTGGCTTTGGTTATCCACACTGGTACAGTCAAATTTAATAAGTGAATACAGTAATAACCAAATAAAAAAAAAATTTTAAATTTCAATTTATTGGCACTACACACTACACAATAATTCCAACATATAAACTAAACAAAAATGATCTGCAGTGAATCTTCTCTTTTACATACCCTTTGGTTGGAATGTGTGCAAAAACTAAATGTTTTAAACTAAAAAGTAATATCTGTATTAAGTTGTATGTTACAGGGATTGCGGACACAAATGTGTTATGGCGCTCTGTTGCTGTCGCAATCCCTGGACCGCTTGTTGTCGAATAAAGAAATGAAATGTACACATAACTATAACTAATAACAGGTGTTCAGCTGCTTAATAGGAAAATGCTATAAAATTAAAATCTAACTTTACTGAACAGTTCATCGGCATCTTCCTCAGGGATCGGACTTTTAATAAATTGTAGTAGTTCCTGTTCAATATTTTTGTCGTCCTATAATAAATAATTGGAAACATCTATATATAAATTTACGTAAGGGCAAAATTCGGTAAATCGCGCCTTACTTCTAGAATTTTTACTCGATGGTATATAAAGTTGGTTCGTACTTTCGGTACTGATTTTAAACACCTGATGTAACCCTGTTTACTAATTAAATTAAGTTAGCCCAAATAGGGGTGTTTTCCGATCGTGGTATACACTGTCTAATGGATGTCCATCTTGAAAAATACCCGCCACAAAAATGCGAGGAGGCTTCGCATTTTCCTATCTCCTCCTACGATAATTGTTTTTAATAGCTGAAAACCGGTTGAACAGCTAGAGTACAGCATCATAATGTTGAAGACAGGCCGATTTTCTTAAAAAAATACTATTTTGATAGATTTAATATACGATTATACAAATGTATTGATTTGCGATGAATGGAACATTCCAATCTCTGTTCGACAAGTTTCTCTCTGTTCCACAAGTTCGATCCATTTTTTTTTTCAGTTATGAGTATACAGTACTTGCCTTTACGACGCCTATCTGTACTGCCGAGGTTGGATATAGATTTTTATAAAGGGATAATGAGTTAGCGTTTTCAGTCGCCGTATATTATGTACAAATCTTTATTATTGCAGTTAAACCACCCACATCATCACCCTTCCCTCACTGGCATGAGTAGTAGTAGTAACTAATTAAGTTAAGTTAGATAATTCAACATTTATTGGCGATTAAATCGAATTTATGATTTGCCCCGAATAGAGGTGGTTTTCACAAATTGTTTTACATTATATAAACATATACACGTCGTAGTGATGTATCGTTACATGTACTGTACACTTTCAATCGACTAGGACGGTGATAGTTTCAACAAAGTATTACATCGATGTTTTACTGTGTTTAGTGGTATATTATTTGTAATATTTCCTTACTAAATGGATAAAGAATATATTCAAAAATTGTTCCTCCTTGCACCCATCCTCTTCCCCATCCCTCAACCCTAATGTTACATACAAAACACAACTTATTAAGTTTGTTTAAATTTGACTTAAACAATTTTAAACAGTTTCTCTTGCGGAAGGAATTCGCAGGGTGCTAATTTTAGTTGAGTACATAAATCAAAGTGTCTATTTATTCGTTCCTGCGGTACGTACATTTGAAATCGCCAGTTTTTTAACGCTGAAATTATTATGTATTCAAGAACCATCTGTGGGCACGACCTAGATGGTTAGTTATTATCAATTTATTGTTATATAGTTTTCAGATTTGTACATTAATTTAAAAAAATATTTTAGGGTTGAGCATACTTTATCAGTACAGTTTACTATAGTGTTCTTTTTTGCCTTTTTTGTCCAAGCCTTTGTTACAGCTGTTGAAAAAAAGAAACTAATATTGTTATAGAAATAAACAAAAACCAACTCTAATGGTACCCCTTACTCTAGCCCTACCCCAACCTTTGAAATGACTACTGTAGTAATTGTTTACTGCTCATCTCCAATTCTACAACATATTATTTAAATTAATCTATTTAGCCACTTACAATATTTAACTGTTTGATAATTAGTATTGTTAAAATTACTAAAATAATTTTGCTACCTGTGAAAGGTTTATTTTAATGAATTTTATTAATAAGAATTTGGTACTTACAGTCTTTTGGATCTGCAGTCCTCATACTCCTCTTTTTAGTTTTTCTAATAAAAAAAGAAAAAATACCACCAAACTTAGTGTCTGTATACTGATTGGCTGTTACTTTCACCTAAATCTGCCTGCGAGCTTTCATCACCACCACCCTCTCGGTCACTTTCATAGCCATCACCCTCATCCCTATCTCCCAGCTCATTGCTTGTGTTCACTGTATTTTCTATTTAATAACAAAAATATATATTTAGATTTAGTGTATTTGGGTTTGTGGGTTAGGGTTTATTCTAGCAATTTTACATTTTTTTCTGCAAATTTTAAAATGTTAAATATTTTTACAGAGCAAATTTTCAACAAGAAAAGTATAATGATTACACAGTAATAATACCAAATACTGCCCAGTACATAGGAAATATCACACTTATTTATTATTAACATTTTTACCTGTGAACAGAAAGTCTGCTTCTACTAGTTCCACTGAAAATTAAACAAAATATAATGTATCAGCATTGATAGTGTATGTGTTGCATTTACTAATTCAGTTTCCTGTTTTGTTTTATTAAATAGATATACAAGAATGACACCAGAAAGGTTTAATCAACTTGTGATGTATTGTCCCCTTGAACAAAAATTTTTTTTTTTTTAAAGGCCATTTTAATGATACATAAAAGTTATTCACTTTGAAAAAAAATTGGATCAAAAAAAAAATTATTTACCTTAGAAAATCGTAATTTAAAGTAAAATATAGTCAACCGGAAGTCGGTTGGCTGGCAGCCAGCTGGCTTCCGGTTTAATTTAACCCTTGACCTGAATTAGCTTATGAATTATGCATATTGTATGATTCTTGTGCGTGTATGTGACCTTTAGGTCATCAGAAAAAAAATACGACGTGATATGGTTTCTATGGTGCAGCTTTGTTAGTTAGTATAGGAAGCCTAGTTGTTAAGAGCATAGGCATAACAGCAGCGAAACTCAAAAAGCGAAAACTTGTGAATGGCTGCCAAAAATAGAAAATAAGGTCACCACCAGGGCCAGGAGAGATTATGGTGCTTGGTTTTTCCTTCATGATTAATTAGATTTTAATGCTAATATAAATTTGTGAAAATTGTAACTAGGCCTATACTGTACATCCAATAATGTAATTATTTTAGAGAAAATGACCAAATAATCTAAGTTGAATATTTTTTGGAATGTGTACTTTACAGTACTTAGTACCGTTATGTTGAAAATTCTTCCAAAGCAATAACGTTCAAACCAACATTCACACAATTAAACTTTTTATGTACATATTTTAATAAATAATGTCTTTCTTTTAATAGGTATTAACACACTTGAATGAACAATATCGCTTACATATGCCTACTACTAGACTAGCTACTACTCTAGGCCTAGCCAATAGATAGGGGATAGTACACTAGATAGCCAGTACAGCTGTAATGGCTATCTAGTGTACTATCCCCTATCTATTGGCTAGGCCTAGAGTAGTAGCTAGTCTAGTAGTAGGCATGAGTGAGGGTTCACCCTGAGTGAGTAGCAGGCCTAGCTAATACTAATAGATACAACTTGTAAGCCTTATTAATAGTTATTGCCAACCTAGCTTTAAATAGGATTAGGCCTATAACATTCATCTGTGAGCATGGAGTAAGGAATAAGGTTTTAGCCTCCATGGTTTTATTGTGACTTGTGTGAATTTCGACACCACCAACTCGTCTTATTTTTAGTATAATACTATAATATTAATAATAGTCTTTAATTTATCATTATTCATATCACTTTTCATTCATTTTAAAACATTTAATTTTCTTTTCTATGTAGAGTTTGTGATTAAAAAAAATTATACATAACAGCAGCGAAACTCAAAAAGCGAAAACTTGTGAATGGCTGCCAAAAATAGAAAATAAGGTCACCACCAGGGCCAGGAGAGATTATGGTGCTTGGTTTTTCCTTCATGATTAATTAGATTTTAATGCTAATATAAATTTGTGAAAATTGTAACTAGGCCTATACTGTACATCCAATAATGTAATTATTTTAGAGAAAATGACCAAATAATCTAAGTTGAATATTTTTTGGAATGTGTACTTTACAGTACTTAGTACCGTTATGTTGAAAATTCTTCCAAAGCAATAACGTTCAAACCAACATTCACACAATTAAACTTTTTATGTACATATTTTAATAAATAATGTCTTTCTTTTAATAGGTATTAACACACTTGAATGAACAATATCAGCAAGTAGTGGAAAATGGTGAAGAAATCAACACAAAATGTGGTAGCAACATTCACAATATTTATTTGAACGTTTCTTACTATGACACTCATTTTTTACTGTACTGTACTGTAAATCTTCACACATTAAAATTATGGTGATTTTATCTCATGTACTGTAGTAGTATTTTTTATTTATTTAATGCTGTATACAAATGTTATTGCTCTAATTATGAAAACTATACAACATTTTAAAAGCTGGAAAACAACCAACACATTTGCCTAATGCTTTATGATAGTCATCCAATATTTATCTTGTGTTCCACTACCGAGTCTACTGCCAGTTGCCTTTAAAATGCTGTATGGGTGTAACTTCTGTTCCAGTCTTCATTAGCTTAAGTCTATAAATTGAAAAACAATGATGTATAAATACAAAAGTCTAAAATAATTAATAATTAATTCGAGCTCCAAATGTATATCAGTGGTACATCAACATAGTAGGCCTATTTCCTGTAGCTAGTTGTGGAGTGATGGCTTAGCTAGGTGAGTACGACATATAGGACCTAGCTAGGCCTCAAAGTGGGTAGGCCTAGGCCCTACTAGATAGTAGAAGTAGGCTTATATTATAGCCCTAGCCTAGATAGCTAAGCCTATAATACAATTCTACTTACCAGCAAATTAACGGCAGAGTTTTTTACATCATACGATCAGGGAAACCCCAGCACTTTCTTCTGTTCTTCGCACATAGTCCAGTCCCTAAGGGGAGAAAAAGGGGTGGGATGTTACCAGACTGGATACAAATTTTTCAATATAGCTGTTTGGTAGAGTATAGTGTGGAGATGCCAAAACAAAGTTACTGGAAATCTGATTTGACCTCTGTGACCTCTGACCTCAATTTTTATATTTTTCTATTATATAACAAAAAATCGCCATATCTTGAAAACGCATGGACATTTTACATTAATTTTTTTTTCAAAATGCTTGGAAGATATATATTTATATTCGCTATAATGAAAAAAATTGTACAAAAATGGCCGCAAAGGCTTTATTTTTCAGTTTGACCTTTGACCTTGATTGCCTAGTATCTCAATAACACGCAATCTCAGAGATTTCAGAATGGGCTCAAAATGTTAAGAAAATAAATCTAATATTTAGTCTAATAGAAACTTTTTTCAAAAAACTACCATAAATTAAGCTTTTTTGACCCTTGACCTCTAATGTTTGAATATGTCAATATCTCGGTAACTATTTGTCCTAAAAAGTTCAGTTTGGTGTCAAATTGTTTAGAATATACACATTTATATTTGCTCTAACAAAATATTTTGTCAGAATTCAATTGGAAATGTCATTTTGAGCTATGACCCATCTGTATTGCATATATTTAGCAATTAATAATCTATAAAAAGAGATCGAGAGAGGGGAGGGGGTTGGGGTGGATGGAGAGACACATATTTTTTTTACATGTTACACAAATGTTAAACTCTGTCTGCACTATAACATTTTTATGCGACAAAAAAATGTGATGGACACTACCATATTTGGGCACATCACACCTTTTTTGTTAAACTAGTTTATAGTGTAGACAAACATGTAAAAAATATGTGTCTCTCCATCATCCCAACCACCTCCCCCTCTCTCGCTTTTCCAATGCTACTGCAAAATGGCCGGAATTGTACTGGAAAGTTTTAAAACTACATTTGAAATATTTGCTAATAATATCACATGTTATTAAAGATATACTTATTTTCCCCCTGACAAAAGTAATTTTGACAAATATTTTTGTTGAATATGCAATTTTAATGTCATACATAATAGTTTCACCAAAAATTGGATTGAAAAAAATGATATAGTGCATACCCAAAAAACTCTATTTACTCTATTTTTTATATTAGCTCTTTGATTAAACACCTCTTCCAATGCAGTGCTTCTCTTCATTTCTTCTGGTTTCAAAGATTTTGTTGTACAGTGTTATGAGCTGGATATGTTATTGCCTCATCAAGCCAAGATGGTAATTTTTCCTTTTATATACCACTACAGTATGTTCTTGAAAAGAAATCAGCTTTGTAATTAATTTGTCTTTGATCCTTTTCAGATTTCTATGTTTTATGAGTATCAAATCGCATTGGTTAATTCTTCTTTTCTTTCTTTAAGATCTTGATTTTTTTTTTTTTTTTATGTTATTTAACTTTAAGTTTACCTAATTTTTTGTTGACATTAAGTGTTGCTCTTACGGTGTAGGCCTACCATGCGATGGAATTATATATTGAAATTAAATTAAACATTAAGTTTTAAGAAAATTGTAAAAGGCTAAATAGGATATTGAATGTAGTTCTGGTCCATTAAATCTATATTTTAGGTATATTATTATAAGTATGACACACGCACGCTTTACAGTATATCCTGGTTATAAACTGGCATTTCCAGTAAAAATATGGTAACATCTTCTATTAGAGCTAATATAAATGTTTACATTCTGAACATTTTGACAACAAGTTGAACTTTTTATGACATTTGGTTACAGAGATACAGACATATTTAAACATTAAAGGTCAAAGGTCAGTAAATGACATTTCCTGTGAATTTGGAAGAACATGTTTAATTAGAGTATATATAAATATGTATGCTCTTAACAATTTGAAATAAATTTCAAGAAATTTTGACCAGTAGTTATTGAGATATAGTAAGCCGAGGTCAAAGGTCAAAACATTGAAAAATTACATTTCCGGTCGTTTTTTTGAAAAAAGTTCTATTAGAGCGAATATAAATATGTACCCTCTGATCTATTTGACACCAATATTATTTCAATTGTCAAACCCGTTGCGGAGATATGGCTGTTTAAGATAGAAATATAAAAATTGAGGTCAGAGGTCACAGAGGTCAAATCAGATTTCCAGTAACTTTGTTTTGGTATCTCCATATCCTGTTCTATCAACATGCCAAAGGGCACACTTGTATCCACTATGGTAACATCATTTCCCCTTAGGGACCGGACTAACATGTTTGTTTACGTGGTGAACAGATCGGATCTCCCCTGTTTGGATACTCATTAACATATCATGCATATTTATGAGCTGTTAGCTAACCATCGTTATTTTGGAATTTCTGAACTTATTTTTTTATTTTGATTTTTTATAAGCGAAATCAATATTTTTTCCGGATTTTTTTTCGGCGAAAGTGAATAACTTTATTATAACTACAAAATGGTCTATTCAAAATTTGATTTTTTTCATCTTTATTTTTCATGTTTTGGGGGACAATACAACTTTAAATATCTCAGAACACCATCAACTGAGGAAGAATGGTTTCACAGTTCAGTGCTAATGGCTATTTGTGACGCGAAGTATTCATTTATATGGGTTAGTGTCGGGTCCTATGGACGAGATAACGATGCTTCGATTTTTGGGCAATCTTCTTTTTTTAAGAAGGCAGATGAGGTAGGAGGTTTAAATATTCCACCGGCATCAGATGTGAATGGATACACGCTTCCGTACATTATTTTGGGGGATGATATTTTCCCATTGAAAACTGTAGTATGTCTTCCTAATTATCTTATGCAAACCGACAATGCTCATTATCTACCAAATGGATTTGTTGACAGCTACAGTAATAATGAATTTAAGGAAGGCGAATGGCGGAGCATTATTAGTAATGATGAAACAGGCTTTCAAAATGTTAGAAGAGTTGGTTCTAACAACTACAAATCAAGTGCTCGAGAAACACGGGATAAGTTTAAAGACTATTTTAGTAGTAAATCTGTTGAGGATTTACACAAAATGCATAATCCACAAGTTGTATTCATAGGAGTAAAATTGTTTTAGTTAAAGGTTTGATTTCTGCTGTTATATATTGTGTATGCCATGATGTATGCATCTATTGTGGTAAAATCTTTTGAGAATTTATATAGTATTGTGCATTGTAGAATGTATTTAATAAATTTAAATTTATTTAACAAGTATTTACTGTACCCATTTTTATTTTAAGTGTAAAGGATATATTGAATGGCAATTTTATTTAATAACTTTATTATTATTAATTGTCATTAAACATCTTACCTTCTGTATTGAATGTTACATCTACTGCGGCAGAGTCTGATAGCATGCTTATAACATCCTCTTCTATACAAGATTCCTCTTCTTCTTCAACCTCTTGTTCCACACTTTCCTGTGTCTTTCTGTGGTTAATATGAGTAATCAGCCAACGCATGTGGTCCCATTCTATACCTATCGGTATTTCGCTCCACTTCGTACCGAAGCACGGACCTTCTTGAGATGTCTACATTATAATTGCAAGTTTTTGTTTATAAATATTTGAATGATAATCATCAACAATTAACAATTTCTGAAAATTTCGTCAAATTGTTATACTGTACCTATGCATATTTTTTATATGTCACATACTTTTGGTATGATAAATTATAGTCAATGGTCAAGTTACCTATAGAAATTATTTTATCTAAATTTCTATGATATTTATTAACAATTGTTACCTTGCAAATGCGGTTCGCCTCAAATTATACATGCGTTGACATTCGTCAACTGGTATTTGTACGGCTTCCCATGCGTTTTTTTTCTCCCTTTTTCCGTTTTTGTACGACGGAACATTTTTGTGTTTTTTTTTGTCTGGATGCAATCCATCCCATCCAACCCTGTTTCGTTTACTTTACTACGTATTGCTTTATCCAATCAAAAAACTAAACAAATTACTTTGTTCATGCCGCTTCTATTAGGAAACAGTTTATAATCTTCAAGAACACGTTGGGAATGTAACTTTTTGTTTGCAATCTTCTAATTTACTTTTGTTTTGCCGTCATTTTTAAGTGCGGTAAAACGTCAAAAAGATGTACCTCTCTATATTGACCCGGCATGCTTATTGTTATTTTAATTAAAGTACCACGGTAGGTCTACATGCTAATGCACACACTATGTCAATCAAATAAAGAAAGTATGCCTGCGAAAGAGAATGTTAATGTAATATAAAACTATAATATTTCTTTTAAGTTAGGCTTAATATTGATTTTTTTTTTTGTAAAGGAAGGCTGTAAGCAAAAAAAAATTACCTGTATTTTTCCTCCATATTAAGACGGTCATCTTAAATTCGTATGCGCTAAATTTTATTGCACATTATTATTAGTATTTTTCTTATTTAAAAGTATCTTTATACGTACTGTTTTAATTGTTTAGTTTTTTATTGTTATTTACAGCAATACATGTACACACATCCTCAATCTTTATTAAAACATCAAAACATAATACAATAATAAGACACAAACAACAAAGACATTGATTAGAAAAACTCACATGGAGTAAAAAGTGCTGGTATAAATTTAAAAAAAAACATCGAATCATTTTTCCTAATAATAAAAGTTAACGAACTTAATTACCGGAAGGAGAATATGTCAATAAAATTTAAAAAAGTATGAATAGAAAGAACTTGAATATAATAAAAGTACTTCTTTAATATAGGGCTAATTTTTATCATTTTTTTTTTTGGTAAAGAGATGTTGTAAAAAAGCTGCTTTTATTAAAGAAAGTCGTATTTTCGTATGTATTAAAAATAGGCCTATCCTTTTCCATTGTATATCTTGCGTTTACGACTCTTACGCTTACGTAAAGTTGACTCCAAGTCAACTTTACGTAAGAATCGTTAATAACGCAACGCAAGTGATCGCAAGCAATAAAATCATTAAGCAATTATCATTAATTATACCGTATTCTATATTAACTTATTTGTAGTGGCTGATCATATATCTGGTGAAAGCAGGCATGCGGCGAAATTGCCACCATCATCATGTCCTCCTCCTCCTCCTTCCCAAGAGGATTCTGATACTAGTGGTAGGTTTTGAAAATAATTGTTTAGCCGGCCGTGAATTTGATGTGCTATTTATTATGTTGATCTAATCGATTGGAAACAATTTATACAAGAATTTACATACCTGGGTACCGGGTGACTGGCTGAAATGTCGGCAACCAACATAATGAAGCTGGCCCTTAATTAACCTTCTTGAACTGGTTGTTTGCAAAGAAGAATGCGCCACTTTAAGCATTTATGGATTTGGCCGGGACAAGGTGGCGATGGCCGAGGTTAAAAGACGGGCGCTTAGAAGTGAGTAAATTAACAGTATCTTTGGTTACGAAAGCAGCAATCCCCTTCCAAGCCCCACCTGTGGAAACTTTATGTTTAATGTTTCTTTAAAACAACTCGTCTGTTGCAGCACTATAGGCCTACTGTATCATTGCAATGCGTCTTGTATACATGGACAATAATTAAACGCTGTAAATAAAAACACAACACAACATTCTGTGATTTAACCGTCGTATTGTTTTATTTCAGCTCACATATTCAAACGGTACCAAGAGATTCAAGTTGAGCAAAGGGAGCAGGTGTGGACCGAAACTGTCAAAAAACTAAATGATAAAATTAGAGCAATCAAAAATAACAAATATACTTTGAAGTATTAATAACGATATGCAATGCAATATGTCGACTTATGATTTTTTTATCACAGCGAGAATTCAAGTGGGATCCCGATGGGATTGTACAATTAACCCACTATAGTCCATGGGCTGGAGGGGGGTTACCGTTAAACTTCTTTGGTATCATTTTCTTCCCACGGACATATAGAGTGAAAAAATCGATGTTAACAAGAAAAATATAGGGATGCATTGTATGTACTTGCGTCATTTGTAATGATCATCAGTGTTTTATCTTCAAATATTTTTTGGGGTAGGGGATAACATTTATCCTAATAACCCAAGAATCCAACATCTAATTAGTATTATCTTAGTAACATTGTGTAGCATACATCTTTTAAAATCTTTTAAAATTTAAATCAAATTGATATGATCATTTGCAATTCAATGCTTAAAATTAATATTTAACCAAATTGTTAACGGTCACGTTTTTTTTATATTATATTTTGGTTGAAAATGTTTATACTATTACTATTTTAAGCATTAAAGATAAAGAAAGAAAAGCTCCACTCAGTAACTTTAAAGGACATGACAGACAATCAATTGACAAGGATATAAAAACATTATCAAGGCAAAAGATGCGTTCTCAAATATTGTGAGGAACACACTTTTCGATTTATAAATGTTCTGTATAAACTTAAACAACAAACAACTTTGTCTTGTTTTATAGGAGAAACAGCTTGAAGCAAACCTACCTTTTGGTACAGGTTCTATCGTAACAGCGCTTGATCATTTCTTGAAAGCAAATAAAATAACACGTCAACAGTAACACGGTACAGGTATTTAGTGTTGTTTATTTACTAGAATATGGAATCATGTATTAATTTTAATTAATTGTCTAGATTCCACATACAATTATTTTCAGAATCCGACATACAGTATGCCTATTTATTGAGGCATACAAAACCAAATCTGACCTCATATCCCCAAAATTGCATATGCTTCAATTTCATGTTGAAGAGCAAATGAGACGATAGCATTTTGGTCTTGGAGAACAAGGTGGTGAGGCTATACATGCTGTATTTAACAAAAGACAGTGTTTTGTTAGCAGCATGCCAGACAAAGCAAAACAAAACCTGTCAATGTGTTAGCATTTTACCACCACAATACCTATTATTTAAAGCGAAGTTGAACAGCCAAAACACCGAAAAAAAAGATTACCGCATTATATTGTCGTGAGTCATAGAATGATAAAATCGTTTAGTGTAAATGAAATGTTTGAGAGGACAACCAAAGGCAGACACAGTTGAAGAGTAACTGGTCTAATATTTCATGAGGCAACCACAAGTTCCTCAGCAATACACAGTGTTCTCCCCAGGCCTTTGAAGCGTCACGTACCGTGGGTTCTCTACAAAAACTCTCTCTAAAACCATATCCATGACGCTTAAAAATATCAACCACAACCAATCTAAAAATAGGTTAATAACAGGTACTTTTTAGAGCTGAGGAGGCGCGCATGCATAATGCATATAAAACATGTGATATGACCGCTATATGACGACGATGCAAGCCAAGAAACAAAGGCTGTGTAACAAAGTGTTATAATGGCTTTCGCCACGTCTCTCTTTCGATCTCTAGTTTGAATTTGCTGTTGGCTGGAAAGTGGAGTTGTGGCTTGGTGGTTATGATGCTTGGCTACCACCCTCATTAAATATTATCAACAACAAAAAAAATCGTCTGAATTAATTGACTCTATAGATCGGTGGAATTTACTCTTTTGTCGGTAACTCCTCCTCAAAATGAGCAGCAAGAAGAACAAAGTTCTGCATCTTCTGTGAAGATGATCAACCTGCTGGCTCGGCTGCGGTAAGGAAAAAGCGGTATTGGCCCACAGTAGGAGTTAATCAATTGAAATTATTTAATAAATAAGTAGGCCTAATATAATTAATCAACAAATAGTAGATTATCCGACATGGGATATTTTAGTTTAGGATTTCAACGCATATTTTAGTTTTACAATGCAGTCAACGAATCCGCACAACAACTACCCAAAAATGGAAAATACATTACCCGTTCACTTTTGCATTTCCTGTTCCTGTTTATTATTACTTATCACTATTTCTATTATTAACAGGCATGCTCAGTAGTTTGTGTTCGAAATTTAATCTAAAAGCCCAAAGTGGCTCAATGGTATGAAGTCAAGTTCCTTGCACAACGCTACGCAAAGCAAGCTTGGTCAAGCATCAAGCCACAGAAATGCACAATACTTTTCTATAAAGTCTAGATGAGTAAAAAAATATCTGGCGTTATATTAAATCTTTTTTCCTTTAGATTATGGCCACTGTGACCTGCACTCGGTTCAACCCAAAATTAGATGTTGTTCTATTAAAAGAAGTGTTGGCTGACTCTCCTTTAAGTGAGATACTGCAGTAAATAAAATAAACAAACTTAATTTTTAAAAAAGAGCTTCAAAGGATAGATTGAAGGTATTACTATTATTACATTTTTTTTCCATTTTGGATTGGGCCACCTGTCCTGAAAAGCTAGCCTAGGCCTAGCTAGTTCTGAGGGGCTTCTAGGTCTACTTACTACTAGGCCTAGGCTAGATACAATACTAGGCCCACATTATTAACTACTACTACTATACTAGGATTTTGTTTTCTTCACAGGCGATGAGGTAAAAAAAAATGGAGCAATATCAGAAATGCTTTTGTAATAGTAAGTGGAAAAACAAAAAAGTGGCGATGAGGCCAAACCAACGAAAGCATACAAGAATGCTAAAATTCTTGGGTTTTTGGATCCTTTTTTAAATCTAGGGAGTAAGTTGAAATTTGTTTTCTTTCTGTAACTTTTATTTTTGAAGGCAAATTTTTTTTTTTATTATCGTAATAACAAACAAAATATTCACATGCTGAAGTATATCATGAAATATACTATTTTTTAATTCATTGTTTTTTATCACATTTTACTGTATTCAATGTATTTAATTCATGTAAAAGAAATTAATTTTACAATCAATCAATCGTTCAATCTGTCATTGCTCATGGCGCTGACTGATTTAATTGTTTATATTACTAGACTGTTACCTACTGTACATACTGAAAGACAATTCTGTACATATATGCAAACTATCATCAGTCTACTTTAATTTCAACAATTTATAGAACATCCTCCAATCTAACTGTAGATGAAACAAGTACACATGATCAAGCAGCAGTAAAATACCAGAGGCAGATTGCAATAAAGGTCCTTACAGTATATTGCCTTCTATGGGGTCTTAGAATAAAGCCTCTTGCAAAATAAAGCCTACAAAGGCCATTTCACGGTCTTAGATTCTAAGCCTCGTAACAGGCTTAGGATTCGCCGCGAAGACGACAAAAAAAATGGCCAACTTTATCGCGGTGCAAGGTTATCGAGAGAGAATAGGACGAATTATATCGAAAATTTTGGTTTAACCGGCAAACAATAATGAGGCTTGGTGATATACTCACAATTGATTTAAACGTAACTAATCGAAATAATGCAGTGCCACAGGTCCTGAAAGTGTGCACAGCACTTAGATTCTATGCAAGTGGGTCAATGCATAACATTTCTGGCGATTTTTTTGGTAAGTATTAATATTTAAGCACGACTAAAGATGGTATATATATATATATTTGTAGATAATTGTGTTTTGAATTTTATTTGTTGACATACAACTAGTACTGTAATGTACTTTTGGCAGATCTGGAACAGAAGAAGAGTATGGAGAACACAAAGTTTTACTTACAGAGATCAAGTCAATTATGGTTGAAAAGGAAAAAAAGAATGATTAGAAAAAGGATGAAAAATTGAAAGAGTTAATGGGAAAGCAAATAGGAGATACGGCAATGTGAGCGATTATTTAAAATCAAGAAAGTCAGTTAGAATTGGAAAAGCAGAAATTTGAGCTAGATAGGCAAGAAAGAGAAGCATGGATGAAACATGTCGCGGAAATGTTATCCATTTTACAAAAACTTAATAATAAAGACGAACAATAACGTGCTCATATTGATGCCCTTCCTGAAGTGGTTTCCCGAATGATCGTAAAATCAAAACGGTACTGTGTATGACCAACTAGCGTTTTTGTCACCGACTAGTCATCCATTCATAGAAGTACTGATGTAGTAGCCTACCTGTACGGTGACCATACGACTTTTAGTTGATAGAAGGTTGAAAAAATTGTTAAGAGTTATACTGCATGTGGATGTCAAAAATGTTCTGATTTTACGATCATTCGGGAAACCACCTCACAACGTTCAATGACAAAAATGTACCCTTTCCCATTATTGAAAACTCAAACAAATTAGTTTCCAAAACACAATTAATTAACACAAAATACTCCGACAGAAATTTCTTTATTTCCTGGGACTTCGAAAGCCTTTACACTAACATCACAATACAAGATACCAATGACACCATCACAAATGCCTGCAACCTTTTAAACTTTAACAATGAAACCAAATTATATCTCACAAAATTAAACAACATAATTAATAAAAACGCATACTTCAAAGCCGGACCTTATTTTTATAAAGAAATACAGGGAATCATTATGGGGTCTTACCACAGCGCCCAAATCGCTAATCTTACCCTCCTTTTGAAAGAATTAAACTTCCTCACCACATTAAAACAAAGATTTCAACTAAACCCTTCCAACTTCTTATTTACCCGATACATAGACGACGGCGCACTAATTATCAGCAACCCTAAAATTAATTCTCTTGACCTTATTAAATCCATATCCAACATCTACCCACACAATATTCCACTCAACTTTACTTTTAATACTAC
The DNA here is from genome assembly GCF_964355755.1 of Antedon mediterranea. NCBI lineage: Eukaryota > Metazoa > Echinodermata > Crinoidea > Comatulida > Antedonidae > Antedon > Antedon mediterranea. The sequence continues at coordinate 14,511,692 of NC_092673.1, read as the reverse complement.
TAACATGATATATTTGGACACACACATTTCCATCAACTATACAACACTATCAACAAACAAAATACACTACTCAATACATCAAAAACCATACCAAAAATATACATACATTCATAAAACATCCAACCATAACCCAGCAATTTTTAAAAGTATTATCAAAACAGAGTCCCATCGTTATAACCGACTTTCATGTAATATAAAAGAATATCTACACATCATTCTCATTACGATTAAAGAAAATAGGTTACAGCCATAAATTCATAAATAAACATTTGATACATTTTAAACAGAACCCAAAGAAAAAGATCACAAAGAATATTAATAAACAAACAATTTTTATTAAAACAAAATTTGATAAAACCACAGATAAAACAAATATAGGTATTATAAAGAACCACAAGCACCTACTCAAAAACAAGTATAACATACAATACATTTCTTATAACGACAAAAACATTAAACAAATATGCTGCACAAATAAACAATTGCACTACAAACTTGCAACTTATCAAACATATTAAATTAAAAGTTTAGTATAATTTAATATTATTTTAATATCGTATTATAATAATTTAATACTAAATTTTTGTATTTTATAATATTCTTATAAACACCTTTATTTTGTCAAATAAAGCGTTGTGCATACTGTACCATTATGTTTACCTCTATATTTATTCATTCATTTTGAGTTTTATGACTTATAAAATGTTTTTATACCAGATTAAATATATTATAAGCACCCACTTTTAAATGACATAAATTTACCTTTTTGATCACTATCACTTAATAATAAGAATAATCTATACAGACTTTTACGCGTAATCATAACACCCGCGTCAATTCGATACCGCGTTCTAACACACGCACATAGCAAACCTTCGAACCTGTTTCTTTCAAACATAACATTCTCACTAAGGAAAGGTCGGTAAAAACATATTAAATTTACTACAGCTCCGACATTGTCATTATTTCAATAAAATCCAAACCAAATGGCTTTTTAAACAAGGTAAGACTAATTAATATTATATTTAGAACTAAATCATTTCTATTTTAAAAATTACTTTCATATAAACAATAAAATATATTCATATTACGTAAATCCTATCTAATAATTTAAATTTTTTAGCGTCCTGTATACACAGAAACAAGTACGTAACATAAACTTTCAATCTCCTTCATATTGAAATAAAATACAATTTTTTTCTAAAAAGGTGAGAAAATTTAAACATAGTTTAACATTAAAACGAACAACGTATATTAAAAACAATAACCTTTTTAATAATTTTCTATCCACTCTACAAATTTTTCATATAAAGATATTGTGGAACCACGTCAGGTCAAGTTCAATATTGAATATCGAAACGTGGCAGGCTGAAGGCACTTGACCTTTGACAAGATCGCCTAAATTTCTAGTTTTTAACCTTACAATATTGTATATTCAGGTACAGCCGCTCCATAATCTCTTTGTTTTTCTTCCTTATATCTTTTAACATAAAATTATTTTTACTAACACACACATTACTGTTTATATGCCTAATGTAATATGTAATACATCTTTAACATAATTTCATAAACATCTTCATGTCTTACAACTACTCGTAACATTTTTTCTCAACTTTCTATCATCTAAAAGTCATAGTTAGTCATGCCTCGGGTCACATTCTATGGTCACCGTACAGGTAGGCTACTACATTAGTACTTCTATGAATGGATGACTAGCTAGTTGGTCATACCCAGTACCGTTTTGATTTTACGATCATTCGGGAAACCACCTCACAACAATTTTTTAACTTTTTCATAAAAAGCGCGTGCAAATTGTCCAATTCGACGTGCTCGTATGACGTGATTTTATATCGAAATTGTTTGAAAGTTGGTAAAATTACTAGAAAAGGCTTAAAAATCACAAATCACGCAAAAAATTATGTTTATTGAAATGCTCAAAATGACATGAAACGCGTAGAAATTTGATTAGAAGTTGATTTTTCGCATTTTGAAATTTTAAACATTCTGTGAAACATGCCATTTTTAATCCATAGAAAGTTTGCGCATGATATGAATTAAATTTTCACCAAGTTTCAATACAAAATGACTTTTTTTTTATGATTTTCGAGTCGCACAGCGTAAGTTACACGCGATTTTATGAATTTCAATGATTGATCATAGATTAAAAACTTTCTTGCACACCTACAGATAAAGGTCAATCTTATACAATCTTATATTGATGAAGTGCGAACAGTGGGCAAAAACAGATGTTTCTTGTAAAAATTGCAATTGTCGCCATAGTCAATTTTGACTGAAGGATGCCTGATTGATTGATTGAAAATAACTATAATGGCTAGAAGTTTATTTTTATATTGTGGAATCTCGGACTGTTGGAAGGGTCAGCCAGACAGCTTTTAAAGGTAAGCGCTATATTTTCAGAAAGTGGAATTAGTCGAGCTTTACAACAATTCAAAAACAACATTATTATCACAATTCAATGCAAATGTCACAGTTGATGAGATTATTTGTGATATTTATGGGGGAATCGATAGTGTGATGTTTGTTTCAACAGGGTGTGAAACATCTATAGAAACTTGTAAGTTAAACTCATTATTATGATTAATTAGATTGTATTAATTTTATTGTTATGAGATTGAGAATAATTAGTAGTTATATATTAAAATTTTATTTTCATGTAATGATCATCAGCAAGATGACTCAACTAATATCTTTGACACACAACCCACCACAAAAACCAAGTTAAATGAAAATCAAACTGAATGAGGAATCAATAAATTAAAAACAGAACAGCAGAAATGAAAATATACATTGACATTTCAAGATTTCGTGTGAGTGAGACTATGACAATTATTAGTGTATGTTCACTTCATACACAATTATTATTGAACAATATAATTTATTACAGTAATGCTAGTATTTGAGATATTCAATGATACTAATAATTTAAAAGATAATTCATATAATTAGAAACAACCCGCTTTAATTTAGTTTAGATATTATTGGCGTATTTACAATGTAAACAAGCATTTGTGCGCTGCAGTGATTTGGTGAGTTTAGGTCGCGCTATCATAAAATGGATGATTTTTTTTTTTCATTTGACTGCATTGCAAGCAATTTGCTGTGTATGTAGAAAGAAAATTTAAAAAAATGAAAGGCGACATCAAGTTAAAACAACAGCCAGTATAAACCACTTGCAGTCAGAGGTAAATCCTAAAATGTATGCATTTCGTGTTTAATTAATAACAACATACACAGGGTTCAAGAGATAGTGGATTAAAAGTTCAATTTTTCTCATCATTCAAACACTTGCATATATTGTCATTTACTGCCAGTAAACTATCTTGGATGCTAATAAAATACCTATTCAAATAATAGATATGTACTCCCTGGCATCCCATCAGAGAAGAAACTGAGAGCCACACAAAAAGACTTACTATGCGATAGAGATATAGACGAGCAATGAAGACCTGTTATTTCACTCAAGCAGGAATGAGGGACTAACTTTGAAAGAAATTGCAGTTGCTCAGATCCCAAACATCCAATTGCTGATTTTTAGTTACCTGGAGGAGTATTTCATAACATTTTCACAACAAAAAAGCTAAGCCCAAACAAGCCAATTCAAGTGTCGAAATTGACCATCAAGGCAAGCAAATGGGTGACAAACCCATCATCTAAACAAAAAGATGATGACTTGTCACATGACAAGTGCCGCAATATTGTAATAAGGAATGAACAGCTCAAAACAAAACTGGACAGTCATACATTTTTCAATCAGTCCCAAAGAATTTGGAAATCAAACTCAGTGGTTAGACCATATTGAATATGTTACAAAAAGGGAAAAAAATGAATGAATATGTTACTTTTAGGTTTTTTTGTGAAATAGTCAATCATTATTTATTAGAATCCAGGTACTAGTTAGATAGAGAAAAAGTAAGTCACACTGATTAAAACGTGACTTTACTAAAAACAAGATGAGAAAAACAAGACAAACCAAAAAAGCAACAAAAGTGCAGCTAAGCTTGGAAGCATGAGTGTCGATGGCAGGAACTTAATTTCTTAGTGTGAATGCTTTGCATCACAACAGAGGAGATGAACATTTACTGCGAAAAGGAGATAACGTATGTCAAAGAGAATGTAGAAGGTTAAGCAGAGGATTATATATTATAATCATAGAGAGAAACTACAACCGAATGTTCCATTCATGAAATCTTCATTAAAGACAACAAGAGATGGTAATGTAGGATATCAGCCCAGATTTAATAATGATGTCAATATGGGGAGATCGGAAAAAGATTACCATATGTTGGCAGTAGAGCAGAGAATCTGATTCAACATTTATTAAAGAGTTATGATACTCTTCCCACTAACTCTTGAAGAGGAAATCGGTTGTCCCTCTGTGTGCAAATTTAAACCAAAACTGTTATAGATGACAGTTATACAGCCATACTTTCTAAATAATTTCTAATCACCTGATTATGTTACAGCTTCCATGTAAAAAAGAACACCAAGTTTGTTGTTGAAAGCAAACATGTCTGTTTCTAACACAAAAAAAAACAATTCATGGTTAGGGCCATCATCCTGCAGGTGCAAAAGCAGTTTGGCACTGCTGGTTTTAAGCTGAGGGAATATGAGCTGACAGTGACAGAAATTGTTAATAGCAAATGTAGATTTGAACTGAGGCTGCTAACATAACAAGGAAATTATAGAATAGATACAAATGATCATACACAGAAGCTATAAAACAACTAATAGGTAATAGTACAAGAATACCAATTGTGCAAAACATGCAGAAAATGAAAAAGTGCAAATAAGCAAACTAAATTTTCTTTAACCTATGGATTGATTTATTTATTTTTTTTGTTAACTAACTTCTCTGATAAACACATTTTCAGGATTAAAGATAATTTGCTGCTTATGTTTGAGCAGTATATTTGTTATATCTTATCTGGCAATAGAATATCCTATTTATTTACAGAAATTGTGTAGATTTTACAAATGTTGACCTAGTGTAACATATAAAGTCAAAGGCCACAAATGTTGTTTAAAAGTGAAATTGATACTGTACAAACAATATTATTCTATAAATTGAATACATTATTATAAGCATATCATTTTCGTCAATTTTAGTTAAATTCTTCTTCATCTTTTTATGTCTGAAATTGATTTATTGCAGCAGTGCAAACACTACACTCCAGAAGCGAAGAAGAAGACACCATATGATGGGTCTTGGATACAATTTAATATCGTTGGTCTTAAGTTGTCTGATTTATTTAGTAAACCATCCTCCTCCAATAGGTTAAAAAATGGAAACTCAAGATTTTTCTATACCACAACTATTTCTTTATTTGACTGTCAAATGTTCATTTTGTCGCTTCCTTTTGAAAGTGTTCGTAGCAAGTCTTTTGAAGACAACCATGCATAAACTTTTTGTGATTTGTACTGCATTTATATTCAGCTGTTAGAAAATGTCTTTTCTTTACATTCTTATCTTCCATTTGTATGCTGCTGATAAACAGTGTCATTCAACAGTTGCATGGCCGATTTATTTATTATTGCAAAATAAATGAATCTCTTCCTGTCAGCTTCTTTACAGTATGTTCCTAAGTCTTTATGTTCATATTTGAAGCATACACTTAGTGGTAGTATTGTCTTGGTTAGAGTTTTCCTTCCTCAGTTGTCAATGCTTTATACTTAATCATTTATCTTTGGTAAAGGAACAACTGGCTATAGTACAGTAGGTGTGTCGTATAACACCCTGGTTCAATTCCACTTTCACAACCTGGTATTCATCTTCAGTATAGGTGTAAATTGTATAAAGAATCAAAGTTATATCCAGGTTTCAGCTAATCCCATATAAAGATCATACTGTATGATGGGAAAATTCCAAAAGCATGAATTTGTGGTATTGAAAAATCTTAAATATTCTTGAACATGTTGGAAGAGGATGTGAGATACGTTAAGAGAACAGTGAACATGTTTCAACTGCTGGAAAATTAAAATGGCTTCAATCGATCAAGCATTGTAATGAAGAGGAACTTAATTCAAAATGATTTGCCTATTTTAATTATATATATATATATTACTTTTATTTATATTTTTTTGCATTATTTTGAAATCCTATTCTATTGCCAGACAAAAATTATAACTGACTTAAATAGTTTGTGAATTTTTGTAGTAGTTTGGCAAATAATAACAATTCTCATAAAATAATTAAATCTAAAATTGTGTTTCACAACTAAACCTAAAAAGATCCCATGCATTTAAAATGTCTTGTAAATGAGAATATATCTAGACATTACAAGAATTCTTTGGTTTATTGAATGAAAAGGATATGTTAGGGCAAATTTATATGGAATAATGTGAACATGCATCATTTAGCAGATAGTAAATTGATTTTTTATTTGAACTGCACTCCAAGAAGTCCATATTGAGCAACAACAACATATTTCAGAAACGAATAAAATCAACATTATTATTGCCTACAACAGCATATTTCAGAAACTGTGCATTTACCGACTCAAACAAAGTATTGAAATCGTTTTCAGTCATACTAAAAAAAAAAGTCAAGAAACACACAAAAGCTAAATTTTATCACAGAAAATACATTCAATGTCTTCATTGGGTATGAAAACATAGGGTTTGCCACAAAAATTGTAATAAATGGATTATTAGATTAGGGAATATCATGAAAATATGGGTTTTATAGCTAATTTGCATATTAAAACTAAAAAAAATGTGGCTACAATTTTGTCCCGCTCTTATGCTAGATTCAGTAGCCTAAAGAGGAACATGGAAAAGAGATTGCTGGAGAACTAAAAAAACAAATCAATTTTAATGGATGCAAGAGCAGTCTGAAGACCAGTAGAATATACAGTACTTGGAAGCCAAAGCTATTAAAAAAACGAATAAGAGAGAGCAAGTGGGATAAACCCAGAAGAAACAGAAATCGATAAGCTAATTTTAAATTTGATGGGGAGAGGCGGGGGGGGGGGGGGGAGAAGGAGAGCACATTGCAACTTTTCAAGGCTAAACAGCAGCAGTCGATCAGCATATGCAAGATGCAACCTGTTTTTTGGGTGCAATTATGCCGATTTCAGATGCACCCGCGACAGAAGAATTTTCAGAAGTTAGGTAATCACTGGCATTCAGCCTCATTCACTAAGAGGTATTTTAAATTTTTTAATTCACATGTATATAGCAATTCGATCGTTGCAGACTGTTTTGAGGAAAGGTAAGGCTATAGGCCTAGTTATTTTTAATTACCTTTTAGCATATTATCCTAACATTAATTTGTATTGAATAACCAAGTGCCTTCTTTGTATGCTGAAACGTCCACATTTTATGATGTTTATAGTTGTTATTGCTGTGTCAGTTGTTGGTATTTTTGAAGTTTTTTAAATGTTAGATCGCTTTTTATAAAATGTACATCTTTACAAATCTGATCTCCTAAATCAGCCAACTCATCCCATACTGAAATGCTCTTGGGCTGAATCACAAATTCAAGAAGAAAAAGAGGAAGGAGATAACGCGGAAGATGAAAGCGATGGAGAAGAGAATGTGGAAGAAGAAAGCTAGGAAGAAGTCTTAAAATATTTAACTTCTCTGAAATGTTTTTTTTATTGAATATAACATAAGATTTTACATTTTGATATTGGTTGATAATTAATAGACCTTAAAGCATTCGTTCAAAGTCGTCATGGTTTATTTTGCCTTTACAGAACAGAAAAGCGTTAACATGCATTCTTTATAGGTGCTTGACTAAGATTACCGTGCCAGTCATCTGGAAAAGGCCCACAAAATTAGAAACACAGACATTATTAAAAACATGGTTTCTGATGCCAGAAAAAGGTGAGTACTTAGTTCATTATGAACAGTTTTTGTTATGTTGTTATCAGCTAAATTATAAATAAAATTGTTAAGTATAAATTACATATTTTTATTTATTTTAGTTGTAGTTCTTTTTAATAGAATATTCATTTTGGGCTAGCTCAAGGGTTTCCATTTTTGGGTGAATTGAATGCTGTGATTGGGTTATTGAAAACTGATAAGTGTATCATTTAAAGTTAGATAAGCAAGAGCATAATAAGAAAACACCCAGACATTCTTGCAGTGTGCCTGGATGTTCTGCAAAAAATCTGGCAAGATACGACATGCACCTGCAAAGGAAACATAAATTCCCTGTAAGTTAAAATTCATTCAACTTTAACTTCAATCAAATTTTAAATTAATTTTTTTTGTTTTATTGCAGAACAAGAAATAGTATGTAGAGTAATGTATTTCCAACTATTATAATTATTTTGTTATTGTTTATTTTATTAAATATTAATAATAAGTATGTATCTTAATTACAAAAATCTATTATTTAGGAAAGGCTATCATAGCTCAAGTCGTAGAGCACCTGTACTATGTTTCAGGTTCAAATTTTGACATGCAGTACACAATTATTTATTATTTTGTTAATATTTCATAGAATGTGTTTGTGTGTTTGTTTTATTTTAAATTAATCTATGCTAATCACCCATCTTCAAATCCTTATGTGGCCTACAATGTCATATTAACATCATCCACCAGAAAACCGCAAGCATGTTTATTTACTTTGTAATTGTTTTAAAATACTTTAATTATCGCTGTATGTCTTAATCCATGCTAATTTCTTAACCTAATTATGATGCAAATCAAAATTATATAGGTACGTTGTACATTTACATTCTTTTAGGTTGGCAGTCCTGACTATGTTATGTTCAGATGACACTGATGTATAAGTTTGATTCAATAGACATTTATTACTAAAATGGTTCCTTAACCAAATATAGTTGGTATTAAAAAACTGTTTATCAAACTTTCAGAAAGGATAAAGAATGGGGAGAGTCTGCAAAACCCATGTAAGCGGTTCCTCCGCATTCACATAATGCTACTTCTGGCCATGAACAATGGTTGTAGGACTGGTGTTCTGGCGAATGCTACATTGGAGCAATATTACAAACGAACAGCAGCCACACAAATGGCATCTCCGTTATGAAAGTGAGTACAATATATATTTTTTAATGTATTGTTGAATATATAAATTAACAGTTTAACATGTTTTGGTTGTTGTACACAGTTTAAGTTGTTCAGTGGGCTGTCATTACACAAATCAACAGCTACAGAAATATGATGAAGTCGATGAAGTAAGCTATATAGAACAGTAAGAATATAATGTGAATTATAAAACATCCTTACCCACCAATTTTGCTATGTTGTCTATATGTTATATGTTAATAATGATAAGTATAGTGATTTTGCAGGTTGCAAAGCATAAAACATCTAGTAAATTTGGTGCAGCAAATTTAGTTATAACTGAAGGGCTGGCTGATTTAATAGAAATATACATCAAGTACTGTAGGCCAATACAATCAGCAATCGACCACCTGTTCCTAGGTTGCACTGGGGCTCAGGAAATGACCCGCAACTGGGCGGAGGTAACAAATTCCAGCAGGCCCATCATTCCGACAAATTTGAGAAAGGCAGCAGCTCCTCTAGTATGTGATTTATTACTTTAAACCTATCAACAGATGACGAATATTATTTTCTAGTGTTAATACACCTAATTAAATTAATAAATTAATTAATTTGTTACATATTACCTTCTTTTTAACTACTTTCATCAGTCTTGGGGTCACTGCACCAAAAAATAAAGAGTTGTGGTTTAACTGACCATATGGCCCTTAAGGCCATGCAGTCCAGGGAGATGGCTGTAAGAGCCCATAATCTTATAGCGGAAAACCGTCAACTCGGGAGAAATGTGGTAAGATTTAATTTCTGTTTAAAATGTTTGTATCCCGAAAGATGTTTATTTTATTATGGAAATATAATATAATATAAAGAATATATCTAACACTTTAATTATTAGCAATCAACAAGAAAATAAAAATTGCATCTATTAACTAAACACTCTTTCAGAATATACATGAAACTTATGACAAGACCATTTCGAACCATTAACGACAGGCAATTCTGATTTTCTATTCATTTACCAATCAAAGTTTCAGGGGCAACTTCTGAAATGTTACGAAGGGGAAGTATGCCTTATGGACGCAACATATAGAACAACTCGATACGCTGTGCCGATTTTCTTTTGTGTGTAAAAACAAATGTGGACTATTGTGTCGTCGGCGTTTTTGCCACTATACACGAATAGCACAAAACAATCGCAAGGGCTTTGAGTAAATTCAAGGACTGGAATCCTGGGCAAAATTTTTCTCAGGCGTGGATCCACTGGTTAAAAGCAAGTAAGCATAAGCTTAACCATTCCAGCGGTGTTGTCCTCACATTATTGCGAAACATCGCCAAAGCTGAGACTGTGAAGCATTATAAATGCTTCAGTCTAGCACCTATTTGAAGTCGAATATAGCATTTAGGAATTGGATCACATTTTCTTAGGCCGAAATAACAAACTTAACATTAACTTTCTTCCTTAAGAAGTTCATATATTAAAGTTAAAAGTATATAGTTTGACAGTGCATCATTTTAAAAAATCTTTAAAGATGTCATCATAGTAAAACATTATAATTCATTGCGGTATGTAATAATCTATCTGCACCAAAGTGGTTACTGCATAGTAAATACACGGAGGAATATAGCATTCAAGGTACCGAGTTCGAGTCTCACCTTGGGAAACGAAACGAAATAAGATTTTTTTTATTACCCGTATTGTTTGTTCAATTGTATTTCTTAGTGTATAGATTATACAGACGATTTATAATGAAATTTATTTAAAAACACAAATGTGGTTTATGACATTATATACGCAGAAGGATCTTTGATCGGATTATGATACCGGCTATTGTATTTGCGTTAGCAAGATCCTATCATATATTATAAATAACTAAAGATTCTGAGAAAATCTAAATATCTTAAATCAATCATTTATCTTTATTTAAATCAATGCATATAACCTATAATTCGTCATAGTGACGAATTAAATCTAGTTGTGCATTGAATATATCCGTTTTAAACAAACTGTATTTTGGACTATTAAATCATTTAAACATATTATTACTAGTTTGTGTTTGTGTCGGGCAGTAATATTGTGACAGGGATTTAAGATAACTATACAACACCAGATTAGAGTTTAAAATAGGGTCTCAGTTGACCATAAATTAGAAACTTTTCAGGAGGGTAAATACACAAATAATGTAAGGTATGTATATGTAGATCTCCTTAAACTAGGTATAGGCATCCGTAATGTGCATCCGTAATGTGGATGCAATTGTGTGAATGGTCCTTAAAAAATGGAAGGGGTGGATGCTACTCGCTTGCCAAAAAAATCGTTTCTTGAAGCCGGAGGTCTTGCTCATTTACATATTATAGATGAAATTTTGATTGATGGTGGTAGTTCTAACACCACTTTGTGCAGTGATGGCACAACAAAATTTGGACATCATTACCTTGTATATGATGTAACAACAAAGCACTACTCCTTTGGGTAAGGGAAACAGCCTCCGGTTAGCTGAATCAGTTGTGGATGTGCTGAAAGACATTTTTGATAAGTTGGTGAGAACAGATGGATAATTAGTATCCCTAACTAAAGGTTTATCTGTGAAAAATTTTTAAAGAAGCTAATTTCAACTGACATTTTTGATAAGTTGGTGAGAACAGATGGATAATTAAATGGCAGAGAGGATAGTTGCTAGTGCTAAGAATGTGATAAGTGATAGGTGCGCAACACAGCATAAGTTTAATAGAAGTATAGGGAAGGGGTGTTGCCCAATGGGATAGGTTAAACGAAGGAGAACAGGTTAAATCATTGTTTTGCAGCCTTCACTTTCTGGTGGGTCTTGCTGATCAAGCTAATGAAAGCTTGCAAGTGTGGGAGAAGGTGGTAATAGGGGAAGAGAAGTGCTGCAGCTTTGCAGTGTTTAACTGTAAAGGGGGAGAAAGTGGGACAGTACGTATGGTTAGGACTGTGTGTAAGAGTGTACAAGATAGAGGGTGTGAGAAAAGTGGCAAACCTGTTGCATCATAGTCAATGGTTGCATTCAGGACATTCCTTAGTACGGAGTATGGTAAGCAAGAGGTTCCCCTAGCTCCATTTAAAGGTAATAGATCTTTCACAACGGTGCTGGGGTCTTTGCTCTATCAAAAGAATTGCCGTCTTTTTTGATAGAGTCAAGGATGAGAATCTTCTGATGAAAGCAGTGCTTGCTGATGTGGGAGTCTCCCTTTTTATGAGTGGAGCTAGCTGTGCTTTCGGTTTCATCGACAAATTTTTCACTGGACCAATTTGCCGAGTGATAGAGGGATGTTTTGAGAGTTGGTCGCAGGATGCCACTGGGTTTCCGAGAGGTGAGAAAGTTTTGCTTAGGATGTTTTAATTTATTTATATTTTTTTTTTTCTCTCTTTTGTGGCGTTAACCACTATTTTATTCATTTCATTCTCAAATGATCAATACAATGATTTTACACTTCATCCAAATATATATTCCCTTGTTATTCTGTTCTGTTATTTTCTTGTACTTTCTTTTATCTTTAGTACGATTTGTTCGAAACAATTCGGTCAAATATATATATATATATATAGTATATATAAACACAACAGGCATAGAAATAAATTCCAAACCGCTCGGTGATACACTGAAAATTATTTAATTAATTTTTGAAACGATAAAGATGAGGAAATCTGTGAGAATGAGAAAAGGTCGCCCCAACCGAGACTCGAACTCGGACCGTCTGCTTGATATGCAGTTGCCCTAACCATTAGACCACTGGGGCTTTCATGGTATTGTTCTTTAACTCGATCGGATAACGACCATTTAACATTCTCGGCGTGGTACGGTTGGAACACAACTAGTCCTCAGTTGTACGAACGCGCACCAGAGATCAAATTGATACGCCCTCATCTATAATTCAGTATATGTATTCACTAAGCGGGATCTCGAGATACTTTTATATATATATAAACACAACAGGCATAGAAATAAATTCCAAACCGCTCGGTGATACACTGAAAATTATTTAATTAATTTTTGAAACGATAAAGATGAGGAAATCTGTGAGAATGAGAAAAAGTCGCCCCAACCGAGACTCGAACTCGGACCGTCTGCTTGATATGCAGTTGCCCTAACCATTAGACCACTGGGGCTTTCATGGTATTGTTCTTTAACTCGATCAGATAACGACCCTTTAACATTCTCGGCGTGGTACGGTTGGTTGGTTCTTTACATTTTTCTATACTGTATTGATATAACTTCGTTAACTTTTACATTATCAATTTTTGAATAAATTATATCTTTCCATTCTCGTGGTATTGCTTTTATTAGTAGACATGACAATTCAGCAATCCAATTCGATTTGATATTTAACAAAAATAGTAATTCATTAATTGTATTAATAAATCTGTTATCAATTATAATATGTTTCATCTTTGTTATACCAGATCTAATCCAATTCCTATAAAGGAGTGAGAAACCATTGTGTGTTATCAAGTTGTTGCCCCATATAGGTTGTTCTATAATTTGTTCATAGGAAAGTGACATTTTGACAGAATATTGATTGAATTCAGCTAAATACTTTAACATTTCTTTATATTTTACATTTGATATATTTTCAATAACCTCTCTTGGACCTATTTTGTTAAAATACATTTTAGGTAAACACTTCCATTTTGAAGTGTCATCATTGTACAATCTTTTAAGCCATGACACTTGTAGTGCCTTGACTTGAGATCTGAAGTCTGGAGCATTTATTCCACCACTATTATAATCATTGATTAATGTTAATCTTTTTATCTTTTCTGTTTTATTATTCCAAATAAAATCGAATACAATTTTATCGACTTCATTTAAAACGCATTCAGGGGTATCTATAATACTTGCGTTGTAGATTAACTTTGCTAAACCCAGTGTTTTTAAAATCATAACTTTGCCAAATATCGAGAGGTTTCTTTTGTGCCATGTATCAAGCATTTTTTTAAAAGATTGAATTTTTTCAGACCAGTTTTTAGTAAAACATATTTCTTTGTCATGGCCAACATGTATACCTAGAATCTTAAAACTACTGTACACCCAAGTGATGTTGAACAAATTTTCGTTCTTCTTTCTGTTTTTCCAACGCCCTAACGACATGGCATTGGTTTTTTCTTTGTTTAGCTTTAAGACCAAATTCAACGATTTTATAAATGCTATTCTTTATACTGTTTTCATTTTTTAGAAATAAAACTGTGTCATCTGCTAATTGTGCAATTTTGACTTCAGTTGTATAGTCATCCTTGCCTGGAATTTATTTATTTATTATTTATATTATTATAGCTGTTGAAAGATTGGGGAAGATGGGGAGACTAAACAAGCCATTGAGGTGCTGTTTTCATCCTTCCAAAAAGTTATTCGTTAATATTAGCTGATCATTTGGAATCAATTTCACTGAAATGCATTGGTGAAGGTGGCTTAACTATTTCAAGACTTTACTTAAATCGTAATAAATATTTAAAACAAATATGTAACTTGAAGCCTGAAATTCTATTTCCTTGATCTAGGAACTATATGAACTGTGTTCAGTTAATCTATAGTCTAACGATCTAATTAATAAACTGGCTTAAAACTAATGGCATTGAGCCTATTCAAATAGTGATTCTTCCTGTACACTTGGCATGACAGGAGGGATGCGGAGTGGCTAGGTTCCGTTACAAACATTTAAACTAAAAGTAAGTAAACTTAATGAGTTGTTGGAACAGGTTTTATTTAAATCAGATAATATGACAATTTAGAATGGCAAAGGCATGTTTGGTAAATTATATCCATCTTGATGGGATACATATGAACCAAATTGGAATGGATAAATACCAAAAGCTAATAAATAATATCACACAGCTGTTTCAACCTATGTTACGGTAATATTTTAGAAAAAGTTTATTAATTTTAATATTCACTGAATATACATATTTTCCTAGGCCTAGAATAAGATAATAATTTAGTTTACAACTGGAATTTCGCTACTGTATCAAATGTGAAATACTATCTTCCCACAGATGGAGTTTCACGAGAAGGCATTGTCATCTGTATGTTTTGATTACAGGAAAAAAAATTTAAGAAAAAAATGAGAGGTACTCTTTTGCAAATATGAAGAAAATACCACCTTTGTTTGCAATTGAAAATGCTAATAATCCAGAGGCACTTTGTTCAACTTGCCATTCAAGGTTTTATAAAGACTTTCGCCATTTCATTATCAACCACATGAAGAAGATGTTTACCATGCTTCTTGTACAGAAATCAACTAAGACCAGACCAAAGAAAGAAACATAATTTTCAAAGAGGCACAAGCGGTAGTTTTGTTTCAGTTCCTCTGCCGCTGGCCACAATCAGTCGGCAGTTCAAAATCCTAAATGAATGTGATCAAATTTACGAATGCCTGATTTGCAGTAGAATTTTGTCTCTTGATAGCGTTCAGACACCATGTGGCCACTTTTTTTGCAAACACTGCACAAATAAATTATTTTCTGAAATTTCCCTGTTTTAGTTGTAATTTTAGTTTTAAGAAGGATGAACTTGTACAAATTCAAGCAATTGCTGAGCACACATTAACATTGGTTACATGAACCTGTGATCGATTATGATGCAACAGCTCCAGATGTTAGTAATATTGATTTATACCTACAAGAAACTGTAGAGGAAGAAATCAATCTGGGTATTATCAATCCTACTACTGATGAACTGGCAAGTTTTTGTCCATAAACTAATATCACCTTGAAAAAAATGTGGAAAATAATAGATATTTTATACCTCATTCTGTAGTGACATATAATATTGCTATAAAATAGTTAAGATTTTGAAAACTACATTTCGCATAACATTGGTCAAGAAATGGAAGGTGTTTGTGAAGCAATTAAAAAAACTATCAACTAAATTCAACTATAATGGCCTTTTTGTGTGATACCTTCGGGTATATGTAATTAGAATAGTTTGGTGTTTAATACTTATTATTATTATTATTGTTGATAATAATTATGTCATGGGTCGGATCCTTTGTTTTCCAAGAATGGACTTATTTTTAATGTCATTAAAGTCTTTATAACTTCTATAGAGCCATCTACAACAATGAGCGGGTTCAAGGCCTACATGTTGGAGACATTAATAATACCTGCAAAGCATGCAGCACAGGTCATCAAGGAGATCGAGGGAATATGGAGTGAAGCAGGGGAGAAGGGATATTCTCCAAAGAAAATAAAGATGTAACCTTTTTTTATTACAATTATATTAACAGAAAAAGGAAGAAGCCAAACAATTTAAATTTCATAATAACATTAAAATAAAAAGTTATCTGTATTTATTGTGTTATTAGGCCTGCTACCATGTGAAGCTACCATGAATCACTCGATCTTAATTACTATAATGAAGATATTACATATTTTAATATTGTACTCTTCTTTTCATTTTTTTAAAAATAATTGTTTAGTGCTGTCCATTTACAAATGAAGCTGGCTGGCCCCACTTTAAGGCACTACCTGTGCTCCTTTGTCAAGATATTGGACTACATTTCTATATGAATCGAAATCTGTTTCGCTTGCCGAAATGTAAAAGTCCAAAGATGCTTGCAAAGGCCTGAGCAAATCTCTCAGAAAGCGCATTTCTGAAAAGAAGGAAAAAAAACATGAAAAAAATGAAGGTATAACATCTACTGAATTAAAATTTTTTCTTTTTATCAAATGTTTGAAAGTCATATCATTTAAATTGAAATAATAATAATATGTTTTAATTTTCTTTTAAGCTGATCTAGTTTCGGCGGACGGACAATCCCATTATCTCAGAAAATCTGAGAAAACAATTAAAAGCATAGTTGGTATGTTTTTTTTTGGATGATTCTTTATCCATAAAATGTATTCATAATCATAAGATTTATCATATTGTATGTTATTACTAATTTTTTATAGAATTACTTATAATACAAATCTACTGATGTTAAGTTAAGTATAAGTTTGATTCAATAGACATTTATTACTAAAAATGGTTCCTTAACCAAATATAGTTGGTATTAAAAAAACTGTTTATCAAACTTTCAGAAAGGATAAAGAATGGGGAGAGTCTGCAAAACCCATCTAAGCGGTTCCTCCGCATTCACAATGCTACTTCTGGCCATGAACAATGGTTGTAGGACTGGTGTTCTGGAAAATGCTACATTGGAGCAATATTATAAACGAACAGCAGCCACACATGGCATGTCAGTTATGAAAGTGAGTACAATATACATTTTTTAATGTATTGTTGAATATATGAATTAAAAGTTTACATGTTTTGGTTGTTGTACACAGTGTAAGTTGTTCAGTGGGCTGTCATTACACAAATCAACAGCTACAGAAATATGATGAAGTCGATGAAGTAAGCTATATAGAACAGTAAGAATATAATGTGAATTATAAAACATCCTTACCCACCAATTTGGCTATGTTGTCTATATGTTATATGTTAATAATGATAAGTAAGTGATTTTGCAGATTGCAAAGCATAAAACATCTAGTAAATTTGGTGCAGCAAATTTAGTTATAACTGAAGAGCTGGCTCGTTTGACAGAAATATACCTTAAGCACTGCAGGTCAACTCATTCAGCTTTTCCTGAGCTGCACAGTGGCGACAATCCGTTGCGCTCAGGAAATGACCCGCGGAAGTAACAAATAGCACCAGGCCCATCAATCCCACCAATTTGAGAAAGGCAGCAGCCACTCTAGTATGTGATTGTTACTTATTACTTTAAAACAGATGACAACAGATGACGAATATTATTTTCAAGTGATAAACCATCAGTTATATTTTGTTTTGGGAATTATGTGGGACACAATTTGTAAGTGTAGAATAACTCAATACATATTACCTTCTCTTTAAATAATTTCATCAGTCCTGGGGTCACTGCGACAAAAGGGAGAGAGTTGTGGTTGCTGACCATATGGCCCACAAGTTATCAACACAAGAGGCATATTATAAGACCACGCAGTCCCGGGGGATGGCTGTAAGAGCCCACAATCTCATAGCGGAAAACCGTCAACTCGGGAGAAACGTGGTAAGATTTTAATTTCTGTTTAAAATGTTTGTCTCCCGAAAGATATTTATTCGATTATTGAAATATAACATAATATAAAGAATATATCTAACACTTTAATAATTAGCAATCAACAAGAAAACAAACATTGCATCTATTAACTAAAATTTTACTTTTTTTAATGTACACTCTTTCAGAATATAAATGAAACTTATGACAACATCCATTTCGAACCATCAACGACAGGCAATTCTGATTTTCTATTCATTTACCAATCAAAGTTTCAGGGGCAACTTCTGAAATGTTACGAAGGGGAAGTATGCCTTCTGGACGCAACATATAGAACAACTCGACACGCTGTGCCGATTTTCTTATTGTGTGCAAAAACAAATTTGGACTATTGTGTCGTCTGCGTTTTTGCCACTATACACGAAGACCACGAAACAATTGCAAGGGCTTTGAGTAAATTCAAGGACTGGAATTTTATAGTGGATAACTGTGAAATTAAAGCCATTAAAAAATCATTTCAAGGTAGGAATTAAGCCTACATTTCATAATTTCAAGAATTGAATTAAGATTTAAATATAAATGAAAATCAGGATAATGATGGACGGTTGGAGACTGTAGCATTATAAGTGCTTCAGTCTAGCACCTATTGGAAGTCGAATATAGCATTTAGGAATGTATGGTTAAAACACTCAAAGGTAGGTAATCAACTTTATTTATAACCGTACAATCTGCAAACATTTACAATTTATTTAGTAAGATCAATTAAGATTCAAATTAATGCGGTGATATAAAAAACATTACAAAATTCAAAATTATTCCAGTTTTGTGTGTGTGTGTGTGTCTATATTGTTTGTTTTCCTTTTGAAAAGTATTGTATACAATTGAACTGCAGTATATTTTACCCATTGTATAATTTTTACATTATTATCTGGTTGACTACATTTGTACAATGTTTACGTTTTCGGTTTATATTTTAATTTCTGCTATAGAAGTGGGTTTGGTGTTATCGAGTCAACAGGTTTAATTTGAAAGTAAACACGAACAACGGTGTTGAAAGGCAAAACCGTACATTAAAATATGATTACCTACGAACTTATACTGACCGTACGTTAACTGGTATGCTGAAGACAGTTATCAAACATTATTTGCCAGAAATGCAGCGAAGGTATATCATTCTTTGAAATGACCGTTATGCCTTATTACTTTGTTAATATAATTCCCATTTATTTTTTGCTTTATTTAGTTATGTAACCTTTTTACCAATCAGATATGTCAGAAGCAATATCATTGCCTCGTCCGCATATCGAAAGTACCACGAACTTCTTCCAAAATTCCTCCATAATTGACAAAGGCCATTTTTAGACCACTGTAGAAAGCGGCTGACCGACCAGGCAGAAGTTAGCCCTTCTCTAAAGGAGACAGCACCAGGTTCATTTATAGTGCCAAGCCTCTCATCATCATTGTCAACCTACACACTAGAACGTGGAAATCATGACCACTTGCAATCATGTGGATGAATTGTTATGATTTCACTCATACTTCCTGCTCATTAAAGGAATCACCCGATATTCACCCTTGACGAGGATGTGGTTTCAGGACATTTTGGAGGACATTTCCGTAATTGAGGAAGAGTGTGAACCAATATGCCTAAACAGTGATTTTTCCTATAAAACATGTGAAAAAAATATGACACTACCAGAGAGCATCCGTGGAGTAATTAGAAAGATCCACAGTATGACATACCTTCCACTGCCAGTGGATATTCTTTCAAAATTAAAGCAGAAACTAGAAGAAATCTGTGAATATTTGGACTGAGGTGCCTAAGGAAAGTGGCATCCCTGTCACCCAAATAGACCCAACCGTTGTCGAGCAAAAAACTACCATTTGGTATTAGCAGCGGTTTAAGAACGGGTAATAAAACGTTATTATTATTATGTTAGTTGTATACATATACTACATTGTGCAAACTTTTAGATTACTATATTTTTGTTTACAGACCCCGGGAAGAAAGGTACCAATTCCGAATATCAAGCCACAAAGAGAAAGTTATCTCAATGTAAGTCGTATTGCCATCAAGAATTATCATGTACATCGGGTAATTTGTTGAATAAGTTAAATATAGCTTGTAATTTATTTTTGTTGATATTTCCGGGCGTTGCAGTAAATATGTAGACCTAGTACCAATGGAAAAGAAAAGGCTTAATGACCTTCCATTTAAAAAAAGACAGGTACACTGCCAAGATGAGGCAATAAGAATTCCTGAAGTTATTAAACTTGACCATGAAGTATTTACATATATACTGAAACATACACTACTGTATGTAACACATCACAAAAACAGCTAAGGCCCCACTCAAAGGAACAAACTTTCTATTAATATAAAAATAATCAAACATTTTCTTCAATTTAAGAAAGAATTTTCTTTTATTTAAATATTAAACCCTTCATTGTATTATATATTACTGATGCTTCATTATTTTTACTAGTTCTTATTATTTTTGTAACCATGTTAAAGGGCAAACTGAGACAAGTTTACTTCCAGGTTGGTCCTCATTTTATGCTCTGTATTATTTTTATGGCATTTGATGAAATAAATGAATGAACTATTTTTTCATTTAAACAAGGCATTGAAAAGAGCTCCTCAAAGAGAAGAAAAGACATCTCTTGTGCAATCGCTAGGTAAGCCAGCATACCGTAACTTTAAATGGCTAGTTCTTAAATCAGTATCTAGTGAAGGAACATGAAGTAGTTCATTGTTTCTATCCTAATAAAGACTCTTGAGTAATTTAAATCTTACCAAAGAGTTGATAATTAATGTAATTAAAGGGGGAGGGTGGAGCACCTAGGGTTAGTGTAGATAACCTATCTAATGGGGTGGTCCTGGATTTGTATAGGGTAGTAAAGGAGGAATGTTGAGGTCGAGGTGGTAACAAGTATACTCACATGTTCAAATTAATTTCAACTTTCTGACAGCGATGGCATGATGTGTCATTGTGTTACATCATTATTGAAAGACCTTGCTCCATTGTCGGGTGAGAAGAGGAAAGAGAGTACATGTTTTTAAGGTCTTTGTTGTGAGAAAGAAGGAGATTGTGCAACCCTCACCCGACAATGACAGTAATGACCTTTCTGAGATTTTGGGTAAGGAAGATAATGCAAAATTATTTGAAGAGGTTGAAGCATGGAGTAAGAAAGTTGCTGCTGTTAAAGAAAGGGTGGGAAATGATGAGGATAGAGATACTGTATGTTGTATACAGAATTAGGAGACATTAGATTAATGTACACTGAAAATTGCGAGATTAATAATAATCTAAACTTCAAAAATTCCCAAAGAAGGGCTTAAAGAAGATAGGAAGGACACTGCCTGAAAAAGAAAGGCAACTTATTCCTTAGACTTTTCTGAAATGCAAGCATAATATTAAATAAGCAAACTAAATTAGAAGATGTATAACCTTCAGTGTACTAAAATTAAATCACTACAGTCACAACCTAATAAGTAAAGAAAAAAATCTAACCATATCCTTGATAAGAGACTGTCACGAGATAAGTTAAATTTATGTTTTTCAGTTACGTTCTTTTTACAATACAATAGAAGTTAATTAGTGCAGAACACTCTTTATCTTTATGTATATAACAAGTGGCAACCTCGATTGGATGCTCACTTGCACATACGGTAACACTTGTTATGCTAATTAGCAGGATAGAATGTTATACCATGGGTTTAGTTGCACAGTACTGGTCATATAGAATAGATGTGGGCTAAGAATGTTGCTGTACACCTTAGCTAAGGCACATTATTCAGAGTACGTAAATAAAAGGTAGCTTATGCTACAGGTATTAAAGTTGTGCACTCAAATAAGCCCAAGTGGAGAAAGAACAACCATGGTCAGAGGAGAAGCTGATCTCTGTATAAAGTTATTTGTAAAAGAAGTAGTGTAGAGGCATGTCAAAGATAAAGTCTTCTAGTGATCATTGCAGCACTGAAACACTGTGGAACAAATCCTTGTGAGCGCCAAAGTACACGGACAGAGTCACATGGACTGTTATTGTGCAATAATATATCCGTTTGTAACGAACTGTATTTGTTGGACTATTAAATTACTAGTTTGTGTTTGTGTTGGGCAGTAGTATCATGACAGGGACTTAAAATAATTAAATGCTAACATAAGTGTTCTAGAGAACACCAGATTAGAGTTAGAGGAAAGTTTAAATAGGGTCACAGTTGACCATAACTTAGAAACTTTTCAGGAGGGTAAATACACAAATAATGTAAGGGATGTATATTATGTAGATCTCCTTAAACTAGGTATAGGCATCCGTAATGTGGAAGCAAATGTGCGAATGGTCCTTAAAAAATGGAAGGGATGAAGGCTACTCGCTTGCCAAAAAATTGTTTGCAAGTGATGTTTCTTGAAGCCGGAGCTCTTGCTCATTTACATATTATAGATGAACTGTTGGTTGATGGTGGTAGTTCTAACACCACTTTGTGCAGTGATGACAACAAAATTTGGACATCATTACCTTGCTTATGATGTAAATCTTAACAACAAAGCACTACTTTGGGGTAAAGGAAACAGCCTTCGTTAGCTGAATCGGCTGTGGATGTGCTGAAAGATATTTTGGATAAGTTGGTGAGCACAGATGGATAATGGCAGATAAGGCGTGGAGAGGATAGTTGCTTGTGTTAAGAATGTGGTAAGTGATAGGTGCTCAACACAGCATAAGTTTAATAGGAGCATAGGGGAAGGGGTGTTGCCCAATGTCATTATTGGGTGAGATAAGTCAAACAAACGGGAACAGGTTAAACTGGCTAAACAAAATCATTGTTTTGCGGCCTTCACTTTCTGGTGGGTCTTGCCGATCAAGCTAACGAAAGCTTGAAAGTTAGAGAGAATAACTCCTAACTCCTAACTTTACTGTTCATTTAGAGTTGGAGTTCTTGGGTGAACAGGCAGTTGATCTCGGAGGCCCTAGAAGGGAATTTCTGCGATGTTAGCGGGCTGTATATGATTAAAATGGTGAGCTTATCATCAATGATGTTTTCAACAACATAAATTTGTACTACTGTATGGGTTTAGTAATGGGTAAGTGTATACTTTGCATTTATGATAATTACTGCATTCATAATCATATTTTTTATGATTTACTGAATTTTAGTCCTGGTACAAAGTGTGAAAGTGAATTGTTTTTTCTACTGGAACTTTTAGGACTATGCCTCATTCAAAACGGACCAACACTGTCACTTGTTGGTGAGAAGCTGATGGCCGTAATGTTTGGCCAACATGCCCCAAGCAATATATAAGAAAATTTGTTGAAGGGTTCAGACAGTTTCGGATTAATTGAGGTACATATTTTTGTATTATTAAATAGGATAAAAGACTGAAAGTGAATGCTTTCCCCCGCTCCAATAATTAATTTAAAGACACAGTGTCATAAAAACTTCAACTCATTGTTCAAAATATTAAGCAAATAAAACCGAGAGAGGCTTTAGTATTTCAAGAAATTAATTTTACTTCTTACGTTTAGGGAGGGAATGTGCACTACACATCAGAAAGGGCTCTACAAGAATTTCTTACTGCAATCACGCAGGTAATTTCTGACAAAGTAATTGGAGATATCAGGAAAAGTATTGCCTTCGGCATTCTAATGGATAAAACTACAGACATCGCAGTTTAAAACAATTGATAACGTTTGTCGTTATATTAAAGTCGATGAAACCACTAAATGTTGTTTTCCTTTTCAAATTATTTTAACTTATTTTAGATATTATTGTGCCTTAAAAATTAGACCTTTACATTTCAACTAAACCTTTTGTAGTTAAGGACATCGTTTGTTAACATAGAGGATATTCCAGATGGAAAAGCCGTGACAATTGTTCGGTTTACTGATCAAATGATTGGAGAATATGAATTGGATTTTAATAATTGCAGTTCGTTATGATCGGAAGGAGATCTGGGTGAGTTACAGTATGTACATGTATTATTTTTTTTTTTTATTCATTGTTTTAGTTAGAAAAAATATATTGAGCTAGCAGTTCTTGATACTCTCTCTCCAGTACGGTAATTGGTGTGATTCTAAGATTCTAAGCCTCCTCTTAGCAGGCTTAGGATTCGTCGCGAAGAAAAAAAAAAAAAAACTTTATCGCGGTGCAAGGTTATCGAGAGAGAGAGAGAGAATAGGGCGAATTATACCGAAATTTTGGTTCAACCAGCAAACAATAATGAGGCTTGGTGATATACTCGCAATTAATTTAAAAGGGTTCTCTTTCAGGGTCAGGGATGACCACCGGAACAATGCCTCAAGATCCTCCTGGAGCTCATGGGCATCCTAAGTTTTACTTACAGAGATAGTCAATTATGGTTGAAATGGAAAAGGAGAATGATTAGAAAAGCATAAAAAGTTGAAAAAGAGAGTTTAGAGCACCACCAAAGCCTGATGAAGAAGGAAATGAAGGGAATAGGGGCAACAATGTGAGCGATTATTTAAAATTAAAAGGTCAGTTAGAATTGGAAAAGCAGAAATTTGAGCTAGATAGGCAAGAAAGAGAAGCACGGATGAAACTGAATTTAATTCTAGGTGGAAGGAAAGGGAAAAACCTCAAAAAGTTGTTTTTTCGTTTTCTGTTAAATTTTGCAGCCAGGCCGAATACCAGAAATAAAGTCTGCAGAAGTGAAACTGTTGGAGACTTCAATGACGAAGGCATCAGTATGGAGAACCTTCAGGGCAGCAGCTCCCGGACTTCAAATCGCCCCATCAACATTCCAAAGGTTATGGCGACAATTGTTGCTGGACAAGCCATAAAAACAACAATTTCATCACTTTCAAAATAAATTCAGTCCTAAAATAAATATAATCAATAATTTTATTTTCATTAACCTTCACAAGCATGACAAACCTAAGAACTGAGAATTCAAGACATCTGAAGGAGACAGACATTTATAGAGCAGCATGCCAACAATCTCAGTTACACTAAATTATGAAAAAAGACCCCACTCACCAAGAATCTTTCATAATGGTTATGATTTGCCCAGCAAGTCCACTACCCTTCAAACCTCTTTCAACCCGGACTTATTTACTTTAAAAACCCACAAAATGCCATATATTTAGTATCACGGCAGAGTGATTACCCTGCCAAGTTATTTAAATTGACAGATGAAGTAGTGAGTTGCCCCTTTACCACTACTCACTCCTTTATCGGTTTATTTACAGTACATAATTTTAATAACTATGGCCTGGAAGAAAATCATGTCCACCTTCATGCAGACAACTGTGCAGAACAAAACAAAAATAACATATCCTTTTTACCTGTAGGTCATACAAAATTTGGACCAGACTGGTGTTTAGGCCTGTTCATATAGACGAACCTGTTTCCTGTTTGAACGATATTTCTGATGTAGTATAAATTTCCACAACGAAGGTATAAATGTTCCTCAACTAGTTGGGGATGAGAAGGGAAACACCTTTGTCCCAGTTTATAACTGGGACACGCACCTTTCCTATTTCAAAAAATTTTCAAAGATCAAATCATACCATTACATTCCCGTAAATTCCAGGAATTGAGTGATACAGAGCAGATTTCTTTTGATCTCCTCGATCATCATCCCTGAAGATGCTTGAACACCCTGCCATTGAATTTATGAGAGAATGGATGGTGGGTATTTTCTTCTAGCTGAGCAAAGTGGGGAGTTGATACATGCAAAATTCAACCATCGTTAAAGAAAAAGCAGACAGTAGAACTGGGAAAATTTATCACCGTTAGAAACTGTTTGGTCGATACAGTGAACGATTTCATTGTTGGCCAAAACAAAGGTATGTGACTATTTTAATATTTGGTTTGATACTTTTATTATTTTGGGTTATATTATTTCATTGGAATTAGTTTGAAAAGGCAATTGAGATTAAATATTCTTTTTTTCTTTATCAGTTTTTCTTTAAAGCATCATCATTTGAAGGCGATCGACAAACGACCGTGCTGTAGACAGTCTTTTGTGCGCTGCAGTGATTTGGCAAGTTTAGGTCGCGCTATCATAAAATGGATAATTCTTTTCATTTGACTGCATTGCATTTGCAAGCAATTTACTGTGTATGTAGAAAGAAAATTGTAGAAAATGAAAGGCGAAATCAAGTTAAAACAGCAGCAAACCATAAATCCTAAATTTATGCAATTTGTGTTTTATTAATAACATACACAGGGTTCAAGAGATAGTAGATTGAAAGTTAAATTTTTTTCATCATTCAACCACTTGCATTACATATTTCCTCTTTCGTGAACAACAACAGCCAATCGGCCGAAGAAATGAAAACCATTCAATTTAGATGACAAATCTCCTAATTCTAACTTTGTCATTGATAACCTTGATGAAGCCGATATTTATTCCTGCAAATTGTGCTTAAATATTTTAATTAATGGCAGCGTTGACACAATGCGCACACATATTTTGCATTTCATGTGTAAACAATATGTATACTGTATAACTGTTTAATTTGCAATGAAAAAGATGATGACTTGTCACTTGACAAGTGCCGCAATATTGTAATAAGGAATGAACAGCTCAAAACAAAACTGGACAGTCATACATAATCATATTTCATTTAGCATTAAAATAAAAAGTTATCTTAAATGTCAGCTATAGATTGTAAGGTTAATGTATTTATTGTGCCTGCTATCAGGTGAAGCTACCATGAATCACTTGATCTAAATTACTATAATGAAGATATTACATATTTTAATATTTGATTTTTGTGTATTGTACTCTTCTTTTCAATTGTTTTATGCTGTTAGCCATTTACAAATGAAGTTGGCTGCATGACTCCACTTTAAGGCACTACCTGCGCTCCTTTGCGAAGATATTGGACTACATTTCTATCTATGAATCGAAATCTGTTTCGCTTGCAATGATGTACAAGACCAAAGATGCTTGCAAAGGCCTGAACAAATCTCTCAGAAAGTGCATTTCTGAAAAGAAGGCAAAAAAACATAAAGAAAGTGAAGGTAACATCTACTGAATTAAAGTTTTTGATGAGGATGTGGTTTCAGGACTCGATGATGACATTTTGGAGAACATTAGGCTGGGGGCCCAGGGGGGGGGGGGGGCGCCAAGGGCCATGTATAATAGGTTGTTTCAGTCGATTTCTGATGACATAAATAGGGTGGTTTGGATAATTGGTTGGATAACAAAAATTTCGTTAAAAAACGAAAAAACCAAAATTGGCTACTATGCACACAATGATGACCATATTTAGACATCGTTTGTGATTTGTTTACTCCACACCATGGAAACCTGCTAACAGAAGTTCGAGATGTTCACTCTCGCCAGCGGTACGACGGCCTATAAACAGAGGCTGCCGGAAATGATAAGATCAGCACGCACATTGTAACGTTGTAGCATAGGGAGTTTCGTTTGTTAATGCGGAATTAATTAGGATATAAACAATAAATCATTTAGAAGCATCTCCTATATTTCCTTCAATATGCTTCAATCAATGTTTTAGAAATATGGTTTTGCTTCTAATTGATCAGATTCTCAGGGCAAATAATATAATTCAGTACTACTGTATATATTATTAACAAGAGATTACTATTTCATTTGTTAAAAATGATATATATTTTTTTTAAACCTGAATTTCAATAATGTCACTCGCATTATATTTTTCCTGGTTGAATAATTTTGAAGAATGGCTGTGATTGGTTAAGCGCACAAAAAGACGGAAAAACCTCAAAGGAAGTTATCCCTGCCTTTTCGTGTGCTATTAATCAGTTAGGCCTAGAAATAAAATAAATAATAATATTAAAATAATGTCGATTTTAGATATTTAACAGTTTATTCTCATAGGGAAGCATTAGATAACTGGTATGTTGGCGTAGATAGGGTTACGTATGGTTTAGTTAGGAATATTCTAGATTTAATTAAAGGGTTTTTAAGCTCAGGGGAACTGCAGGGTAATCTGACCATGCCTTCGATGCCTTAGTTAGGCTAGATTGTGAGAATGGGTAGGCTAGATTGTGAGAATGGGGTAATTGCTAGGTAAGCCAGCATACCGTAACTTTAAACGGCTAGTTCTTAAATCAGTATCTAGTGATAAGGAACATGAAGTAGTTCATTGTTTCTATCCTAATAAAGATTAATAATTTAAATCTTACCAAAGAGTTGATAATGAATGTAATTAAAGGTAAAGCACCTAGGGTTAGTGTAGAACCTATCTAATGGGGTGGTCCTGGATTTGTATAGGGTAGTAAAGGAAGAATGTTGAGGTCGGGGTGGTAACAAGTATACTCACATGTTCAAATTAATTTCAACTTTCTTCGATGAAGACAAAGATGCATCTGACAGCAATGGCATGATGTGTCATTGTGTTACATCATTATTGAAAGACCTTGCTCCATTGTCGGGTGAGAAGAGGAAAGAGAGTACATGTTTTTGAGGTCTTTGTTGTGAGAAAGAAGGAGATTGTGGAACCCTCACCCGACAATGACAATAATGACCTTTCTGATATTTTGGGTGAAATGGAAGTGTATAAGGAAGATAATGCAAGATTATTTCAAGAGGTTGAAGCATGGAGTAAGAGAGTTGCTGCTGTTAAAGAAAGGGTGAGAAATGATAAGGAGAGAGATACTGTATGTTGTATACAGAGTTAGGAGACATTAGATTAATGTACACTGAAAGTTGCAAGATTAATAATAATATAAACATCAGAAATTCTCGAAGAAGGGAAACCCAAAAACAAACTAAAATAGATGACCTAACAAAACCAAGAGTCTAATAAAATAATTAAAGAACTAAAATCTAACTTAGAAAATGAGGCAATGAAAGCAAAGCTAAGTGAATTGCTTAAGATAGGACCCTGCTTGAAAAGGAAAGGCAACTTATTACTTAGACTTTTCTGACATGCAAGCATTAACACTAAATAAGCAAAATAAGATGTCATACACCTTCAGTGTACTAAAATTAAATCACTACAGTCACAACGTAATAAGTAGAGGAAAAAATCTAACCTTATCCTTGATAAGGGACTGTCACAAGATAAGTTAAATTTATGTTTTTTACGTTACGATCTTTTACAATACAATAGAAGTTAATTAGTGCAGAACATTCTTTATCTTTATGTATGCAACAAGTGGCAGCCTCTGATTGGATGCTCACTTGCACACACGGTATCACTTGTTATGCTAATTAGCAGGATAGATTAGTAGTTGCACAGTACTGGTCGTATAGAATAGATGTGGGCTAAGAATGTTGCTGTACACCTTAGCTAAGGCACATTATTCAGAGTACGTAAATAAAAGGTAGCTAAATGTAGTAGTAGTCTTCTAGTGATCATTGCAGTACTGGAACACTGTGGAACAAATGATTGTGAGTGCCGAAGTACACGGACAGAGTCACGTGGACTGTTGTTGTGCATTGAATATATCCGTTTTAAACAAACTGTATTTTGAACTATTAAATCATTTAAACATATTATTACTAGTTTGTGTTTGTGTCGGGCAGTAATATTGTGACAGGGACTTAAAATAACTAGAGAACACCAGATTAGAGTTAGAGGAAAGTTTAAATAGGGTCACAGTTGACCATAAATTAGAAACTTTTCAGGAGGGTAAATACACAAATAATGTAAGGTATGTATATGTAGATCTCTTTAAACTAGGTATAGGCATCCGTAATGTGGAAGCAAATGTGCGAATGATCCTTAAAAAATGGAAGGGGTGGCGGCTACTCGCTTGCCAAAAAAATCGTTTGCAAGTGATATGTTTCTTGAAGCCGGAGGTCTTGCTCATTTACATATTATAGATGAACTTTTGATTGATGGTGGTAGTTCTAACACCACTTTGTGCAGTGATGGCACAACAAAATTTGGACATCATTACCTTGCTTATGATGTAAATCTTAACAACAAAGCACTACTTTGGGGTAAAGGAAACAGCCTCCGGTTAGCTGAATCAGCTGTGGATGTGCTGAAAGACATTTTTGATAAGTTGGTGAGCACAGATGGATAATGGCAGAGAGGATAGTTGCTAGTGCTAAGAATGTGATAAGTGATAGGTGCGCAACACAGTATAAGTTTAATAGAAGTATAGGGAAGGGGTGTTGCCCAATGTCATTAATGGGTGGGATAGGTTAAATGAAGGGGAACAGGTTAAATTAGCTAAACTAAATCATTGTTTTGCGGACTTCACTTTCTGGTGAAAGCTTGAAAGTGTGGGAGGTGGTGAACTTAGGTACAAGGTTTGTTGACAGCAATATTATACTGTAACAAAAATTTGATACGAACATCAATTTAAATTTGTAAAATATGTCACAATCATTACATAACTCGTAGACCTCTTTCTCTGTATTTATTGTATTCAAAATATCAAGAATTCACTGATGTAAACAGGGGTACACACACATATTTTGTAACCCATACCCTGGTTTGGGTGCTACCTTGGTGTTTTATTTGATTTATAGTACTCTTTGTTTTGTTAAACTCTGTCTTCCTTTATCTATTATTAAAATACACATTCTGTAATTCTTTTTATTGAAATATTATCACACAGCTGTTTCAACCTATGATAATATTTTAGAAAAAGTGAAGCGCCCCCAGTGTTAGCAGACGTCGTTTTCTAAACCACGGAAGATTGAAAATTTGTTTGCGGGAGGTTATCAAACTTTCGTGAACGTCAGAAAGATACCAGTATCATTTATAGTCGATTTAATGTGTTTTCAATAAAGTTATCAATATCAATCATGGTTAGTATTTGCTGGTTGGAAACCAGATTTGTTATGATTTTAATACAGCATAATGATAAAAAACAATCACTAAGACGAATATATAAAACGAGATGACATTATCATCTATATGTTTTGATTGCAGGAAAAAAATTAAAGAAAAAGATAAGAGGTACACTTTTGCAAATATGAAGAAAATACCACCTTTATTTGAAATTGAAAATGCTAATAATCCAGAGGCACTTGGTTCAACTTGCCATTCAAGGTTTTATAAAGGGCATTCTCTTTCGCCATTTTATTATCGACCACATGAAGAAAGATGTTTATCATGCTTCTTGTACCAAAAACGAGAAGGCATTGTCATTAATATGTTTTGATAGCAGGAAAAAAATTTAAGAAAAAGATGAGAGGTACACTTTGGCAAATATGAAGAAAATACTGTACCACCTTTGTTTGAAATTGAAAATGCTAATAATCCAGAGGCACTTTGTTCAACTTGCTATTCAAGGTTTTATAAATACTTTCGCCATTTCATTATCAACCACATGAAGAAGATGTTTACCATGCTTCTTGTACCAAAATCAACAGAGACCAAGACAGAAACATAATTTCCAAAGAGGCACAAGCGGTAGTTTTGTTTCAGTTCCTCTGCCGCTGGCCACAATCAGTCAGCAGTTCAAAATCCTAAATTAATGTGATCAAATTTACGAATACCTGATTTGCAGTAGAATTTTGTCTCTTGATAGCGTTCAGACACCATTTGGCCACTTCTTCTGCACAGACTGCACAAATAAAATATTTTCTGCAATTCCCTGTATTAGTTGTAATTTTAGTTTTAAGAAGGATGAACTTGTACAAATTCAAGAAATCGCTGAGCACGCATTAACATCGATTACATGAACCTGTGATCAATTATGATGCAACAGCTGCAGATGTTAGTAATATTGATTACCTACAAGAAACTGTAGAGGAAGAAATCAATCTGGGTATTATCAATCCTACTACTGATGAACTGGTGAGTTTTGTCCATAACTTAATTTCACCTCGAAAAAAATGTAAAAAATAATAGATATTTCCTTCATTCTGTGGTGACAAATATAATATAAAAACTACATTTCGCATAACATTGGTCAAGAAATGGAAGGTGTTTGTGAAGCAATTAAAAA
Organism: Antedon mediterranea; assembly: GCF_964355755.1. NCBI lineage: Eukaryota > Metazoa > Echinodermata > Crinoidea > Comatulida > Antedonidae > Antedon > Antedon mediterranea. Next base: position 14,479,813 of record NC_092673.1, on the reverse strand, counting down.
AAAACCTGGAGTTGGCGTAATTATCATTATTTAGCTTTAGTTAGACCCATTCTTTATTCATTTCTTTATTTGACATTACATTATTCTAATTAAAAAAGTAGTTTTTATACAATACATTAGAACCTCATATTATTAAGGGGACTTTTTCACATGAAACAAACAGAAGACACTATAGAAGGTACAACATATCCTATATTGCTATAATGTAGCAGGCAAAATAAGTTCTGATTGGCTATTTTACTCTGAGTCTAATTTAACGACCCCTTCCCTGCAATTTTGGACGTTTTTTGGAAAATAATACATATATATCACTTTAAAAACATTAAACCATGTCATTCCTTGTCTTAAATGTACGTTTTATGGTAAATTATGATAAAAAGTGAGAAACAATGCACTACCTAAGTAGCTCGCGGCGATCGACCTGTCGTGGACGGTCTTAGGCCTAGCCTAGCTAGGCTTAGTTTTGTAGGCCTAGCTGGTAAACATCGGTAACGTACGAACATCGTACGCTACCTATATACCTAGCCTGACGGTTTATAGTTGCTGCATTAATTGTCTTTCTATTTTTGCCAGACTCCGTTGATACAAATTGGGGAAAACCCGGTATTTTCGCTGAAAAGTTAGGAGTCTTCCATTTGTTTTGGCCTCACGATCGATCGAAAAGTGGGCGAATTACAGGTGAAAAACAAAAATATCAATCCGCGCGCAATGCATTTTGGGATTTATAGCGGGCCGCTATAATTATTAGAATCGACTTATTTTTCACATTTTTAACCGTTTAAAGACGAAAAAATTTATCGCAATAGGATCATATAGTATTATTTTTACATTAAATATAGTTTGTGATCTTAAATTAGATCTAAAAAACGTAGGGAATGGGGCTTTAACTACGCACTAAATTGTGGTAAACAACTTATCCAGGGACCTAGGCCTCTGGCACTCTTCATTTTGATTTCGACCGAGTAAGACGTTAGCAATTCTTCGGACCATCTATCCCATATTTTCATTACTTCCACTTGTATTGCACCTTGTATTATAATCTGTAAGTTCTACCTTATGAATAAAAGGGCCATACGGCTCATGAGAATTTAATCTACTTGTACTTTCATCATTTATCTATTTACTGTACATTGTACGTAAAGCCGACGGAATATCACTGTCGACGAACCTGACATAAATAAACCCTCTTTACCTAGCAATAATTACTCAATTAGTGTACGTACGTGTGTAGGCCTACAGAGAGCAGACGGAACGAGAGGAACCCAAGAACCTGATGATAGGCTAGCCTAGCGAGATAAAACTTTCCCATCTGTCCGTAGAAACAATTGGCTTAAATTTGAGGGAACACTGTGTTGTCATGATGTTCATTTCAAGTAAACATGGCAACAAAATGTATCTCACAGTGACAAATTTTACAAATAAGTGCCAGAAACAACTAATATTTTTTAAATGTTTTATTTATTAATTCCTTTAAAATCAAATTCAATGTAATTCAAAAACGTTATGAAAACACAAAATTGACATCATTATTTTGATTATAAAATATATTATAGTAATTTCAAACTACCAAAATATATTACACTGATAGATATTCACAATGGCCATATTTCAATGTTTTGGTTTTGTATTACAAGAAAGAGAGAGAAATGAACAATATTTTTAATTTATGTATTAAAGTATAATAAATGATCTTGACAAGTAGGATTAAATTTTAGTGCGTCTGTATGTGCAAATTAACAGATGCATATAACAGACTATATAAACACTATTGTTTTTAAGCCACACTCTTTTTGAAGATGGTGAATGTTGAAGACATTAAAAATACCTGCAAAGCATGCACCACAGGTCATCAAGGAGATCGAGGGAATATGACGTGACGCAGGGGAGAAGGGATATTCTCCAAAGAAAATAAAGACGTAACCTTTTTTTATTACAATTATATTAACAGAAAAAGGAAGAAGCCAAACAATTTAAATTTCATTTAGCATTAAAATAAAAAGTTATCTTAAATGTCAGCTATAGATTGTGAGCTGTATTTATTATGTTATTAGGCCTGCTACCATGTGAAGCTACCATGAATCACTCGATCTTAATTACTATAATGAAGATATTACATATTTTAATGTTTGATTTTTGTGTATTGTACTCTTCTTTTCATTTTTTTTTATATAATTGTTTAGTGCTGTCCATTTACAAATGAAGCTGGCTGGCTCCACTTTAAGGCACTACCTGTGCTCCTTTGTCAAGATATTGGACTAAATTTCTATCTATGAATCGAAATCTGTTTCGCTTGCTTGCTTGCAAAGGCCTGAATCAATCTCAGAAAGCGCATTTCTGAAGAGAAGGCAAAAAAACATGAAGAAAGGTAACATCTACTGAATTAAAGTTTTTTCTTTTCATCAAATGTTTGAAAGTCATATTATTTAAATTGAAATAATAATAATAAAATGTTTTAATTTTCTTTTAAGCTGATCTAGTTTCGGCGGACGAACAATCCCATTATCTTAGAAAATCTGAGAAAACAATTAAAAGCATAGTTGGTATGTTTTTTTATATATTATTTCTTTATCCATTAAATGTATTCATAATCATAAGATTTATCATATTGTATGTTATTACTATTTTTTTATAGAATGCTATCCACCAGATATTCTGTATGCATTATTATTTTGTTTTAGTAGTTTATAGAATGCTTTTATCCATACTAATTAGTCATCAAATGATGTGGCATACACTTTTATGAAAACATCCACCAGACATGCATGTTTATTTCTTATTTCTACAGTATTTATTTTATTTCATTTTAATTTAATTTATGCTCATCATAAAAATATATTTCTTTTACAGAAATCCGTATTTTGTGGGTTTTTTTCTGTCTTGCTCCTTCACTTATACAAATCCACTGATGTTTGATTCAACAGACGTTTATTACTAAAGCGGTCCCTTAACCAAATATAGTTGGTATTAAAAAACTGTTTATCAAACTTTCAGAAAGGATAAAGAACGGGGAGAGTATGGAAAACCCATCTAAGCGGTTCCTCCGCATTCATATAATGCTACTTCTGGTCATGAACAATGGTTGTAGGACTGGTGTTCTGGCGAATGCTACATTGGAGCAGTACTACAAAAGAACAGCAGCCACAAATGGCATGTCAGTTATGAAAGTGAGTACAATATATATTTTTTAATGTATTGTTGAATATATGAATTAACAGTTTACATGTTAAGGTTGTTGTACACAGTTTAAGTTGTTCAGTGGGCTGTCATTACATAAATCAACAGCTACAGAAATATGATGAAGTCGATGAAGTAAGCTATATAGAACAGTAAGAATATAATGTGAATTATAAAACATCCTTATACCCACCAATTTGGCTATGCTGTCTATATGTTATATGTTAATAATGATAATTAAGTGATTTTGCAGATTTCAAAGCACAAGACCTCAAGTATATTTGGCGCAGCAAATTTAGTAATCACCGAAGAGCTGGCTGGTTTGAAATAAATATACCTCAAGCACTGCAGGCCAACTCATTCAGCTTTTCCTGAGCTGCACTGGGGCGACAATCGGTTGCGCTCAGGAAATGACCCGCGGAAGTAACAAATAGCACCAGGCCCATCAATCCCACCAATTTGAGAAAGGCAGCAGCCACTCTAGTATGTGATTGTTACTTATTACTTTAAAACAGATGACAACAGATGACGAATATTATTTTCAAGTGATAAACCATCAGTTATATTTTGTTTTGGGAATTATGTGGGACACAATTTGTAAGTGTAGAATAACTCATTACATATTACCTTCTCTTTAAATAATTTCATCAGTCCTGGGGTCACTGCGACAAAAGGGAGAGAGTTGTGGTTGCTGACCATATGGCCCACAAGTTATCAAGACAAGAGGCATATTATAAGACCACGCAGTCCCGGGGGACGGCTGTAAGAGCCCACAATCTCATAGCGGAAAACCGTCAACTCGGGAGAAACGTGGTAAGATTTAATTTCTGTTTAAAATGTTTGTATCCCGAAAGATATTTATTCAATTATTGAAATAGAACATAATATATATATATCTAACACTTTAATAATTAGCAATCTACAAGAAAACAAACATTGCATCTATTAACTAAAATTTTCCTTTTTTTAATGTTTCTATTCATTTACCAATCAAAGTCTCAGGGGCAACTTCTGAAATGTTACGAAGGAGAAGTATGCCTTCTGGACGCAACATATAGAACAACTCGATACGCTGTGCCGATTTTCTTTTTGTGTGCAAAAACAAATGTGGACTATTGTGTCGTCGGCGTTTTCTCCACTATACACGAAGACCACGAAACAATCGCAAGGGCTTTGAGTAAATTCAAGGACTGGAATTTTATGGTGGATAACTGTGAAATTAAAGCCATTAAAAAATCATTTCAAGGTAGGAATTAAGCCTACATTTCATAATTTCAAGAATTGAATTGAGATTTAAATATAAATGAAAATCAGGATAATGATGGACGGTTGGAGACTGTGTAGCATTATAAGTGCTTCAGTCTAGCACCTATTGGAAGTCGAATATAGCATTTAGGAATGTATGGTTAAAACACTCGGAGGTAGGTAATCAACTTTATTTATAACCGTACAATCTGCAAACATTTGAAATTTATTGAGTTACATCAATTAAGATTCAAATTAATGTGGTGATATCAAAAACATTACAAAATTCAAAATTATTCCAGTTTTGTGTGTGTGTGTGTCTATATTGTTTGTTTTCCTTTTGAAAAGTATTGTATACAATTGAACTGCAGTATATTTTACCCATTGTATAATTTTTACATTATGTCTGGTTGACTACATTTGTACAATGTTTACATTTTCGGTTTATATTTTAATTTCTGCTATAGAAGTGGGTTTGGTGTTATCGAGTCAACAGATTTAATTTGAAAGTAAACACGAACAACGGTGTTGAAAGGCAAAACCGTACATTAAAATATGATTACCTACAAACTTATACTGACCGTACGTTAACTGGTATGCTGAAGACAGTTATCAAACATTATTTGCCAGAAATGCAGTGAAGGTATATCATTCTTTGAAATGACTGTTATGCCTTGTTACTTTGTTAGTGTGACTAGACCATCTGGTCATATGAAATTCAGTTCAGTAGGAAATTAATATAATTCCCATTTATTTTTTTGCTTTATTTAGTTATGTAACCTTTTTACTAATCAGATATGTCAAAAGCAATATCATTGCCTCGTCCGCATATCGAAAGTACAACAAACTTCTTCCAAAATTCCTCCATAAAAGGCCATTTTTAGACCACTGTACAAAGCGGCTGACCGACCAGGCAGAAATTAGCCCTTCCCTAAAGGAGACAGCACCAGGTTCATTTATAGTGCCAAGCCACTCATCATCATTGTCAACCTACACACTAGAACGTGGAAATCATGACCATGCAATCATGAGGATGAATTGTTATGATTTCACTCATACTTCCTGCTCATTAAAGGAATCACCCGATATTCACCCTTGATGAGGATGTGGTTTCAGGACTCGATGATGACATTTTGGAGGACATTTCCGTAATTGAGGAAGATTATGAACCAATATGCCTAAACAGTGATTTTTCCAATAAAACATATGAAAAAAATATGACACTACCAGAGAGCATCCGTGGAGTAATTAGAAAGATCCACAGTATGACATATCTTCCAAAATTAAACCAGAAACTAGAAGAAATCTGTGAATATTCGGTGCCTAAGGAAAGTGGCATCCCTGTCACCCAAATAGACCCAACCGTTGTCGAGCAAAAAACTACCATGTGGTATTAGCAGCGGTTTAAGAACAGGTAATAAAACGTTATTGTTATTATGTTAGTTGTATACATATACTACTATATTTTTGTTTACAGACCCCGGGAAGAAAGGTACCATTTCCGAATGTCAAGCCACAAAGAGAAAGTTATCTCAATGTAAGTTGTATTGCCATCAAGCATTATCATGTACCATCGGATAAGTTGTTGAATAAGTTAAATATAGCTCGTAATTTATTTTTGTTGGTATTTCAGGGCGTTGCGGTAAATATGTAGACCTACCAATGGAAAAGAAAAGGCTTAATGACCTTCCATTTAAAAAAAGAAAGGTACACTGCCAAGATGAGGCAATAAGAATTCCCGAAGTTATTAAACTTTACCATGGAGTATTTACATATATACTGAAACATACACTATGTAACACATCACAAAAACAGCTAAGGCCCCACTCAAAGGAACAAACTTCCTATTAATATAAAAAAAATCAAACATTTTGTTCAATTTAAGAAAGAATTTTCTTTTATTTAAATATTAAACCCTTCATTGTATTATATATTACTGATGCTTCATTATTTTTACTTGTTCTTATTATTTTTGTATCCATGTTAAAGGGCAAACTGAGACAAGTTTACTTCTAGGTTTGTCCTCATTTTATGCTCTGTATTATTTGTATGGCATTTGATGAAATAAATGAATGAACTATTTTTTCATTTAAACAAGGCATTGAAAAGAGCTCCTCAAAGAGAAGAAAAGACATCTCTTGTGCAATCGCTAGGTAAGCCAGCATACCGTAACTTTAAATGGCTAGTTCTTAAATCAGTATCTAGTGAAGGAACATGAAGTAGTTCATTGTTTCTATCCTAATAAAGACTCTTAAGTAATTTAAATCTTACCAAAGAGTTGATAATTAATGTAATTAAAGGGGGAGGGTGTAGCACCTAGGGTTAGTATAGATAACCTATCTAATGGGGTGGTCCTGGATTTGTATAGGGTAGTAAAGGAGGAATGTTGAGGTCGAGGTGGTAACAAGTATACTCACATGTTCAAATTAATTTCAACTTTCTGACAGCGATGGCATGATGTGTCATTGTGTTACATCATTATTGAAAGACCTTGCTCCATTGTCGGGTGAGAAGAGGAAAGAGAGTACATGTTTTTAAGGTCTTTGTTGTGAGAAAGAAGGAGATTGTGCAACCCTCACCCGACAATGACAGTAATGACCTTTCTGAGATTTTGGGTGAAATGGAAGTGTATAAGGAAGATAATGCAAAATTATTTGAAGAGGTTGAAGCATGGAGTAAGAAAGTTGCTGCTGTTAAAGAAAGGGTGGGAAATGATGAGGATAGAGATACTGTATGTTGTATACAGAATTAGGAGACATTAGATTAATGTACACTGAAAATTGCGAGATTAATAATAATCTAAACTTCAAAAATTCCCAAAGAAGGGCTTAAAGAAGATAGGAAGGACACTGCCTGAAAAAGAAAGGCAACTTATTCCTTAGACTTTTCTGAAATGCAAGCATAATATTAAATAAGCAAACTAAATTAGAAGATGTATAACCTTCAGTGTACTAAAATTAAATCACTACAGTCACAACCTAATAAGTAAAGAAAAAAATCTAACCATATCCTTGATAAGAGACTGTCACGAGATAAGTTAAATTTATGTTTTTCAGTTACGTTCTTTTTACAATACAATAGAAGTTAATTAGTGCAGAACACTCTTTATCTTTATGTATATAACAAGTGGCAACCTCGATTGGATGCTCACTTGCACATACGGTAACACTTGTTATGCTAATTAGCAGGATAGAATGTTATACCATGGGTTTAGTTGCACAGTACTGGTCATATAGAATAGATGTGGGCTAAGAATGTTGCTGTACACCTTAGCTAAGGCACATTATTCAGAGTACGTAAATAAAAGGTAGCTTATGCTACAGGTATTAAAGTTGTGCACTCAAATAAGCCCAAGTGGAGAAAGAACAACCATGGTCAGAGGAGAAGCTGATCTCTGTATAAAGTTATTTGTAAAAGAAGTAGTGTAGAGGCATGTCAAAGATAAAGTCTTCTAGTGATCATTGCAGCACTGAAACACTGTGGAACAAATCCTTGTGAGCGCCAAAGTACACGGACAGAGTCACATGGACTGTTATTGTGCAATAATATATCCGTTTGTAACGAACTGTATTTGTTGGACTATTAAATTACTAGTTTGTGTTTGTGTTGGGCAGTAGTATCATGAGAGGGACTTAAAATAATTAAATGCTAACATAAGTGTTCTAGAGAACACCAGATTAGAGTTAGAGGAAAGTTTAAATAGGGTCACAGTTGACCATAACTTAGAAACTTTTCAGGAGGGTAAATACACAAATAATGTAAGGGATGTATATTATGTAGATCTCCTTAAACTAGGTATACTGTAGGCATCCGTAATGTGGAAGCAAATGTGCGAATGGTCCTTAAAAAATGGAAGGGATGAAGGCTACTCGCTTGCCAAAAAATTGTTTGCAAGTGATGTTTCTTGAAGCCGGAGCTCTTGCTCATTTACATATTATAGATGAACTGTTGGATGATGGTGGTAGTTCTAACACCACTTTGTGCAGTGATGACAACAAAATTTGGACATCATTACCTTGCTTATGATGTAAATCTTAACAACAAAGCACTACTTTGGGGTAAAGGAAACAGCCTTCGTTAGCTGAATCGGCTGTGGATGTGCTGAAAGATATTTTGGATAAGTTGGTGAGCACAGATGGATAATGGCAGATAAGGCGTGGAGAGGATAGTTGCTTGTGTTAAGAATGTGGTAAGTGATAGGTGCTCAACACAGCATAAGTTTAATAGGAGCATAGGGGAAGGGGTGTTGCCCAATGTCATTATTGGGTGAGATAAGTCAAACAAACGGGAACAGGTTAAACTGGCTAAACAAAATCATTGTTTTGCGGCCTTCACTTTCTGGTGGGTCTTGCCGATCAAGCTAACGAAAGCTTGAAAGTGAGAGAGAATAACTCCTTACTCCTAACTTTACTGTTCATTTAGAGTTTGAGTTCTTGGGTGAACAGGCAGTTGATCTCGGAGGCCCTAGAAGGGAATTTCTGCGATGTTAGCGGGCTGTATATGATTAAAATGGTGAGCTTATCATCAATGATGTTTTCAACAACATAAATTTGTACTACTGTATGGGTTTAGTAATGGGTAAGTGTATACTTTGCATTTATGATAATTACTGCATTCATAATCATATTTTTTATGATTTACTGAATTTTAGTCCTGGTACAAAGTGTGAAAGTGAATTGTTTTTTCTACTGGAACTTTTAGGACTATGCCTCATTCAAAACGGACCAACACTGTCACTTGTTGGTGAGAAGCTGATGGCCGTAATGTTTGGCCAACATGCCCCAAGCAATATATAAGAAAATTTGTTGAAGGGTTCAGACAGTTTCGGATTAATTGAGGTACATATTTTTGTATTATTAAATAGGATAAAAGACTGAAAGTGAATGCTTTCCCCCGCTCCAATAATTAATTTAAAGACACAGTGTCATAAAAACTTCAACTCAAACTCAAAATATTAAGCAAATAAAACCGAGAGAGGCTTTAGTATTTCAAGAAATTAATTTTACTTCTTGCGTTTAGGGAGGGAATGTGCACTACACATCAGAAAGGGCTCTACAAGAATTCCTTACTGCAATCACGCAGGTAATTTCTGACAAAGTAATTGGAGATATCAGGAAAAGTATTGCCTTCGGCATTCTAATGGATAAAACTACAGACATCGCAGTTTAAAACAATTGATAACGTTTGTCGTTATATTAAAGTCGATGAAACCACTAAATGTTGTTTTCCTTTTCAAATTATTTTAACTTATTTTAGATATTATTGTGCCTTAAAAATTAGACCTTTACATTTCAACTAAACCTTTTGTAGTTAAGGACATCGTTTGTTAACATAGAGGATATTCCAGATGGAAAAGCCGTGACAATTGTTCGGTTTACTGATCAAATGATTGGAGAATATGAATTGGATTTTAATAATTGCAGTTCGTTATGATCGGAAGGAGATCTGGGTGAGTTACAGTATGTACATGTATTTTTTTTTTTTTTATTCATTGTTTTAGTTAGAAAAAATATATTGATCTAGCAGTTCTTGATACTCTCCAGTACGGTAATTGGTGTGATTCTAAGATTCTAAGCCTCCTCTTAGCAGGCTTAGGATTCGTCGCGAAGAAAAAAAAAAAAAACTTTATCGCGGTGCAAGGTTATCGAGAGAGAGAGAATAGGGCGAATTATACCGAAATTTTGGTTCAACCAGCAAACAATAATGAGGCTTGGTGATATACTCGCAATTAATTTAAAAGGGTTCTCTTTCAGGGTCAGGGATGACCACCGGGACAATGCCTCAAGATCCTCCTGGAGCTCATGGGCATCCTAAGTTTTACTTACAGAGATAGTCAATTATGGTTGAAATGGAAAAGGAGAATGATTAGAAAAGCATAAAAAGTTGAAAAAGAGAGTTTAGAGCACCACCAAAGCCTGATGAAGAAAGAAATGAAGGGAATAGGGGCAACAATGTGAGCGATTATTTAAAATTAAAAGGTCAGTTAGAATTGGAAAAGCAGAAATTTGAGCTAGATAGGCAAGAAAGAGAAGCACGGATGAAACTGAATTTAATTCTAGGTGGAAGGAAAGGGAAAAACCTCAAAAAGTTGTTTTTTCGTTTTCTGTTAAATTTTGCAGCCAGGCCGAATACCAGGAATAAAGTCTGCAGAAGTGAAACTGTTGGAGACTTCAATGACGAAGGCATCAGTATGGAGAACCTTCAGGGCAGCAGCTCCCGGACTTCAAATCGCCCCATCAACATTCCAAAGGTTATGGCGACAATTGTTGCTGGACAAGCCATAAAAACAACAATTTCATCACTTTCAAAATAAATTCAGTCCTAAAATAAATATAATCAATAATTTTATTTTCATTAACCTTCACAAGCATGACAAACCCAAGAACTGAGAATTCAAGACACCTGAAGGAGACAGACATTTATAGAGCAGCATGCCAACAATCTCAGTTACACTAAAATATGAAAAAAGACCCCACTCACCAAGAATCTTTCATAATGGTTATGATTTGCCCAGCAAGTCCACTACCCTTCAAACCTCTTTTAACCCGGACTTATTTACTTTAAAAACCCACAAAATGCCATATATTTAGTATCACGGCAGAGTGATTACCCTGCCAAGTTATTTAAATTGACAGATGAAGTAGTGAGTTGCCCCTTTACCACTACTCACTCCTTTATCTGTTATTTACATCATTTTTTTAATAACTATGGCCTGGAAGAAAATCATGTCCACCTTCATGCAGACAACTGTGCAGAACAAAACAAAAATAACATACCTTTTTTACCTGTAGGTCATACAAAAATTTGGACCAGACTGACTAGTTGGGGATGAGAAGGGAAACACCTTTGTCCCAGTTTATAACTGGGACACGCACCTTTCCTATTTCAAAAGATTTTCAAAGATCAAATCATACCATTACATTCCCGTAAATTCCAGGAATTGAGTGATACAGAGCAGATTTCTTTTGATCTCCTCGATCATCATCCCTGAAGATGCTTGAACACCCTGCCATTGAATTTATGGGAGAATGGATGGTGGGTATTTTCTTCTAGCTGAGCAAAGTGGGGAGTTGATACATGCAAAATTCAACCATCGTTAAAGAAAAAGCAGACAGTAGAACTGGGAAAATTTATCACCGTTAGAAACTGTTTGGTCGATACAGTGAATGATTTCATTGTTGGCCAAAACAAAGGTATGTGACTATTTTAATATTTGGTTTGATACTTTTATTATTTTGGGTTATATTATTTCATTGGAATTAGTTTGAAAAGGCAATTGAGATTAAATATTCTTTTTTTCTTTATCAGTTTTTCTTTAAAACATCATCATTTGAAGGCGATCGACAAACGACCGTGTAGTGATATGCTGTAGACAGTCTTTTGTGCGCTGCAGTGATTTGGCAAGTTTAGGTCGCGCTATCATAAAATGGATAATTCTTTTCATTTGACTGCATTGCAAGCAATTTGCTGTGTATGTAGAAAGAAAATTGTAGAAAATGAAAGGCGAAATCAAGTTAAAACAACAGCCAGTATAAACCACTTGCAGTCAGAGGTAAATCCTAAAAATTATTAATAACATACACAGGGTTCAAGAGATAGTAGATTGAAAGTTAAATTTTTGTCATCATTCAACCACTTGCATTACATGTTTCCTCTTTCGTGAACAACAACCAATCGGCAGAAGAAATTAAAACCCTTCAATTTAGATGACAAATCTCCTAATTCTAACTTTGTCATTGACAACCTTGATGAAGCCGATATTTATTCATGCAAATTGTGCTTAAATATTTTAATTAATGGCAGCGCTGGCACAATGCGCACACATATTTTGCATTTCATGTGTAAACAATATGTATAACTGTTTAATTTGCAATGAAAAAGTGAAAAGACCGCAAAAGACTCTGAAAGCAGCTGGTGTGACACAACCTCAAAAGCTGTCTACAGAGAAAGACATTGACGAGCAATGCAAACCTTGTCTGGAAACAACTCCTAAAAATAAGAAGGTAATAACATTCAATAAGTATTATAAAAAGCTTCCTGCATATATTGTATATCTTGGATGCTAATAAAATACCTATTCAAATACAGATATGTACTCCCTGGCATCCCATCAGAGAAGAAAATGAGAGCCACACAAAAAGACTTACTATGCGATAGAGATATAGACGAGCAATGAAGACCTGTTATTTCACTCAAGCAGGAATGAGGGACTAACTTTGAAAGAAATTGCAGTTGCTCAGATCCCAAACATCAAATTGCTGATTTTTAGTTACCTGGAGGAGTATTTCATAACATTTTCACAACAAAAAAGTTAAGCCCAAACAAGCCAATTCAAGTGTCAAAATTGACCATCCAGGCAAGCAAAGGGGTGACAAACCATCATCTAAACAAAAAGATGATGACTTGTCACATGACAAGTGCCGCAATATTGTAATAAGGAATGAACAGCTCAAAACAAAACTGGACAGTCATACATAATCATATTTCATTTAGTATTAAAATAAAAAGTTATCTTAAATGTCAGCTATAGATTGTAAGGTTAATGTATTTATTGTGCCTGCTATCTGGTGAAGCTACCATGAATCACTCGATCTTAATTACTATAATGAAGATATTACATATTTTAATATTTGATTTTTGTGTATTGTACTCTTCTTTTCAATTGTTTAGTGCTGTTAGCCATTTACAAATGAAGTTGGCTGCATGGCTCAACTTTAAGGCACTACCTGCGCTCCTTTGCGAAGATATTGGACTACATTTCTATCTATGAATCGAAATCTGTTTCGCTTGCAATGATGTACAAGACCAAAGATGCTTGCAAAGGCCTGAACAAATCTCTCAGAAAGTGCATTTCTGAAAAGAAGGCAAAAAAACATAAAGAAATTGAAGGGTAACATCTACTGAATTAAAGTTTTTTCTTTCACCCTTGATGAGGATGTGGTTTCAGGAGAACATTAGGCTGGGGGCCCAGGGGGGGGGGGGCGCCAAGGGCCATGTATAATAGGTTGTTTCAGTCGATTTCTGATGACATAAATTGGGTGGTTTGGATAATTGGTTGGATAACGAAAATTTCGTTAAAAAACGAAAAAACAAAATTAGCTACTATGCACACAATGATGACCATATTTAGACATCGTTTGTGATTTGTTTACTCCACACTATGGAAACCTGCTAATAGAAGTTCAAGATGTTCACTCTCGCCAGCGGTACGAAGGCATATAAACAGAGGCTGCCGGAAATGATCAGCACGCACATTGTAACGTTGTAGCATAGGGAGTTTGTTAATGCAGAATTAATTAGGATATAAACAATAAATCATTTAGAAGCATCTATTTCCTTCAATATGCTTCAATCAATGTTTTAGAAATACGGTTTTGCTTCTAATTGACCAGATTCTCAGGCCAAATAAAATAATTCAGTACTGTATATTATTAACAAGAGATTACTATTTCATTTGTTAAAAATGATATATTTTTTTTTTAAACCTGAATTTCAGTAATATCACTCGCATTATATTTTTCCTGGTTGAATAATTTTGAAGAATAGCTGTGATTGGTTAAGCGCACATCAAAAAGACGGAAAAACCTCAAAGGAAGTTATCCCTGCCTTTTCGTGTGCTATTATTTAGTTAGGCCTAGAAATAAAATAAATAATATTATTAAAATAATGTCGATTTTAGATATTTAACAGTTTATTCTCATAGGGAAGCATTAGATAACTGGTATGTTGGCGTAGATAGGGTTTACGTATGGTTTAGTTAGGAATATTCTAGATTTAATTAAAGGGTTTTTAAGCTCAGGGGAACTGCAGGGTAATCTGACCATGCCTTCGATGCCTTAGTTAGGCTAGATTGTGAGAATGGGGTAATTGCTAGGTAAGCCAGCATACCGTAACTTTAAACGGCTACTAGTTCTTAAATCAGTATCTAGTGATAAGGAACATGAAGTAGTTCATTGTTTCTATCCTAATAAAGATTAATAATTTAAATCTTACCAAAGAGTTGATAATGAATGTAATTAAAGGTAAAGCACCTAGGGTTAGTGTAGATAACCTACCTAATGGGGTGGTCCTGGATTTGTATAGGGTAGTAAAGGAAGAATGTTGAGGTCGGGGTGGTAACAAGTATACCCACATGTTCAAATTAATTTCAACTTTCTTCGATGAAGACAAAGGTCGTGTTTATACAACACCCTAAATTTGAACACGGCTTTAATTTTTAGCGTGTTGTTCGGACCGAGGTCAACCCACCTTAACGTTTGCTGTTATACTAGAAATCACGATACCGTGTTGTACCGGAAGTTTCATCAACACGCAGTGCATGCTAGGATAAAAGGTCAAATCGTTGATCGCTTGAATTGGCGGAGTTGTCAACAATCATCGTCGCCTCCTCGCTGTATGTCCGATGTATTCGCGCGGTTTTTACCATTTTCATTATTGTCTTCGTTCACGTTTGCATTGTGTTTATTTTGTTCTCGTTTCATTTAAATTAATAAAAGTTATTTTAAGGGTTTCATTGTTTCATCTATACACTATGGAAGAAGATGCCATTTTTGCGATGTTATTTTTTATTCTGTTTGGAGTGGGAAATGATAGAGGCCTACTACCACTACGAGTTGGCCCCACTAGGCTAGGCGTAAGACGTGGTAGGAGGATGATTGCTGGCAGCGAAGCAGCAATAAATGGGCCCAATCTTGTTAGCAACGTCGCATGACATGATTGATATTACGACCTGTTTTAACGAGAGGTCAAAATATACCCTGAGGACACTTCCAACACGGTAACGGCGACCGGGAATCCACCAAATTTTAGGATTCAGCCAAGTAGCCTTTTTTGCAATTAAAATCTCATTACACGGAATCTCTTTGTTGTTATACAACACACTTCTCGTAGGCGTGTAGAATATGCGTGTAATAGCGTGTTGTATAAACGCGCCCAAAGATGCATCTGACAGCAATGGCATGATGTGTCATTGTGTTACATCATTATTGAAAGACCTTGCTCCATTGTCGGGTGAGAAGGGAAAGAGAGTACATGTTTTTGAGGTCTTTGTTGTGAGAAAGAAGGAGATTGTGGAACCCTCACCCGACAATGACAATAATGACCTTTCTGATATTTTGGTTGAAATGGAAGTGTATAAGGAAGATAATGCAAGATTATTTCAAGAGGTTGAAGCATGGAGTAAGAGAGTTGCTGTTGTTAAAAAAAGGGTGGGAAATGATGAGGAGAGAGATACTGTATGTTGTATACAGAGTTAGGAGACATTAGATTAATGTACACTGAAAGTTGCAAGATTAATAATAATATAAACATCAGAAATTCTCGAAGAAGGGAAACCCAAAAACAAACTAAAATAGATGACCTAACAAAACCAAGAGTCTAATAAAATAATTAAAGAACTAAAATCTAACTTAGAAAATGAGGCAATGAAAGCTAATGTCCGTAGTGAATTGCTTAAGATAGGACCCTGCTTGAAAAGGAAAGGCATCTTATTACTTAGACTTTTCTGACATGCAAGCATTAATACTAAATAAGCAAAATAAGATGTCATACACCTTCAGTGTGCTAAAATTAAATCACTACAGTCACAACGTAATAAGTAGAGGAAAAAATCTAACCTTATCCTTGATAAGGGACTGTCACTAGATAAGTTAAATTTATGTTTTTTACGTTACGATCTTTTACAATACAATAGTAGTAGTGATTGGATGCTCACTTGCACACACGGTATCACTTGTTATGCTAATTAGCAGGATAGATTAGTAGTTGCACAGTACTGGTCGTATAGAATAGACGTGGGCTAAGAATGTTGCTGTACACCTGTGATCAATTATGATGCAACAGCTGCAGATGTTAGTAATATTTATTACCTACAAGAAACTGTAGAGGAAGAAATCAATCTGGGTATTATCAATCCTACTACTGATGAACTGGTGAGTTTTGTCCATAACTTAATTTCACCTCAAAAAAAATGTGAAAAATAATAGATATTTCCTTCATTCTGTGGTGACAAATATAATATAAAAACTACATTTCGCATAACATTGGTCAAGAAATGGAAGGTGTTTGTGAAGCAATTAAAAAAAACCCTGGAGTTGGCGTAATTATCATTATTTAGCTTTAGTTAGACCCATTCTTTATTCATTTCTTTATTTGACATTACATTATTCTAATTAAAAAAGTAGTTTTTATACAATACATTAGAACCTCATATTATTAAGGGGACTTTTTCACATGAAACAAACAGAAGACACTATAGAAGGTACAACATATCCTATATTGCTATAATGTAGCAGGCAAAATAAGTTCTGATTGGCTATTTTACTCTGCGTCTAATTTAACTACGCGCTAAATTGTGGTAAACAACTTATCCAGGAACCTAGGCCTCTGGCACTCTTCATTTTGATTTCGACCGAGTAAGACGTTAGCAATTCTTCGGACCATCTATCCCATATTTTCATTACTTCCACTTGTATTGCACCTTGTATTATAATCTGTAAGTTCTACCTTATGAATAAAAGGGCCATACGGCTCATGAGAATTTAATCTACTTGTACTTTCATCATTTATCTATTTACTGTACATTGTACGTAAAGCCGACGGAATATCACCGTCGCCGAACCTGACATAAATAAAACCCTCTTTACCTAGCAATAATTACTTAATTAGTGTACGTACGTGTGTAGGCCTACAGAGAGCAGACGGAACGAGAGGAACCTAAGAACCTGATGATAGGCTAGCCTAGCGAGATAAAACTTTCCCATCTGTCCGTAGAAACAATTGGCTTAAATTTGAGGGAACACTGTGTTGTCATGATGTGCATTTCAAGTAAACATGGCAACAAAATGTATCTCACAGTGACAAATTTTACAAATAAGTGCCAGAAACAAATAATATTTTTTAAATGTTTTATTTATTAATTCCTTTAAAATCAAATTCAATGTAATTCAAAAACGTTATGAAAACACAAAATTGACATCATTATTTTGATTATAATATATATTATAGTATTTTTCATAACTACTCATAATCAATGCAATATGGTGCATTGGTATAATTTCAAACTACCAAAATATATTACACTGATAGATATTCACAATGGCCATATTTCAATGTTTTGGTTTTGTATTACAAGAGAGAGAGAGAAATGAACAATATTTTTAATTTATGTATTACAGTATAATAATTAGCTCAGATAAATGATCTTGACAAGTAGGATTAAATTTTAGTGCGTCTGTATGTGCAAATTAACAGATGCATATAACAGACTATATAAACACTATTGTTTTTAAGCCACACTCTTTTTGAAGATGGTGAGAAATGTGAGAGAGAGAACTCCTAACTTCACTGTTTATTTTAAGATGTGGAGTTCTTGGGTGAAAAGGCAATTGATCTTGGAGGCCCTAGAAGGGAATTTTTTGCGATATATGATTAAAATGGTGAACTTATCATCAATGATGTTTTCAACAACATAAATTTGTACTACTGTATGGTTTTAGTAATGGGTAAGTGTATATTTTGCATTTATGATAATTACTGCATTCATAATCATATTTTTTATTATTTACTGAATTTAAGTCCTGGTTACAAAGTGTGAAAGTGAATTGTTTTTTCTACTGGAAATTTTAGGACTATGCCTCATTCAAAACGGGCCAACACCGTCACTTGTTGGTGAGAAGCTTATGGCCGTAATGTTTGGCCAACATGCCCCAAGCAATATAGAAGATATTTGTTAAAATTTTTAGACAGTTTCGGATTAATTGAGGTACATATTTTTGTACTATTAAATAAGATAAAAGACTGAAAGTGAATGCTTGCCCCTGCTCCAATAATTAATTTAAAGACACAGTGTCATAAAAACTTCAACTCCTTGTTCAAAGTATTAAGCAAATAAAACCGAGAGAGGCTTTAGTATGTCAAGAAATTAATTTCATTAAGAACAAGTTTGTTTTGTCAATGTTGTTCTCAATTTAAGATTTATTATTATTTAAACAATACAAAAAGATGATAATGAGTTAATGCAATGATGCAGACTGATGGACAATGTGTATGATCATAATGAACCATATTATTATTATCAACTTACAGTATTAATGAAACCATTTTTTATTTTTTAGAGTTTCATGGTAAGTTTTGAAGTCATAGAGTTTGGTTAACAACTGATAATTGATATACTGTAGCTATGTATTTATATTTCAGTTGCTCAGTAAGACCCACTTATTTATTTAGAATTTCATTCCCTGAACTCTTGAATTTCAGGCACATTCCTCATTTGCTGAAACCAGTTAAATGAAGCAGGGTCAAACTCTAGAATGCAGGAAGGCTATTTTATAGTTGATTTAATTTGTCAGATTTGTGTTACAACATAATTATTTTATTTCCTTTTCATGGATTACTCATACACACATTACAGCCAAGGCTACCATTAACAATCTTTTCTTTTCATTCTTTTAGCTGGCAGGTGAGACGGTGTTGATTTGAGTAGAATTTTACAATTTTGCACGGGAGCAATGAGTGAACAGCTCTTAGAATTCACATGTTCACCAACTGTTGTATTCAGAGAAATGCAACACAGCCGATGACAGGAGATTTTCAAGAAATTCACACATGTTATTTGAATGTATCAAATTAACACAATCACATACAAATAAAACTGAAAATTATATCATTTTGTTAATAAAACAAAATTTAAATGTACATCGAAATTCTAGCGAAAATACCAGCCCGATATCCCCGTTTTAAACGGCCGCCGGCTATTAAATTGTAGTCCGTGTGACGTGGATTGTTGCTCGCGCATGCGACACAAAACATAGCAGCAAGGTATTATCCGCGCCCCTGTGAAAAGAAGAATGAAATTGCATAGTCAAACCCCGCGAAGCTTCGAAATTCATACACAGTGTACAGCTTGCTAGCAAACAGTCGAGTCAACATAATAATCGGTATGTCTTCCATTTGTCAAGTTGGGTTTTGTCGGAAAAAAACCCAATCTTATTATCCCAATATGAAAGCGAGAGAAAACAATGGATAAAAGCTGTAAAGTTTACAAGAACGAATTACGTTTACAAGAATCACCATCGGATTTGCTCGGAGCATTTTTGTCCGGAAGACAATGTAAACAACAGCAGTAGTAGGCCTATTAGGCATAGCACTTGCGCATACAGAATCGTCAGCCAATTGCACACACACACACAGCAGTGAAACGTAAAGACATGGATATTGTTTTGTTATCGTTGAGTTTTGAGTGGCATGTAGTCCAATTTATATTGGTCAAATGTTAATTTATTTATTTTTTTTTTATTTATTCAATTTCTGCCATATACATAACAAAGAAGACAAAACAATTATAAAAGGAGGCACGGAAAGACCAAACAGGTCCTAAACACCTATGCTAGTTGGTCAACCCAGAACAGAAGAAGAACAAGAAGCCAGACAGAGAGCATTAACAAAACAAGCAACAGAAAACACAGCTAATGCATTAAAGCTATCGGGAACAGTCTGTACATCAATACCATCAATAGAACATATCATAGAGTTAAAAGAGAAATTAAATCCAAAGAAATTTGAGGAAGCAATGAGTGCACAAATGAATATTAAAGTTACTTATTTATTAATTTAGTCAGGTATTTAAAAAAATATTCATTATGGTCATTTGTTAAATTGGCTACCCATGGAGTCACGTGTTAAATTTAAGATTTTGTATTTTATTGGGAAAATTGTATTTTATTCAACAGCAGTGACTATGCTCGCCCCGACAATTGTTGGGGAAAATAAATATATTGGCGAGTCTCAACTGATGGCTTTATTTAATCACTGTAATAAATGCGGCCATCTAACAGAAAGATGTATTGTCAAAAAATGCGGGAAAGCAATTGAAATTGAAGCCAGGCAAGCCAACCGAAATTGGGAAATTATTTTGCATTCAACATACTATTGTCAGCAATTATTCTCATTTCAGGTATATTTAGTATTTAAAATCTGTTTTTTATTTACTTGAGTCAGAAATTTAATCTCAGAAGAAATATATATTTCATGTGTTTCAGTCTTCCTATCAGAAGTATCCATTATATTTTCATTTTTATGAACCGTACCGTAAAATAACATTACCCAAAAATTACTTTTCAGGTTCATGCATTTCTCAATTTTTGAGCGCTTTTGAATTGATGAACATTGCAGTTTTCACAGAAAGAATATATATTTATCACCAAAATTGTAAATAGACTTACATAGTTTTGGTATCTTCTTTTCTCTCGAACGCTTGAAATTTTCATTCAAATAATACTGTACCCCTTCTTTTCTTATCAGGTTTATCTTTCCTGCTGTATATGCAGCACAAAATAAGGCTTTAACATAAAAATTAGAGCCATTAGACTTATCTGTTGACACGAGATGCGATAGCCCTGGTCATACAGCAAAATTTGAAACATATACTACTATAGACGCAAAACAAAATAAATTCATCAACGTAGAGTTAGTAAAGATCGACTTTTTATTGCTTGTTTTGACTGTTTAACTAATAGAATGTCTGACAAATAGTGGAGAAATCTCTACAATAGGGATACCACGGTCAACGCTATATGACAAGGTGAATAATCGGCGACCAATAACTGGACGGTCAGATCCCAAGACAATACTTAAAGAAGCCGAAGAGAAGGTTAGTCCAGTTTTCTAAACGATAACAATGATGGCATAGGTGTAATAAAAGGAATTTAATTAAATTATACTGCCGTACTATGTAAACTAAGCATCAATAGTACGTACTTAAATACTATGATTTATACGGTATACCGCATTATCTTTTGCTTATTTTTTTTACCCATTGTGAATTTCAGGATTGGCTAATAGAGGTGAAGCGCATTCTGGACACAGACGGCCGTCCAAATTCTTTCACGGACAATCGTCCGGGGAATAAAAAATGGGTGTCCTTTTTTTTGGGCGACACTCTAAATTGACCAAACAGGGTACTGAGCATTTAGGCAAAGAAAGGGCCATCGTCACATTTGAAAAAATAAAATTGTTCACTGATTTGGAGTTGTATCTCCATGAACAGAACTAAAGAGAAATAATCGATGACCCAAGACGCGTTTTCAATGCGGATGAGTCGGGGTTTCCTCTCTGTATAAAATCTGGGAGGGAAATTGCCGAAATGGGAGTGAAGGATGTTTACCAGGTAGGAAGCACCACAAAATCACAAATAACGCAGACAGGTATTATGTTCCCCCGATGATACTGATAGTGTTTCAAGGGCAACGATTTATTTACAACTCCTTGCTAGGGGCACCAGAAGGGAGTTTCCTGGGAAGAAGCCATAACAGATTGATGGACCAGGAGATTTTTTTTTAGTGGACTGCTATCCATTTTTTCTAGTTGTGTTCGGAATGCTGGAAGTTCATTATTCTTTTCGTTGACGGACACGCCACTCACATGAACATTGCCACATGCAAATTTTGTAGGGATAATTCTATTCTTTTGTATTGAGAAACAATGGCCAATATTTCCATCACACAAATGGCGTTATGCTGTTGAGTCTGCCTGAACTGCCGCTATCGAGGGATCCAAAGAATTTAGGATGGAATTTTATTCGAACTTATTTGATATTAACACCATAGGTGAGTTTAAATTTCAGTTAGCCTTTTTGTCTCATTTAAATGATTCAAAACTTTTTTTTAATACATATTTCATGAAAAAATAAGTATATGCAGTTTATTATATTAAATAACTGAAAAATACAGTACATGTATCTAAGAACAATATTGTCACATTATCAAAATTAAAATTCCACAGTGGTCAAATAGAAAATTGTTTAGCTATGCCTACCGTAGATAACAATTATTTTTTTAACATACAGAATGGAGTTTTATGAACGTGCTGTAATGGGAATTTGCCAAAGGTACAAGGTTTTGTATAACAGGAGGACGAATATATTTAAAAATAAAAAAACAACAAGACTAAATGCTATATGTCAAATTGCCGAAGAATTAAACAATTCTTCGGCCTAGGTCTGGCCTCGATGAAGTTGAAAAAACGTTTAAAAACGTACGGACACGTTTTTCGAGATAAATAATAACTAAGCAAATAAATTACATTAATACTGTATGTTGTAACACCCTGTATAACAATGCTACAAACATATTGTTTAGTAAATTAGTACTACACTAGTACTGTACATGCTATTATAAAAAAGTAAAATGTATAAATGGCTATTTTTTATCTTGTTTAATTTAGATCTAAAGGACGTATTGCTAAACTGCGCAAACTGCGCAAACACTGTGCAAACAACAAAAAAAGCTGCGCAACCCTCCTTCAAAACAATTAATATTGATAGAAAACTAGAACTATATAGGGAGACAATTTATGGGAAAAAAAATTGTAATTCCTTTAAGTTTGCCTTTTTTTGGGTTAAAAACTTCAATTTTTGGGAAAATTACTGATTTCATAGCGCAAACAACAAAAAAAGCTGCGCAAACCTCCTTCAAAACAATTATTATTGATTAGAACACAACTAGAACTATATAGGGAGACAATTTATGAGAAAAAAATTTGAAATTCCTTTAAGTTTGCCTTTTTTTTGGGTTAAAAACTTCAATTTTTGGGAAAATTACTGATTTCACAGCGCAAACAACAAAAAAAGCAGTGCAAACCTCCTTTAAATCTATTAATATTGATTAAAACACAACTAGACCTATATAGGGAGACAATTTATGGGGAAAAAAATTTGAAATTCCTTTAAGTTTGCTTTTTTTGGGTGAAAAACTTCAATTTTTGGGAAAATTACTGATTTCACAGCGCAAACAACAAAAAAAGCTGCGCAAACCTCCTTTAAATCAATTAATATTTATTAGAACACAACTAGAACTATATAGGGAGACAATTTATGGGGAAAAAATTTGAAATTCCTTTAAGTTTGCCTTTTTTTGAGTGAAAAACTTCAATTTTTGGGAAAATTACTGATTTCACAGCGCAAACAACAAAAAAAGCTGCGCAAACCTCCTTTAAATCAATTAATATTTATTAGAACACAACTAGAACTATATAGGGAGACAATTTATGGGGAAAAAATTTGAAATTCCTTTAAGTTTGCCTTTTTTTGGGTGAAAAACTTCAATTTTTGGAAAAATTACTGATTTCACAGCGCAAACAACAAAAAAAGCTGCGCAAACCTCCTTTAAATCAATTAATATTTATTAGAACACAACTAGAACTATATAGGGAGACAATTTATGGAGAAAAAATTTGAAATTCCTTTAAGTTTGCCTTTTTTTGGGTGAAAAACTTCAATTTTTGGGAAAATTACTGATTTCACAGCGCAAACAACAAAAAAAGCTGCGCAAACCTCCTTTAAATCAATTAATATTTATTAGAACACAACTAGAACTATATAGGGAGACAATTTATGGGGAAAAAATTTGAAATTCCTTAAAGTTTGCCTTTTTTTGGGTTAAACTACAGTAGTAGGGCCTAGTTTAGGTTCTAATAATATTTGAGTTTAGGCTTTACATTACACAAAGACAGGCCAGAAGTTCAAGAGTAGGAAGTAATCAAGAGAGCGAGAGTCGAATGTGGGACCTACAACAAATAGGCCTAACTAGCCAGGCCTCCTCTAGCCTAGGCCTAAACTAATTATTATTTGCATCACACTTTTTCTAATACTTGAAAAGGCCTATCCCAGTTTTGATACTTTATAGTTGTTTTTTCAATCAAAAATAAAAATTATTTAAACGGAGATAACACAACGTTCCTAACAACGTTGCAAACAATACATTTTGCTTGACTTGCATCACCTTCGACCTTAATAATTGATGGCGTACTTCTTTTTCAACTTTTTTAACTAAGGCGGTAAGCCTTTCTAATAATGACAATGTGTACTAGGCTATAGATAGGCCTAGGCCTACTGTATAAGGCCTCCTACTTAGGCCGGATTGTATATTAATTAATTAGTAGAGTAACTACTGTAGTACGTGTTCGCAATTACAATAACATGATGACATCAATTCATTTATTTAATATCCTAAATTGTTTTATACCTTCAGATATAAAACTATTGATCAATTTAAAATGAGTTTTAAATAATAAAATAAGACTGGATGCAAGTGTCTGTACGGTACGGTAATTAATTATGCGAATTTCTGCTAATAAATCGACTGGCGGCCGGCCAAGAATAGTGCTGTAGAAGGTCGCGTTTTCATCTCACATTGCTTTATTGAAAACACAAACAATGTATTACAATGGAATAACACTTAAATGTATAACATACCCTATTACTAATAATAAAAACCAAGATATAAATAAATAAATAGTACGTAAATGAGACATAAAGGTTCAATAGTACTGTAGAATATGATTTGATAGTATATGTAAATATATTTAAATAAAATATACATTGATTTATCGTCAGGCAAACTTAATATTATAGAAATATAAAGATTTGATAGTACATGATTTAGCTTATATTTATTGGTTTCCATACATACAGCTGTAACTCAACTCGCCATAAGCCATGGCGTTGACAACGACAATCAAAGATTAAAGCGCACATGGCGTTCCATACAAATGACGATATTAAACTGGCGGCCGTTTCAACCATACTCCCTTAGGCCTAGGTTGTTTCCCCTACCTATATGGGCAAGGTTAGCCATTACTAGGCCTAGAGTATTAAGGCTAAATAATTCAGACGGGATAAAGGCCTAGGCCCTAATTGTATTGATATTTAGTGATTACTGTCGTATTATTGATTGTGCTAGCCTAGAGGCCTACCACTACTAATACTAGGCCTAGTCTAGGCTAGTCTAGGCCTACTACTGTACTACGCTTGTGAGCTTTAGCCTAGTACATACTCTTCTCTAAGCTAGTAGTACCAAGTACAGTAGTAGTATGCCTAGTCTACTTATTTACTTAAAAAACCACTCTCTATTTCGTTCCTTCAGCATCATAAAATGGGCATGGTACTGCTGCAAAGTTGACCGATGTGATAACACATCTCTCATCACCCACATATTGTGTTTTCTTCTTTTTTCCTGGTTTTTATTTTGCCGTCTAGCTTCCATTAATATTATTATTAATTTTTTAAGTTTGGATCGCTTATCCACTGCAAGCGCCATGTCGATTTGTGTTTGTAAACAAATGCACATCGTTTTTTGTATTAATTTTACTTTTTAGTAGATGTGGACTTAACCTCTTTGTTTATTAACACAGTAGAATAGTGCATGTGTTTTATGTAGAAAAGAACTAATATTTTATATTTAATTATGATTATTTGTTTATCAGGTTTTGGAACTGCACATCTGAATTGCATTAGCTCATTCATTCACTGATTAACATCTATTATTATTATTAACTTAACTTTGCTTGCATGCATCCTCCGTCTCCTCTAGCATGCTTTCTTTTCAGTCCATTGCCTTGATAAAACAAGTGTGCAGCTCAGTGAATTTCAATTGAAATCAGAAGTGTTCATCATGGGATTCACCACATACCACCAGAGAATTTAACTTGACTTTGAGAGCATTCAATCAGGAATAAATATTGGACTACTTAATCTTATAAATACTAGTTACTAATAAAATTATGATTTGATGTTGATGTATTTATTAAGAAAATAAACAAATTGATAAAATTAATATACAGTATATAAATATTAAAGTAATTGAATGTATTCAAATTAATAGGCCTACAATTTTGATGATGATCCAGATATTTATAAATAAATATGAATAAATATGAAGAATACTGTATGCTTTTATTTTCATAATTGTATCTGTCTGAAAACAAAAATTAGGTTTTCTAGTTTAATAATACACAAGTGAATTATATATATGCAGAATAATTTTTTAAAAATGGATTGTATGCAGAATAAATGATGAATTGAGTTTTTAAATACAAGAAGTGCCATAGACTTTTATTTCCAAGAAGCAAAGTGGAACATAATCTTTATAAAATTAATTCTTCATGCACTGATCAATGAGGTATAAAAATAGGAGAGAGCTCGGAAGAAAAGCCTTTGTAATTACATAGTCCGCCGCCTCCCCATATAACGCAGCATGTTACACAATGTTAACCGCAACTTACCCTCAATGTGCCTCCACGTGGTTGCTTCCTAGTCGCATTCCGAGTCACTGCGCATGCCTCCTGATATCGAGATGTGACGTCACATGCTTGTTTACTCTGCATGCAGCGGAGATAAAATTGCTACTTACAGCAATGATTAGCCTAGATATAATAATTATGCAAGGACTACTCCGGCCCTAGCCTAAAACTATAGGCCTAGTCACAGTTTCGTAATCGAATACCTCCCCCATCCCGCAAAAATATGCCTAATGTATTTCGTCAATATTTTTGGCCGGCAATTATCGGCAGCTTAATGAAAAACATAAGAATGTAAAGTAATCTAATAACCATGTGTTCTTCACACAAAACTACAGCTGTATGAGGACGTTTATTAATATTTTATCGAAATACATATAATTGCATAAACATAAAAATTACAATTTAAACAACTATAATAGATTGGAAGCCTGATAAAATTTGCTTTAAATGTCATATGTAAACGTGTTTGGTATCAATATTATATTTAAAGATTTTTTAAGCGGGAAGCAAACATTTGATTATATAATTATAACACAAACAATAACACTGCGCATGCCAAAAGTATGTGTTTGTTTGTGTATATTTGAGGCTCTCACCTCATCTATGATAGAGGGCTGACTAGATAGAGGCGGCGGCTGACCTTGGTAGCAAAGTTTGCGCAGCACGCTGTCGGCACAATGCTTTGGCTTCAAAAATACCATGGCAACATTCTGTTAATGCGCTACAATATATTCAAGCTCTCTCCTATTTTTTTACCTCCATGCACTGATATTGAATGAAAACCTTTGTTGTATCCAACGCCGCCGTGTATTACGTGCAAAGCTTTTTTATTGACGAAAAATAGGCTATATATTTTTTTATTTGGCCTTACAAACAAACAAAATATTAGTATTTTTGATGCGGCCTTAGGGAGCCTCTCAGAATAAGTTGACCCGTATCCGACGATTCGGACCGTCGGCCACTCGTAGTAATGCAAAAAATAAACAACTTAATTCAGTCGCGGCAAAGACGCGTCGCCCGTGCAAGTATAAAATCGATAACAATTGTATAGAACCTTCCATTTTATAAAATAGGGGTAAAATGTACACACGCACGTGATTGTTTTTATAGTACTGTACGTACAAAATTTGGAAAGTTAATGTGGGTTCGTTTTTTCAAGACCTTTGATTAAAGTCCAGACAAAATTACTTTATGAAAAAGTCATGGAAATATTTAAAAATCATATAGGCTATTCTGTTATTGTTTATGTTTGTCTTTTTTAATAAAACAATTCTCCGAACAATACTTACAAACAAGAATCATTAGGCCTAGGCCTAGTCGATGTTTGATCATAATATTATTTCCTACTGCTCAGTGTTAGTCTACGCTGCGATTAAATTGACAACAGTAACGCTCGACTTCCGCTCGAACTTGAACAGGCTCGACAGCCTGCTAGGCATACCGATGTTTCAACGCTGTGCATGATTTCTGTTGACAAATGTAACGCTCGACTTCCACACGATGCCGCAGTACTGTAAACAGAATAACCACGCGTGTTTCTCTTGCCCTGTTGTAGACTGGTATTTGTCTGGAATCAATTAAGTACGTAAAAGGCCATATACAGTATGGCAAAATAATAATATGTCGTCGAAACACTGTCTAGCACCGTTCTACCATGTGGCATGGAATATGCCAACGACTCAACTTTGTGACATTTTTTTTTCTCTTTGTGGTTTAATTACCACTTTTAAATATTTATTATCAATATCACAATGAATTTTTGAATAAATGTTTTTATACTTTTTCTATATTTCCTTAAATTTTCTCGTAATACTTGATAAAATAATAAATCCAGAAAGCTTTATATTGTAATGATGAATTACAAAACAAGCGTGACGCAATGTGTCCATACAGGACTCCATGAATGAATTACCCTACAGATAATGTAATGAATGACCAAGAAGATGTTGTTTATATTTTACAACGTCTACTGTTTTCTGATTTACTGGCCATTGTTAATTGAATATTTCTTTTTGTCAATCAATCTTTTTTAATCAATCAATTAAAACGAGATTAAAGTTAGAAATTATTTTAAAGTTATGACACTTTCGTTCCTTGGGAAATTAATAATTGAATTCTTTATAATATACGATAAACAATAATGAAAACTTTTTGAAAATAAATCGGCAAATTATTGAATGAAGGTCTATATATGTGACCCGATCTGGCAAAACCCTCTCTTTGTCGGCAATTCAAAATTCACGTAATCAGTCAAAATACGTCCAAATCGACTACCCTGGCAGATTACATAATTTTGCATTTTCGAAATATTTCACTATCTAAGAATACGTCTACCTGATTTAAACTCCCGAAATTTAACTAAAATTATGAAAAAAGAGAGTTTTAAAAACATGTATTTTCCTCAAGCCTAACAATTTATTCACGATCTACGCTAAAATTTTGCGTAAATTCAGTTGAAAGTTGCCGAGTTTTACGACATTTTGATCGCCAGTTCGCTGCAAAATGTTGAAAGGTCACACATCAAAATAAAGCTCATCCATTTGACATTCCAAATATGGAAGTTTTAGGGCGGAGTTTAAAGAAGGAACCAATGAAAACTTTGATTTACTATGACATCATTTCAGAAAATTCGGTTCTTCGAAGTTTCTGGAACAGCGAACTGCGTGTGTTGCTATGGCGCATCATCGCAATAACAAACGTTATTGGTCAACGCGCTAGATGTTATACGCTCTACGCGCGGAAATAAAAAGTTGTTTACATTTTTGTGAGGTTATTTTTATTGTACACACAGCATGTCGTAAATTGGAATAAAAACGATTTTAATATTCAAAGTAAAGTGTTCTGCAATAGCTGTAGTATGTATTTGTTTATTCCATAGTAAAATAGACAAGTCAAAAACAATTCACGTCATAAATTCAATTGTATTTTCTATATTTTTTTGGGCTAGTAGGCCCTAGGCCTAATTTTATTATGGTTGTAGGCCTACTACTACTGGGCCTAGCTTTATATTATTGTCAATAGTTTTATTTATACATTTTATATATCCAATCGGCTCTTAATTATTTATTTAATTTATTGTCCATTCCTTTCATATTAAATGTTTTTTTAAATCATTGGATTCAAGCCCAAACATCACAGCGAATCTTCCACGTTATAAAAAAAAACAAATGTAATCGTCAATACAGTGTAATGTTAGCTTGCAATTCTGTGACTCTGCAAGGCGCCTAACTTGTCTAGACTAACGCTAGCCCCCGTGTCGATGCACCGCTGCCATACACGGCCTGATGAACACCCATCATCAGTAGGTCTTAATACAGGCGATGACGGCGAAAATCTGAATAGGCGCGCCTAGGCCTAGGCCTGCTTGGTTTTTTGCCGTTGATATCGAAAACACTTCCGAAACCAGTTAACATTAGCTTGGTAGTTATAATGCTGCTTTTCAATAGTGCAAAATAGTTAATTCGAGTGACTAAATAGGTTAAAACGGCGTCTGAAATCAGTCAAATTGACCATAGTGTCCACGCTGCTGCTATATCGCACACACTTCCTGGTATGACGTCATTGTGCCTTAGACCAAAATAGCGCGTTGCTACGGAGTGAGTTTTCAGCGCGTATCAAAAAGAATTTCATTGCAAACTTCAAACGCGATTTTCTCGTAAACTAATTGAATGATTTGTAAGTTTTTAAAATATAATAACTTTTTAAATATTTACTCAATTTTTATGAAATAAACACCATTGCAAAGCTTATGATTCAAATAATCCAAATATATAAAAAAATACAAAATGAATATTTCCGACAAAAGTAGGGTTTTGCCAGATCGGGTCACATATATATTAGGGATAACGGTGTAAAATTAAAAGTTAATATTTTTCAAACAAATTATACATTGCCTGTTAATATTTTGTATCAATATTATAATAAAGAAAGAATTATGAAAATATGACTTGTAGTTTTCGAAATATAGGGTTTAAAACATCGACGAAAATGATCGTTTTTAGCCACGAACGATGTAAACAAATTGCGCCCTCAGTCGACAATTGTATGAACTAGTCATTTTTCGTAAAAATAATTATATAAAATCATGATTTTAAGTAACATATTTTATATATCAACATTGTAAAATTCAATAAAATATGATATTACTTATTTATTATATAAAAAAGAGTGTTTATTTAACCTCGTTCGAAGAATTTCAATGCACTATTTTCCTGTGTAATTGGACAGGCCTGACACCATGTGACTTTACGGCACTCGCGAGAAAATTATTCCGCTGTGTTGAATCGCGTCAACCAATCAAAGGGCGAGAATCCAAAATCGTTCAACCGTGAGACTTGCGGAGCGGTCGAATGCGGAGGTTTGATTGGCTTGCGATGACATCATACCATAAAATGGCGTTTTTGTAGTTGAGCCCCTCGGAATTTTTCAAAAATTATTTAAAAAATGGACTAAACGGATATTTTTTATGGTATATGGGTTGTTACTATGAAATATTCGAATCATAAAGGCCTCATATCGGGATAAAATTGTTTTTTTAGCAGTTAAAATTAATATTTTTCTTAGTAACAAGCACATGGTATGTGGAACTATATTATCTTGGTGTAGGAATGAAAAACATTTTGAGGTCATAAGAGGCTCAACTACAAAAATAAGGTTGAAATGGTAGGTCATTGAGCCTTCCGAGGGTTTCGTAGTAAACAAAAGCTATACGCGCTAGGCGATAACGATCTTTTAACCACTATATTCACATTTTTGGTTGAATGAAATGGAAATAAAAAATACTTGATCTTATAGAATAATAGGTAAATAAATATATACTCAAAATGATATATTATAATTTATTTATTTTCAGAACAATTACCTAATAAAAAGTGTTACCAAAGTAAAAAAACACCGCGTCAATGACATTACGCGCATAGTAACGTGCGCGCTGTTTAATCGTGGTAATGAAAATGGAGTCAGCTCTCGGTATTCCTATATATATATATATATTTATTTATTTAATAATTATGATGACCTATATAATTTTATGACTTGTATTCTTTTGTAATTATTTTCTGATTTGGTTTTATTATTTGTTTCAATGAGCGCTCATAGCCGTACGCCACTACTGTAGGCCTACTCTACTGAAAGTCGTTGCTACATACAGGTTCATGCCTTAACCTTGTGGGCCGACCGCCGATGTAGACATACGGCGGTAGAGTAGGCCTAGTTCTAGTATTAAAACAATCACAAGTTAAAACTGTGATTTATTTATTTTTTTTGCCAAGCATTGTTGTTCACCATATATTTAACGTTATCGATAATAATAATAATATTATATGACGTAACCTAGATATCATAATACGGCATATTTTAAGCATAATAAAAGCGTAAAAATAGCGACCGCAATTTACTACCGCGCATCGTTTCTGCGCATCAATATACTCGGTTCAGTTCGCTGTGCAAAATCTTGGTTTTAGTTGACGCCGCCAGCGGTTGTTTACCTTGTACCGTTCAAACGGTCTTTATGGTGCATTGTGGGTGAATATGTCACCTTTTTAATCGCCATCTTTTTTTTTCGATCGGTTTAAAAAAAAAATTATCAAGATCCGTTTATTATAAGCAAAGTTATTGATTTCAGAATAGGTAAGTAATATTGAGTGATAAAAAAATGATTTTTAACCTAATTTTTCGAATATAACGGTTATAGACCCATTAAAAACAATATGAAAAACGGAAAGAACAGGTTGTCTTTGACTTGAATGCAATAATTTCAAGCAGATTAAATGCGACGCTTCCCGACGCCAACGACTTTCTTAGGCCAAGTCTAGGTCATTTGAAGGTCACTTGGCCTAGCTTTTTGTTAATCAATAAAACCATAATAAAATCATTTAGTATATTAATAAATAATGTTTATTGACATTGTAAATTTAATTGTTGATGTATATTTAAAGTTTTCTAGAATTTTGAGTTATTTAAATACCGTAAATTAAATAATATTACTGTATTGATATTTTATTATAAGCATTACAGAGGGTGTTAGCCTAGTTGTTAACACCACCGTGTGCAGTCCCTTGATTATTAAGTTTGCTGTTCTATCTGGTAGGTTTACTCCTTCTATTATATACTGTTTTTTGTTAATTATATGTTTTGTTGATTATTTGTTGTTTTTATTGTTCAATATGGTCTTCTAATGAAAAAATTTTATTTTAACGTTAATTTTGTTATTTATATATAAAATTATTAATATCGATACTAATTGTTTTTTTTTATTTTTCTAATTTCAGATTCAATATAAATACCCGCACCAGTTTACCAATCTGATATTTTAACCAATAAGAAATATATAAATTCCACAAATCATAGTTTAATTAGTAGTTTATCATACTATATAGTATAATTTAATTATGAAAATGAATTTGAGCTATACTAATCAAGACAAACATAAGAATATTACATATAAACCATGTATTAAAACACATTTATTAAAATCTGCTATACTGTAGACTACATTAACTCGCTTACTTTTAAATAAATGTGTTGCAAACAAAAAGAAATGAATGTATTTTTTGTATTACTGTTGACTGCTTTGGTTTTATTACTGCTGGTGATTTGATGTGTTGAAGATGCAGTAAAAATTACGTTTACAAGTACGAAAAAACAAAATGATCATTAGTGTTGGACGCCCAATTTTTTGTTTACATTAATTCTGGTTGCCATGGCAACTTATTAGTAACATACACAATCATTTTTGTATGCAAACACTCCTAAATATCGAGTTAAATCCAATTCTTTATTTTCTTGTTTACATAAATGCTGGTTGCCATGGTAACTTATTTCTACCACATAATCATATTTGTTTTAATGTGGTTGTTGTCACTTGGTATTATTAGTACCTATTGGTGAAAAAACAAGTTTTATATATATTCTGTACACTTGTTTACCTTTTTATAGGTTGACATCTTTTTGCGCATCACATTCAAATTATTAGTAAACAAATTAAAGTCTTGTTGCTATGGTAACTGTTCATCTTATGAAATTAAAAATTATTTAGTTTGTTGACAATTTATTGAAACTAACATAATAACTTTGTTTTAGTAATAAAATATGCTTAAAGATGTATTGTCCCTTTGACTAATTCCAAAAAAATAAAAAATAACAGATTTCGAAAAAAAATGGGTCAATTTGAAGTATCATAATAGTAATTTAACTTTCAATAAAAATTAGTCGAAAAAAAAATCATTCAACTGAATTACAAACGGTTTTTTGTTAAAAAAATAACTGTGACTTCCAGTCAAAGTTTTCGATCAAAACATATCCCATAATACAACGCGCTTGCTAATGAATTATGCATACGACTCCTTTTTTGGCTTGTTTATTTCTGTACGTACCGCAAGAGAACACACGTGTGAGTTGATTATCATCGTTCATCGCGAGAGAGACGAACCCGTGGTAAAGGATGGGTAAACGAGGCCCTTATTCTGGATTGAGATCATCGGAAAAGAAAAGGCGCAAACTTACACGTAATGTAGCGTCAAATGCTCGCAGAATTTTGCTAAACTTCGATACATTTCAGAGATGGTCCGTAGTAAAAGAAGCAAATAATTTAGCAAGTAATTCTGATGTTGCAAATTTTTTGCTTGACAGGTAACTTCTCTCTTTAGTACAGTGTCCATCGGCTCTAGGGATTAGTTAGGGCCTTTTATTTAGTAAAATAGGCAATACTAGTAAGTAATGATAATTATTATTATTGGTACTATAGTTCCACAGAGTTATAGATAGCCTAATTATTTTGAATTTAGTATAATACTAATAATAATAAATAGGTTAGGTTAGACCTCCAGGCTAGGCCTAGCCTATCTATACTAACTACTATATAGCCTATACTACTACTACTACTAGGCCTGCCTACCTTTGCAATTAGATGAATCGTTCGAAAACAGGCGGATTGATAGGCCTAGCTAGATAGAGTAATACAACACACCTTTCGTAGTACAGCAGGTATTTTGAGACAGAAAGTATACTTTTAGTGTTAGTGTTATATATAATCTAGCATAGAATAGCTAGCCGCTAAGTCTATGCCTAATTAAAATCATAGATCCGGTTACCTAGCTGAACATACACACAGCACAGGTCCTACCATTTTTTTTTAATAAAAAAATTGGCCACCCATGACGAAAAGGTTTACCTCCTAACCATTTGACTTGGAATTTTAAGTAGATAATTGATTACAATACCATCTGTTTGGTAGTGAGGGCCTTCACAAACAGGGCTGGTAAAATAATTATTTTCCTAGCTAGAGTGGGAATTAACTTTGGTACCTCCTCTGTTGTTACATTACTAGGGCTAGCCAGTGTCAATTTTAGTACAGTATTAATTTGATGATTTGGTATATTAATTTTTTTTTAAATTTAAATTGTAAAATTGTTTTCCCTTATTCTATACCTCTTCACACTTAGCAGGGTTGCTAACTTCCATTTTTTATGAAGATTGTGCATTTTGTAAAAAAAGCACCAAATTTGGCACAAACCTTCTTTAGGGTATATCTAACAATCCTAGAAGGGGTGCCCAAAAATCGGAACAATTTAACGACGTCATTTGGACCACGCCCTTTTTTTAGTATTATGTAATTAGGTGAAAACTTAAATCTTCGTATATACATACCAAGTTTGGTATCAAATTAAAACTCATGACATGTACATTGCAATACACACATAACAAATATATGATTTCTCTTCAGACGGAATATATAGGTCAAATAATGTAATTTTCTGTCATATTGAAGGGGATTTCAATCAAAACGCGCCAATATTGGGCTATGTTATGAACATTGTAGTTATAAGAACAACAACATTCATTTTTGTAATAGAACTACAGTACTAATATATATTTATCCTGTATCAGTTACTTTCCTTTAACATAATATTAGGAACCACTGAAAAAAAGTATATAAAACATATACTGTATCAAACTTGGCTCAATAATCACTGGACTAAGTAAACAGACAAAAGACCATTTGACTGACAATTATGGCGTTAGCATCCATAACAATACATGGAGGTGATTATCAACTTTACTTTTATGAAATTATTTATCTGGAAACAAACACTTATAATGGTACAGAGTTGCTAGATGACGAACAAGTTCCACGGCATGGGTAACAAAGACCGGTGCAAAAAAGACCTGCTGAACGGCACTTTCAGTTCCCTGAGCAATGCAGGCAACCCATTCCTCGATAATTGTTCAGAACTTATGGTCTTGGATGCTCGAGATTGTGGCAATGAAAGTGCAGTAGTGACAGTTCGTACAATTCAGGATGTAGGTACTACCCTGTACCAACAATATTTCAAGGAAGTTATTCTCGACAGAAGTGTTGCAATTCAACAAGCCATCAAACAGAATAAGCTGCCATTGTTCAACACACCATGGTCAAAATCAGTGTCCAAAACAAAGCAACAAGTTAAGAGTTTAAAAAGTGACTGCAGCCTATTCAGTCGACTGTATATTGCAAGTCAATCTAGTGATGGAGATTTGGAAGACTTCTTCATGCATGAAAACCAGCCATGGCAACCCTCTTTGGCAGTAAATGGCAAGCTTCGACTACCAACTAAGAAGTCTGAGTTGCTACAGCATTTGGAGACTGAAGGCCAGCCTGAACCTCCTACATATTTTGACGTAAAGGTGTTTGACAGAGCTGCTATTGTCCATGCCCTTTCCAGCAACCATGCATTTACATTTGATGACTACGGTGATAAGGTGAGTACATTTCTTTGCATTCAGGATTGTATCTATTGTTTAACCACCACATAATTGGTCACTTCTATATGCGGATCGTTATTCTTGTATCATTTGTATGACAGGTCTTTCTACCGTGGACCAGACAGCAGCTGCAGAATAGTAACAGAATTGATATAGTGTGGGACACTTACAGAACAGATAGTCTTAAGCAGTCTACAGGAGAAAAAAGAGGAAAAGGGGTCAAGAGGAAAGTTGGGGGACAAACAAAGATTCCAGGGAATTTTCCAGACTTTCTGAAAGATCCAGTAAATAAAGAGGAGTTATTTAACTTTTTAACTACAAAGGTGTCTACCCATGATTACTCTGAAGTTTACATTACATCAGGTAAGTTTTATTATGATACATACTAATTTATTTTGTTTGTAACCAAACGATTAATTTACTTATACAGTTTCATACCAATAATTAATTAAAAAGGCATATTAAATTAGTAAGTAATTCTTGATATATGTCCTGTAGGCGAGTCTGTTGTATGTTGACATCTACTCAACCAATCTGCGACCATGAAGAGGCCGACTCCAGGATGTGCATTCGCATTGATGATGCCTTAAAGAAAGGTAGCAGGGTTATTTTGGTGCATACAGTTGATACTGATGTCGTTGTTATCCTGGTTGGTATTTTCTGCAATCTAATAGCCTGTTATCTTGGTACGTGTATCTGGGTCGTATTTGGCATGCGTAAGCACTTCCAATATTTTAATATAAATACCATCTGCCATAACCTAGGAGAGGATAAGTCAAGAGGGCTGCCAGTTTTTCATGCATTTACTGGGTCCGATACTACATCCCAGTTCTTCGGAAAATCAAAACACTCCGCATGGGAGACGTGGAACTCATTTCCAGCAGTCACAGAAGCCTTTCTTTTCATGGCACATCACCCTTTCAAATCTCTAGGAGTCAACTCATCTCAATTCCAGTTGCTAGAGGAGTTTACATGTCATCTATACGACAAGACAAGTACTTTAAGAAGTGTTACTAAGCTAAGACAAGATCTTTTTTCAAGAAAAGCACGGACAATGGACAACATTCCTCCTACACAGGTAAGGGGAGCTTCCATATAATTGTCAATTGTCGTTTAATAATTTATTATCAGATTCATGTTTTTCTTTCATTAAAAGGTAACACCAATCTTTAAATTGTTTATTGCAGGATGCACTTTTACAGCATTCCAACAGATCCATATACCAAGCAAGCATTTGGACCACCAGTCTACAGCCACATCAGAATGCTCCATCACCAGAAGACTTTGGTTGGACTAAAACCGGCAGTACATGGACACCAGTCTGGACAATACTACCTGAAGCATCCAAGGCATGTAGGGAATT
Source organism: Antedon mediterranea (assembly GCF_964355755.1). NCBI lineage: Eukaryota > Metazoa > Echinodermata > Crinoidea > Comatulida > Antedonidae > Antedon > Antedon mediterranea. The sequence goes on along the minus strand of NC_092673.1, from coordinate 14,442,216 downwards.
GCTAAAGTGTGGCTGCAAAAAGTTGCCTTTTTGCTCAGGGAACTGCAAGTGTCGTTCAGCAGTGCACTGGTCTTGTTACCCATGCCGTGGAACTTGTTCGTCATCTAGCAACTCTGTACCATTATAAGCGTTTGTTTCCAGATAAATAATTTCATAAAAGTAAAGTTGATAATCACCTCCATGTATTGTTATGGATGCTAACGCCATAATTGTCAGTCAAATGGTCTTTTGTCGGTTTACTAGTCCAGTGGTTATTGAGCCAAGTTTGATACAGTATATGTTTTATATACTTTTTTCAGTGGTTCCTTATATTATGTTAAGGAAAGTAACTGGTACAGGATAAATATATATTAGTACTATTACAAAAATGAATGTTGTTGTTCTTATAACTACAATGTTCATAACATAGCACAATATTGGCACGTTTTGATTGAAATACCCTTCAATATGACAGAAAATTACATTATTTGACCTATATTCCGTCTGAAGAGAAATCATATATTTTTTATGTGTGTATTGCAATGTACATGTCATGAGTTTTTATTTGATACCAAACTTGGTATGTATATACAAAGATTTAAGTTTTCACCTAATTACGTAATACTAAAAAAAGGGCGTGGTCCAAATGACGTCGTTAAATTGTTCCGATTTTTGGGCACCCCTTCTAGGATTGTTAGATATACCCTAAAGAAGGTTTGTGCCAAATTTGGTGCTTTTGTCACAAAGTGCACAAAAAAAGTGCTAAGTCACCCTGCTAACTGTGCTTTATTGTTTTACGTTTAGTCATGCAGAAAGACATAGCACAGCTTCTGGGCCGACCAGGACAACAGTTTCTACTCACCTTCCTACAACATCGACGCCTATAGAAGGTGCTTATTTAAGAACTACACTATCTGGTGGTTCAGATACAAGGTATGAAAATTTAGATATAATACAAATTTTGTTATGAAATATATTACTAATAATATTAATACCGTACTTAAATTAGATCACATGGGATTCACATAGTGAACGGTTGCTTTCTACACTCACGATTACATGGCTTCAACACTCACTACTAACTGACTTCTCAATAGGAACTCTACAAATATAACTATAAAATATAGAAATTGTCATTGATCATAAATTGTTCTTTAGAATTTCTTCAATATCTGGAATTGATAGATTTAGCAGTAACTCAAGTACTGTAACCGCTTTTCCAAGTGCTTCTGAAGATGGAAGGTAAGTTTAAACTAAAATTGCAGCGCTTTAACTTTTCTGTTTCACTTAATTCCAATGGAATGAACACAGCAAAATCCTTGTCTGTGGCTTGATAATACCCTGCACTCTTTATACACTATGCCAATCTGATTACTGTTATTGAGAAATAAAATGGCATTAAAACTGTTATTTTTTTAGTATAAGCAACATTAAAGAAGAGGACAGACCCAGATGCTCTGCTGAAATATTAAAGTAAATGAATTCTGTATACTTTTCATTTTATATGTTACAATGTATTAATTTTAATTACATAGTTTAAAATCCTTTCCCCCTCGATTGCTAGTGTTTCTAATCACACAAATTAAGAGGTTGACATCATTGCACAAGTATTACTATTATTCTTTCAGTATGACCATTGACATTAACTTGTCAAGTGAATCTGAGTCAGAGAGCACTTGTGATGAAGATGAAGATTATGATTTATATGAACCATCATTTGACATAAGCCTTTGGTAAGTCATCATCTATTCCTTTAACCTAAACTTCATTGTGATGCAGTAAAGCATCATTTAAAAAAAAATTCATGTTTGAAATTAAGTCATACATACATTTTTCAGTCCCAACAATCCACTTAACCTCAGAGAAACCTCATTCGTTGAAGAGGAATTTGAAATTGAGGCAGAAAATGATGATCCATCCAGTCAGATTGAGGAGGACATTGAAGGTGTGGAAGTTGAAAGCCCTTATGTTAAACACATTGATATTATGGAAGAGTCTGACTTTCTTATAAAAGATGAAACCTGCATAGTGTACTTAAACTGTTTGAAAACCTTGGCAGAAATCAAAATCAACAAATCTTGTACTAGAAAATCCTGTAGTAGTCCTGTTGATCTGCATTCAAAGTTTGTTGGTTCTGCTGTGTATTTCAAATGGGTAAAAAGTCTTACTTTCAATTTTTGTAAACATTTTATCTTAATTTAATAATTCATAATTCTAATTAATTCCTGAAACCAATTTATGAACAAGTCTATGGTACCATCAAACAATGATGGTTGCTATGTAATGTGTTTCAGCTTGTCAAATGACTTATTTTATGAAATTGGTTTAATGGTTTATTTAATAAATATATTATTGTGATCTACTTAGATTTGTACAAATGGCCACCTGAACAACAAATGGTGTTCTCAACCAATTCTAAAGAACAAATTGCATGGAGGGGATTTGTTAATGTCTACGGCACTTTTAGCTTCTGGAAACAACTATGCAAAGATTGCTCTTCTGGCCAAGTTTTTAAAACTTCATATTCTGAATGTCAACACCTACTATAGAATTCAGAGAAAATATCTTGTGCCTGCAGTTACTGAATTATGGGAAGATACCCAGAAAGAAATCTTGACAGCACATGAAGGAAAAGATGTTGTACTGCTTGGTAGGTATTATAATATAAAATGGAGGTGTATGGAAAAAAAATAAATGTGACTAAACTAAAGTTCATAGGTCAAGGCTTCATTGTGCAAATGAAAATGCAGGATGGAACTAAATTACTGAAAAACGCTAATATTGTTTTTGACGAGTTATAGTGAAGAGAAATTCTATTAAAAACTGTTGTTAGTGGTGGTCAGGTACAAATCTACTTATATACAGTACAGGACAGAATTATTGCAAAAATCCCAACGCATTCAACACGTTGTCGTTGCGTTGTGTTTGCGTTGCGTTGAACGGCTTTCAACGTTTAGTTGTTTATTCAACGAAAGTCATTATCAGCATGTCAAGTAAACAATTAGTTATTTCAACGCTAGCTGCTGCAGCACTAGACTGGCCGATTGCACGCCTGAACGATCAGTAACAACAACAGGCAAAATACCTATCGGCAGTCACTACCAGATATTTTAATATAAATAAAATATATATGAAGCTTAGATATATTTTTAAGTATTGAACGGACAGTTACCAAATAAAACACACAGTGATATTTCCCAGTGTTTAGTGAAGGAAAACATCGAATAATAATGTCGATGCCAAGTCTAACAGTTAACACTGTACTGTAGGCCTTCCGGGGGAAAACACGATCTCACGTCGTAAAATCAAACAACGTGGAAATTACTGACATCAACACACGAGGCCGCCACCCTGGTTTCCTCAAGAAAAACACCACGTGTGTTATGACGTATTTAACGATCGTTAATGACGACGAAGTAATTAATTTTATTTAATTTTAGGCCTACATTTTTTAGCTGTTCGAGATTCAAGAGATAAAGTTAAAATATTGTTTCTCTATTTTGGTTTTTATTTTATAATTGTCCCATTGTTTGTTGTAATGTTTGAAAGAACTAAAACATTTGACGTGTCCGACACCCATGAACCAATTTAAATCTTTATAAATCGAACAACATTACATTTTTAAGTACAAAAAGCGTTTTGAATACGTTAACAATAGAGCGTGTTGAATGTGTTGAACCCGTTGACCGTTCATTGACGACGTTAAACAATTGAATCCCATAGCGTTGAACGCGTTGAAAACGTTGCGCGTTTTGAAAAGCATCACACTGTAAACTGATTAAAATGTTGGCTGTTCGCTCGCATATTCTCGCAACTCCCATCCCATTCATACAGTTTCAGGAGGAGGCCAATATAATTATATTAAGAAACAAAACAATAGTATGTTAAAGAGAAAACGCCTAAACCTCGCCTGTAATAATATATTGTCTTGCATCAGAATAAAGTGGTTCTTTATTCTGAATTGTTTGGTTATTCAAATATTTGTGGGTTACACCTTGGCGTGAATAATGGTATGGCACAGGTTTTGATTTTAAAGAAAACGCCTAACATTGCCTATTGTCATCAAATTGGTCATTCCTATTTCTTGGTTATTATATTTAACGCTTTTCTCTGCATGGGTTACGTTAGGCATCACAATAATTAATTTATAATATAATACATGATAATGATATATTTATGGATAATAATAAAACTAAACGATTTTTTCCCTTTTAATTACGCGTTATTTCATAATGAATGAACTCTTCACCTTTCGATCAGTTCGTCCCTCACGTCACGAAAAGCATGCGTGAAAAAGACGACGACCATGCTGGATCGTTATGTTGGTGGTGTATTGTTGCCTTCCATGGCGGCGAGTGTAGGCTACGTTGTTTTTATAAATAATCGAGAAAAATGTAGTACAGTACTGCGAAGTTTTTAGTTTTGGAAATAATTAATTACGATGTGACCTAGCCTCCAAGATTCACCGCCGCCTTAACTTTGGTATTTAATACTCCAGTTAATATAGGCACACAGTAATTGAGGACATGACCACTACTTTTAACTGCGATGGCAGACGCGGCTCATATACACACGGGGCCTACTCGTTAGTAGTAGGCCTAGCCTAGTGTAATATATTAAGCTAGGTTTCCGCGGAAAAATACACATTATGTTTGTTTTCTTAAATATTTGTAATACTGTATTTTATACTATTACTACTACTACTAATACACACTGGCAATCTGTAAATACCATACGAATCCGATTGTTCGTTATTTCAACGCAAACTCAACGCAACACATTGTGTTGGTTGAATAAACAGTTCAACGAACTCAACACTTTCAACGCCAACGGACAACGCAGTTTCAACGCGTTGTCAACACTTTAACAATGCGTTGAATGCGTTCAAAATCTGCAATAATTCTGTCCGGTACTGTACAGTACAAGAACGTTATTACTGTAAATATTTTTTTTTCATAGGAGATGGAAGGATGGACAGTCCAGGACACTCTGCCCAATTTTGCACATATACTATGATGGACAATGCTGACAAAAGTATTTTGTCAATTATAACAATTGATAAGCGGGAGACAGAGGGCAAAAGTACTTTAATGGAAAAAGTAGGATTTCAGAAGAGTGTTTCATTTCTCAAACAACAAAATGTGAATGTCGTTGAATGTGTAACCGATGCACACTTACAGATTGGCGCATTGATGAGTATGTTTTATTTTTACATCGTAATTCTAGATGATCACCAAAATCTAAAATAAATTTTTGATTAACATGTTTTTATTCTGTAAAATATGGTTTATTTTTATATTTGTTTTTCTTCATCACTCTAGAAAACGAATATCCAGACATCAAACACTCACACGATATTTGGCATGCTGCCAAGAATCTAGCAAAAGCATTGGTTGCAGTAAGTTTTTTGGTAATTTGCAGACAATGTAAATTATTTTATTATAGTTATACCCTAATTTCATAATATGTAAAATAGGATATTTATTATACAAATTAATACTAATCTTTTGTTTCATTGGTATTTTTTATACAATTTAACAGGCTGGTCAGAAGAAAGACTGCAAAGTCTTATTAAGTTGGAGCAAAGATATTGTAAACCATTTCTGGCATACCTGCGAGACTTCAAAGACATATGATGAATTTCTTGTATGTACATGTTTTAATTTAATGGTGCACATACTGTATATACACTCTCAAAGACAAGTTATATTGTTCTTGAACATAAACTTAAGCACAAGATCTTCTTTATTGTGGAATTAATTTCTTTATTCTGGTTTTACTATGTTCATAAATTTTAAAGGCTCACAGCTATCTTCAGATACTGACATTGTCATATTACCTCTGTGTGTATCTGATATTGTATCCATTTTTTCCATATTTAAAAAAAGAAATCTGTATTTGAGATATGTATTTTACTGATTTTCTTGTTCAATGATAGGGAATATGGTGTGGAATTCTTCACCATGTGGTGGATGAACACCAGTGGGCTTTATCATATAGTGATGTTGGTACAGCCTCCTGTAGTCATGGACCTCTTGAGAGCGAGAGACAAAAGGGATGGATGACAAAGGGTCATCCAGCGCACGATGCACTACGAAAGATCGTCCTAAACAACAGATTCCTAAAGAAAATCCCATATTGGCTTAATTTTCGGTGAGCAAATTGATTAAAAATAGAGGAATGGTTTATACTATACAAGCATTTCTGTGCATATTCTGTAGTATTGATTAAAGCTAAAAAAAAAAAAAACAGGTGCTCTAAACAATAAATATACATTTCAACAGAACAATATACACATAATAAACACATTTATTAGTATTACTTTAAAACTTGCATATTTTATTGCATTTGACAACAGTATTGACTTAGCTATTTATATATACATATTGTGTATTTTTAGTGGAACTGCTGAACTGGAAAATTTCCACCAATGTATTTTGATGTATGCGGCCAAAAGATTCCATTACAGTCCACCAATGTACAAAGTAAGGAATCTTCTGGCAGCATTGGATTACACAGCAAACCATCAACGAGAGATCAAGAAAAATAAAGATGGGACCACAAGGTACATTCCATAGTTTTTTACAGTTGAATATTAATTGGCTATATTAATTACTAAATACCGTACTACATATGAAACCGACAAGTCTATTCTTAAATCAATTGTATCTTTATGCCATGTACAACGGAGTTACCATGGAACTAGCTACAGGTATATGGGCAAAAGAAATTTGACAATTAATTTTAAAATCGGTTTTCCCGAATTGCAATCTAATCAAAATATTCCAAATTGCTGTCAAAAATTATAAACAATTATTTTCTGTTGTGTAGATATCAACGCTTATTTAACAAAAAAAGTAAGAGGTGGACAGTGGTGCCTGTTAAAGAAGAAAAGGATTACAGCTACATCCAGAAATTGGTGGAAATGGTTGTATACAGAAGACTACTTGATGAAACTAGCCTGAAAACAGTAACAGGCTTAGGAGAAGATGACCCAAGAAGGCTCAGCAGAAACATTGCTTCAGTACCAGCACCACCAACTCATCAACTAGTTGAAGAGAAATTGTTAAGATTTTAAACAAAACTATGATGTATCAATTACCTTTCTATTCGTGCAAACAGTACTGGGCAATTCCTGTTAAGTTTTTAATGTATTCAGTTAAAAATGATTTATTTTTTTCTGTTTTGGTACTAAAATGAGCAATTAAATTTGGAAATCTATTTGTGGGAATTGTACAAAGGGACAATACAGCTTTAAATTCGTCCTGGTTGAAAACCAACATACTGGCCAAATGCATCGGGGTATTTGTCCCGTACTGCCCATACACAACTGGGTATTATATTCTGATGCCAATACCGAGACGACCATGTGGTCACAAAACATACTGCCGGTAGGCTGTATGTTTATGACCCCTATTCCATTTGTTGTCCATAGGCGCTGCTAATATATCTTGATGATAGGCTCGTGCCAATTGCAACATTGCTTCATTTAGAATGAGCAACTAAAAGTCCTAAAATGAAAAAAAAAATGTTTATTTAGTATTTTTTGTTTAGTTTATGTTATGCACTATTTTTCAAAATAATATAAGCTGGTAACAGGTCTGTATTTTAACAACAGTACTTATTAAAAATAAAGCAGAACTTTTAAAATTAGTTTGACAAAAAGACAATTATTTTTGTGTTTTTTTAGATACACTATATCGACACTTTATCATTGTAATGCATTTTATCAATAAGTATGTTAAATTAATATACTGTAATGTTTCACACGTGCAATTACCTGAAATTTGTTGTGTTTTCGTGTGTATAGCCACAGCACACTCTTTCATTTTCAGTTTGAATTTGCCAGCAGTTGTTGCAAACACACCAACTTGGTGTAGTTGCTGGTGGTACAGGATGATGACCTCCCTCTAGTACTTTTTCTCTGCTGCTTCCTTTAGTTAGTAGGTCTTTAGCCTCTACCTCTGTCAATGCATTAATTTTAACCTAAAGTAAAATAAAATTGTTATAAATTGTTTACTGCTAAATATGGAAATATGAAATATTTATCGTGAGGAATCTTTGCCATTTGCCACCAGAATTTCAAATGTTGAACCAGGTTTCACAATATCTTTTTACCTTTATGTATTACTGGTCCATTGACAAGTAACATATTAACAGTGAAGCTAATTAGTTGCGAATATTTCTAAAAGTATTGTCACAAAAATAGTAAATAACCACAGATCCTATAGATTTTTATATATATTGTATATGGAAATTATAGTATTAATTATTAGTAACATATTTCTAATTAAAAAATCCCATGGATATGATTAGTGTATTTCTTTTTATATACAGTACAATTCAATAGTTAGGCTACTACTACTAGTAATAGGCTAGTCTTTAAAAATAGAACTGGCATCTCTCGTCAAAATGACGAATCAGTTGCCAGTACAGTGGGCTAACTTGGGCACATTTTACTAGCTAGTATACTCGATAATTAGTAATGATGAACCGATCGGACCTGGCAAAAATTAATACGGGTAGCCAACGAATACTTAAAAATGAGTCTAAAGCATAGGCCTAATATTAATAAAAAGACAACGTGAACCTGAAAGGTAGACCTAACTACCTAGAGTAGCCTAGGCCTAGGCTAGAGTAGAAGGCTAGGCCTATCCTAGGTAGGTACTGTGCAAGTTACAGCTTAGAGCTAGGCTTAGTAGTAGCCTAGAGTATCTAAACTAGGCCACAAGTATACATTTTATTTGAGAGAAACTAAGTAAAAAATAGTAATATATTTACCGATAAATCCATGGGTTTCTTGAATACATTAAAACAAAATTCGTTCCGCAACTAGGCCCAGGCATACACTGCCGGCCGCGCCGGCGGCGCGCGTTACGTACAGTTTGGCTATAATATGCATAATCATAAAACTTCCTCTCTCGTGCGATATGTGTCAAAACATCTCCTCAACCGTCGTGACAAGTTGTAAACAATCTTAATTAGCATATCATGCATAATTCATACTCGTGGTTTGAAATCTTTGTTTACTTTCGCTCGGAATGATTTTCCAGACGAAATTTAATCAAACTAATTTACCTGTTAATTACGTAAACTTGTTGTTTTTGGCTCGAATTTTTAACTTAAAGTGAATAACTTTAATATTACTTTGATATGGCCAATTTATATTTAGAATATTTTGACCTTCATTTTTTGTGTTCAAAGGGACAATACAACTTTAAACATTGAGTTAAATCCATTTGTTTATTTTCTTGTTTACACAAATTCTGGTTGTCATGGTAACATATTCGCAATGTCGAATATAATAAAAATTTTGCCAAAATGGGGTCGTTGAGACTTGAGGTACCTATAGGTGAAAAAACATGAAGAAACTATGTTTCATATAGATTTTACATTTGTTTAAAGTTGTTTACCTTTTTATGAATATTTAATTAGCTTGATAACTACCTGTATATACATCTGTTTTGACCAATATTCCCTAGGCTCGCAATGGCCGATCGCCAAGTCGCCATGGGCGAAAACGTTTCCAGATTGGCGAAAAATAAAACGGCTACTTTAGCCATTTTGGCGATGACATATGATAAAATAGATAATTAAATAATCATTTTGGCGAAAGCATAAAGTCCAACTAAAAGGTCCATTTGTCGATCTCCAAGCATTTATTTTGTTCGTTATCACGTTGTTTACTTCAAGCTCCATTTTTTGTCAACTTGTTTTGTTGTACCAGGCGTCTCTTTGTTATTTCAAAAAGATGGAGATAGCAGAGGTAGACTGCACAGAGAGACAGACGTTACACGACACATGGATGATGAAGTCTACCCAAACTATCGCGTGTTGTGCGCTGCACAAACGACTACGTAGCCAACGGTCGGCTAATTACCGGGATTGTCTATTTTTCGATAGGGGTGTACTTTTCAGATTAAAAAGAAACATTATAGTATCTTCGATGAATTTAATCTTATCGAAATCAAAAATGTATGCGTTATGCATTTTAGAGTCTTTCAATTTAATGTAGTTTCATATTTTACCCGTAATAAACTTCCCTCGTGCGTCAGTGTAAACAAAACAACATGCGGGAAATGGTAGAGTCTAACGGGGATTTAGCTAAACACACACGTGCATCTGAGCGGGGTGTCGGCCACCGGCTTCTGTGTTGTGTTGTGTGTAAATAAATAATCGGGATAAATTTCTCACCCTGCATGCCAGAAACGCTTCGGCGCAGCCTTGATATACCGTTGTTGTACATGATTTTGTAGGCCTAGGCCGGCGGTTCTGCACTTTCGCACCTCTTGAGCATACCCAATTTAAAAACATTAACCCGCTGCGCGGCGGTGATGCTGAGTGACCGTGAAGTCTAGGACACGATTTTCGCCTGGTACGCGATGGAAACCGTCACACACAAATGACCAGCCAAGCGTAAAAACAAAAGTAACATAGCGTTCAGGGGATTTCAGAAAAATTTAAAATGTTTCTTATTAAATTGATAACTGTATGAATGCTGTATGATTAAAAACAATTTGAACAATTTGTTTTGATCATGTAAAAAAAATACAAAAAGAATTTTTTTTTTTTTAATCATACAGAGTGATTTAGGCATGGTTCTTTATCTCAATACCTTACAAAAATGTTCAGGGAACAGTGTATAGACCTGTTGACATAGATAAATTGATTAAAATGTTTTTACCATTATATTTCAACAATTTTAAATTTTGGCTAAAAACCGATTCATTTGGCTAAATAAAAAAATTTGACTTTAGCCATTTTGGCTATAGATAAACTGATTTGACTAAAAAAAATATTTTGACTTTCGCCAAATGGCTAAACAAAATGAAATGTTAGTGCTACCCCAGATTCCTCATATATAAGATTAACGAAAAATCATGATTTTTCAAATTTTCAAATTGCGATAACTCTGGAACCCAATGTCCAAATTGACTAAGGGAGGTGGCAAATAAAAGCTATAATCCTACCCTTTCTTACTATGCTAAAATAAAGTGAATTCAATGCCTTTAAATTTTTCATGAAATATTGCTAGTTAGTAAAAAGCCTTAACAAAATGTTGTTGTTTTGTTCAGATCAACGTGAATAAACATATCATGATCTCCGCGTGAAACACTACCATCAGTCGTTAATAACCAACAAAGAACAATTCTATGGCTGTCTTAACCGATTCACCACGATAAGCGCTTAAAGCGCTCAAAAGGTTAAAAGTCAAGGTCATTGTAAACAAATTATCAACAACAAAAAAGTAAATCGAATTTACATGCGCAGTTTGCTGTGCATGAATCGTAACAACAAATTATACAAAATACTCACAACTTTTTTTAAAAAAATATGCTTCTAAATATATAAAAACAATTGTTGAAGTTAGTTTGAAAATAAAATTCGAAAATATAACCGTTTTTCGAAGCACGCTGTTCGAAACGCGACAGGCGCGTTGAATGAAAATAGGCCTAAACATACAACGTAAAATCGTCTAAAATCCATCTTTATTTCTAATAATCACTATTTTGAAGCTTGTATACAATAAATGTATAACAAATAAAGATTATGTATCAGTTACAGTGTCTAAATCGTCATATTTCCATGTAAAATTGTGATTTTTCTACCGGAGAAAAGTCGTGAAGATGTCCTCACGAGGGCCGCGCCATATTGTTTACCTTTGATTGTAATATGAACCCTGACATGTCAGATGCATTATGGGCATGAAATATTTGTTCAAACTCTGCGCAAAGGTCAGTTTATTGAAGCATAACTTTTGACAAACATTTTGATACCAAACTTGTTTTAATTTCATAAGTTTTCGACGCATTTTCGTCAAATTTTCTGCAAGCTACACGTCTAAAACAGCGGACTAAGCTCCCGAGGGATGCCGGTGCGCGCGAGAATCGCGAATTCCAAGTCGCTTTCGGGATGTTTTTTTTAACATTCCCGGTGAACAAACAGCGGCGAGGACGCTCTCGGGGCGGCTCCCGATAGGCCTAGGCCCCATATGGTCATCGTCGGATGAGTCAGTCTACTAATTTCTTCATAATGGTCAAGTTTGGTCTTATTTTGAAGAGAAGAAATAGGTTCTGATGAAGAGATGAGTTTTATTATGAAATATTTATTAATTTTTGTGCATTTGGTAGTCAAAGATAAATTACAAATTTTTAATAATTTTCCTAAAATATTTCTAAAATTTGCATAATCCATACTCCGCCAAAATAAGTTGTAACACAAATTTGATAACATATTTGGAAATAAAATGTCCTTTGCATTATTTTTGTTTTTTAATTTTTTTAATGTCTGTGTTTAGAAAAAAAGTTAGGGTTAATTATATGACATATGCTTTTTGGGTCCCAGGGGAGCAAAATAAACTTAGGGGTCAATGGGTTAACCCATTGGTATGGAATTCCGGCACGTCGCTGACGTTTATGGTTATTCATCCAGGTTAATACTAATAGCAGCGCGTGGCCGACGGTCCGACGCGTCAACTTATTCTGAGAGGCTCCCGCCCTTATCAAAAGCCTCAACAAAAAGCAACATAAATTGTTAAATATGTACATACATAGGCCTACCTCTCTTTTTCTTCATTCTTCTGTTTTCAGCACTACATGGTGCGATGGTGGTGGACACTGCACTGGGAGGCGAGTCTGTCGGTGTGTACTTTTCTGTGTTTGTTTGGATGACAGTAGCCTACTCATGGAGTAAAGAATACTACTCTACTGCCTGTGTGAGTGTGATACTGTAGCTAGGCCTAGCCTATATTCTTTCTTGGATTGCTTACTGCATGTTGATGGTGGAGAGCCCAGTGACGTGATCAAACAAACCCAAAAAATATTGCTCCTTTCTAGCTCCGAATCTATGCCTGCATGCTTTAATTCTTCACGTATTAGGCGCGCGCCACCACCACCATCCATCATCCATCATCAAACCATGTGACTCGACTACTCCTCTCTCTCTAGCTGGCCTATTATACCACCACCGATTTGCATGGCGCGCATAAGGCGAATTTGTTCACGTGCGAATCGAAAGCCATCCATGCGTAGAGATATTAGAGAGTGCAGTCGACTACTCATACGCACCTATAGTCCAGTCAATCTAGTGATATTTAGAGGTAAACCCACCACAAATTGCAATAGTAACGAAACATTGATTTTTTCATTCCAAATGTACTTTAGAATGACATCAAAGTCACCGAAAATTTAAGCTTTGGAACACATTATTATTTTTTACGTAATCTCAACAACTATTATAGCGATTTTAGTAATGACTACAAATTAGAATTCAACTATGAGAAATCCAATGTTTTAATTACTGGAAAAAGAACAGACAAACAGAGATTATGGCCATTAAGTGATCATTATATTTCAGAAGTTAATAGTTACAAATATTTAGGATCCCATATTACAAGATCTCTTTCCGATCACTGTCATATTGAAGAGGTTATTAAGAAGGGATATAGAATTATAGCGTATATAAAGTCAATTATTAATGATCAAGATGATTATAACAGAGTGTTTTATGGAGATTTGTTGTGGAAGACTCTGGGTCTTCCTTCAATTAACTATGCGTGCTCTACATATGTCTGTGGTGGTATAAGTGATATTCAAAATCTTGAAAAATTACAAACCCAAATGGCAAAGGCAATACTCAAAGCACCACGTACAACTTGTAAGGAAGCTTTGTACGGTGATCTAGGTTGGAAGTCTATTTCAACTATTCAAGACATGCAACGAATTGACTTCTTAAATCGTTTAGTAAAGATGGATATGAGTCGATGGCCCAAATTGGCTTTTAGTGCAATGCTATTCATTGGTCATACGTCTACATTTAAGTGGAAATGGTACAACCATATGCAAAATACTCTAGACTTGTGTGGAATGAGCCACAGGTTTAAATTAACGACAGATACTAACAATCAATGGGTAATCATTTCAAAAAGTATAATTAAAAGTATTGATGGTATCCAAATTTTTGACCAAGCCAGAAAGAAAACTTCATTGATGAATTATGTCACACTTAAATCCACACCATATATAGAACCGTATCTTTTAGATAAATTAGATTTCTTAGGGGCAAGTCTTAAATTTAAGGCAAGATCAAATACACTTGCACTTAACCTTAAGAAATCTATATGGGAAGAAGATAATGATGGTACATGTCCTATATGTAAAAATGATAAAGAAGACATTATACATTTTATGTTCAAATGCAAATATTTTGATGATCTACGCTCAACGGAATATTGTAAACTTGAGCATAACCTATATAATAGTAATCTATATACATTCTGGTTGTACTTTCTACTAGGTAACCCAGTATTAAAACTAAAACTAACCCTAGGAAGTGACACTAGCCTTCCTACTGGGACGCAACCAGTAATTGTTAATAAAGTAAATGAAATATTTGACATGTTTTGCAAAAGCTATATAAAACAAGCATGGGCTTCACGTACCAAAATGTTAAAGATTTAAATACCAGTCTGGTACTACTAATGTATAACTGTAAATAGAGTAACGAAATAAAGAATTTTTTTAGTTAAGTATAGCATACTTAAGTTTTTTTTTTTTTTTTTTTTTTTGTGAATGTGAATGTATTTATATATATATTATTTTGTATCATGTATTAATAATTATTGTTATCACTAAACTGTAGTAGTCTGGTACTACTAATGTATAACTACAAATACAGTAATGATTAACAGGCTATACCTTACATTAAATATATTTACTTACCAACGTTTTCTTTTGGCTTTTTTAGTTAAGTATAGTAGTATAGTTAAGTTTTTTTTTTTTTTTTTTTCCGTATTAACTTATGATTTTATGTGAATGTATTTTTTATATATTATTTTGTATCACTATGTATAATTGTTATTACTATACTGTATATGAAACCATTTCAATATTAACTATCATGATAATTTTAATATCCTCATCAACAAATATTTTTGTTACTACTTCCTCTTTATGTATATATATATAAATATATTTAACTAAAATGTATCAACTCATGTCAGACAAATATTGCTACAGTATAGAGTACTAATTTTAATTTAAATTAGCTTAAGTATCCGTATCCGTCATTTTATGTTAATTGTGTTCAATATGGATGCACCACTTCCTGTGTGTGCCACCGATGCAAAGGTGCAATTTCCAAATAAATTGATTGATTGATTCCGTAAATATTTTTGGGGTAGGGGGTAACATTTATGCCCATAATTTGTGGTTTTATAATCCAATCTCAATAATCTTGATATCAATGTGTAGAATATATATTTCTTTCTAATATGCAATTTAAAAAAACAAAATACAACACCTATTTATATAACTAGAGGTCAAACGGTTATTGACCTTTTACAAAAACTCATTTTGTCCATAAAAAAATTGATTAACTGTAATATCGTATGCCATAATTGTGGATGCATTTAATCAAAACTGTGTTTTTTCTGTACCTATCGATATATAAAATAGGAAACATGATGTTAACTAGAAAAATTTTAAAAGTAATGATGTACTATTCTTATTGAAATTGATTCTTGATCAAATGTAATGTAAACAATTTTGTGGTAGGGGGTAGCGTTTATGCCTATAATCCATTGTTTTATAATCATATCTAAATAGCTTTAGTACCAATGTGTATAGTATATATATCCTACTAATATACATTAAAAAAAACAATTAATATAACAGTAATACGTAACTAGAAGTCAAAAGGTCATTGACCTTTTACAAAAACTTAAATTTTTCCTAACAAAAATAATTATTAACTGCAATGTCTTATTCCATAATTGCCGATGCATTTGATGAAACTTGTGTTTAGAGGTAACATTTATGCCTGCCAATAACATCTAAATAACTAAAAATGTGTATAACATGTATTTCTTACTCTAAAAACTAATTAAACAGTTGTTATATAACTATAGAGGTCAGTGACCTTTTACGAAAACTCAAATTTTCTTAAAATAGCGTAAAACTAAATTATGTTTATATATATATTGGAAGTATTTGGTGCAAATAATGTTTTCCTGTACCTATTGTATCGTCATGAAATAGGAAAAATGATGCTAGCTAGAAGAACATTGAAATTCATTAGCGGTATGTACTATTGCTGATTAATTAATGAGTCTTGATAATTTGGAATCTACTCATGATTTACTATAGATAGATTTTTTATGATTTTAGTATCAACGAATGTACGTAATAACAAGTATTGGATTTCCCCAGGGTTGTCCTCTCTCCTCTCCTGTATATTACATACACGGATGACTGTCGCAGCAAACAGGACAATTCAATAGTCATCTTTTCAAATTTGCTGACGACACTGTCATGCTGTCACTCCTTAAAAATTTACAGGACCGTCATGGTTCCGCATTAGATGGAACTCAATGTGACCAAAACCAAGGAGATGATTGTACATTTTAGGAAGGAGAAAGGACGCAGCCCTCTGGTATCCCTCATAAATGACGAACCAGCAAAATTGTCCATTCCTTTAAATACCTAGGACAATCTCAGCTGGGAATTAAATACAGAGGCAATAGTAAAGAAAGGGCACCAATCGAGACTTTATCTGTTAAATTATAAGGAAGCTGAACCATTTTAATGTCGATAAAGTAATTCTCAGGTTTTTTTTATAATTCCTTTATTGAGAACGTTTTAACTGTTTTACTTTATATGTTGGTTTTTTAGTCTTAGGGTCAAAGAGAGAAACTCACTACAAAGAATTGTTAATTTAAGTTCTAAATTAATAGGTTGTCAACTTCGTAGCTTATCTTCCTTCTGTGACTGTATGCAAACTCAAAAAAAAAAAAGTAGAGCTATTCTAAAAAGTGTTAACCATGCCTTGTTCAGTGATTTCGAGCTCATGCCTCATGGGCGTCGCTTTCGATGGCCGGCATGTAGAACACATCGTAAAGGAAATTCTTTTTTGCCAGTTGCCACCCGACTCTGAAATTCTTGAACTTTGACTCTTGTTATATTGTACTGTGTATTGTGATATTTTTGTATATTTTGTAAGATCATTTTAATCCAGACCTTTTTATTTGAATTGCCCCGTGTGGGATGATATTGTTTAAAATAGAAAAGGACTATGTCATCAGTATCACTTTCTTGTTCGGGTATCAGTACAGTGCAATGCCGTTGCATTCACCACATGTAGTTATAGTTACCCCTGAAGGCTTCAAGGAGATACTCAGGTGCTGGCTTTAAGTCTGTGTGTAGAGGAACCATGTTTCCATCATCTGATCTTCCATCCCCAATCCTCGGAACACATATCAACCCCACTCCATTGCTAAAAGATAACTTGAACTTGAACATGATGTTATGTACCTTGGTTGTGGTACGATTATGAAGTTATATATGCGAGGTTGTACTTGTAGATGGGATGGAGTCAAAGGCATTCCACGTTGTCCAGGTCGTCCATTGTACAGACACACTAAATCGTTTTCTCTAGCAACCACAATGTCATCCGTTGTAGCTTGTTTGCATCTGAAGAATACAGCATAACGTCAGAAATAAGTGCAATGACAAGCTTTTTTTTAGAGCTCTGGATGTTTTGTCACCAGTATCGCATGAGCAAACAGAAGGTTATCACAGATGTCTCTCAAAAGTACTATTTGAACCAGTTTGATAATCCAGTATCTCAGTTCCAGTCTAAAGAATATCACAAGATGTTTTAAATGCTTGACTGCAGAGGAGCACTAGATAGATCCGTGTCATCGGATAATGACAGATGTTTTCCTGTTTGCTGATTCAATGGTTTTTTGTACTATACTACTATCAGCAGCTGCATTCACTCATTGCCATTTTGTTCAAATACTAATTACGAAGATTTATAAATTGTTGTTTGTTACAGAAAGTGATCCTATTTTGTGGAACATATCACTGGTAAAATGTACAGGGACACTACCACCTGACCCGCCTTACAATGTGCGCCGTCTTTGGTGGATGAGCCGCTTTCATAATTATCAAAGACTATGATGGCAGAGCAATATTTTTTACAGATCGCATCATAAGTCTCTACACTATTCCATGGAATGCTGTGCAGTAGAGCACTACCATCTAGAATGTAGGCCTACTGGACATTCAGTGAGTTGGATGTGTTAGACTATTCATTGTTTCCATATGACCGAATTTCGCTTGGGATCCGCCATATTCGTAATCAGCGAGGTCAAAATATCCTAAATCAAGTGGATCCCAGCTTCTACCCAAAAATGCTTCTTACACCATATTTCAGAGGAAATAGAACTTGTCTATATCATTAGATTGACTGGTTGACTAGAAGTACAAGCTGGCGCTTTCGATTATAAAACGTTTACTACTATATTACAGTCAATCCAATTACACTGTTTATAACTTATTAACTAGATATTTGCGGTACTACTACTCTAGACGTACCATTTTTGTATGACCAGAATATAGTGTATATATATATAATATACAGTATTTCTTTTACGAGAATATTTCTATAAGTTTAATCTAAATCATAATGAACGGAAAACATGGTATTTTGATACAAAATGGGTTATGCAACGAGCCGAAGCTCTTATAAACACATTACCCTTTAAATAATACCGTATCTAATTAGCAAAAATTAGCAATAAAAGTAAAAATCAAATAGAAATAAAAAGTAACAAAAGTGAACTCTACATGAGTGAGTATTAGTTTTTGTATTTCTTTTTAAAAATTTCTCTTTTTTTAAACTTTGTTTTCAGGCAAACGGTTCCAAATATTTGCCCCTCTATAGGCAATACTTCTCTGTCCTATATTTGTTCTTTTTTTCTCAAGAAATTGAGGAGAAATGGAAATTGGGGATTGGGCGGCACGGGGTGGTGGTGATGGAACCGCAGTAATAAAGTTGATTGTATTTATACAGTATAAGAACCACACTAAATAAATACAGTAAGAAATTCGGCGATCGGAAACGCTAGCTCTTATTTAGTAACAAATTAAACTGTAGTCTACCTCTTATTAAGCTAGGGATTATCAGACAGTTTGCTGAATATTTAGGGATAATCATCGGTTGCGCTGTTAAAATTCATGGAAACTTGTGTGAACAAAACTGGATCGAATTTCTGTCATGAGTACTGATTTGTTGGGCCGTGGGATGACGCCTAAGCGATCTATCTAGACTTATTTTTTCTAATAAATATACGTACCCAGATACACGTGTCTTGTGTCGTATAAAAAATATATAGGACTACTGTAATAGTTACCGAAATTACTATTACAACCTCGTCAATGAAAACACAAATATGTATATTTTTATTCACTTAGGCCTATTTATATATGAAAGCGCATACTAAACAGTTTCGTTTGTCTGTAAAATGATGTAATCAATCTGTTTACAGGAGTATTTAAAAACCAAATTGTATAGTTTGAGAAAAGAAACTACGAAGCATGTTTATGTTATGTTGTGTGCCGTTATGTTTTCACCATTGACAGTCATAGAGTGGAGCTGTATCATGGAGGTTGGTGTTTGCCTTCCAACCCCAAGGTCGGGTTCAATCCTGACATAGTGCCATATATGGTTAGAACTCACACTCTTTAAACTACACTCGCTAAGCCTCAAATGAGACTTAGTTTAACTGCATGATGCCTATTATTATACTCCACGATAATTATTTGATTAAAGTTTACTGTTCTGCATACTGTACAACACCCGACACTATTTCTAATCAGGGAGATATTTTACATCTCCCTGTTCTAATCTAAGCATTTGTCGAAATAATGCGCCCTATAACCGAGGAATTTGAAGCTTCAAAATACAGATTGGAATGTTCCATTCATCGCAAAACAATACATTTGTATAAACGTATCTATCAAAATAGTATTTTTTTAATAAAAAAATCGACCTTTCTTCAACATTATCAGGGGCGGACCCAGGGATGTTGGCCAAGTGGCCCGGGAAATACCCTTAATTTCATACTAAATGCTGTTTCTGCCACTAAATTAAAATTGAGTCTCATTTCATCGTATACAATCCATCCGGACCCAGAACTTTATAGGCTTAGTCATAAGTAGTTACAGAGTTGCAGGGCATTTTATCATTGTTAAATGTTTTGATGTTAGCTTTTTGTTAAAATTGGTAAAAGAAGTGATGCTGGCGCCAATGAATTTAACGACCTTCACAACCAAAATATTTCTTTGTAACAAAATTTATTTTAAATGGAACGCTACAAAAATAATCCTCCGCTTCATCACAGCATGAATACCTAATAACCAGACAAGAACGTAACTTTGTCCCATTTTACTATCAATATATTTTCATATCACTACGCAATCCATTTTCCAACAATATTATAGTAGTATAATAATAACATTTTGATTGAATTGTAAGGGATTAGTTACAGTGTACTTTGAATAAACCATTGGGTAATTTACTGAAAAAAATTAGTCACGTAGCCTATGTTTTATTACCGGCGGAATAATATAGCCTACAATCCTCTGTTTGCTAGCGCACTATAGTGATATTTCCGGCGAACTAGAGGTGGGTGAGATTTATCATGAATTTAACGTACGCGAGTACCCTTTGTGGCCATCTAGGGGTGTCATTTAACAATTTGCTTGCTCAAATACTCAGTGTCTACAACCCTGAAGTCTCTGGGCAACCTTCTTAAAATAGTCCTGCGACCGCCCCTGATTATGATGCTGTACTCGAGCTGTTCAACCAGTTTTCAGCTATTAAAAAAAATTCTCATAGGAGGAGATAGGAAAATGAGAAGCATCCTCGTATTGTTGTGTGCGGGCATTTTCCAAGATGGACATCCATAAACAATGTATTCCACGATCGGAAAACACCCCTATTTGGGCAAATCGTTGAACCTAAATTCGTTTTAAATGTCATTAACTAATTATCAAACTCAATTTAATTTAATTAGTAAACAAGATATAACAATACATACAGAAAATACGAAAATATTCGACTAATTCGCACCAACGCTGTGTAAGTACATTGCATATGTTTTTAAACTCAATTAATTAATTATAATAAAGAATGGAGTTCCTTCACTATTCATAATAATAATAATATTTATTGGTTACTCTCTTTTAAAACGGAGGAACAAGAGGTTCGACCCATACAAAATGTTTACAAAATAAAATCATAAAATGAGAGAATTGTATTTGTAACAAACATCAAGTTTGCACCTTATTAGCTTCAATATAGTTTACGTAACCCGTTCCTCTAAATGAGTTGAGACTACCTTCACTAAATTTACTCCATACGGTCATACAGTACACATTAACGTAATGCGATTTAATTCAATATTACTATTAAGGGTACGGGGTTTCTTTTTACTACCAGATGTTTATTATATAATTTGTTTTTCATCACAAAATCAAACAAAAAATTCAAAATAATTATAATGATTTTATCATCATCTATAGTACGCTTTTCGTCTTACGTTCGCTAATCGTTGCCATTATTCTCTTTCGGTGGCCCAATGGCCTTTCATTTAACCTTTCGATTAATGTATTTACTTTATTTGTCTTTATTTTATTTTTCCTATCCATGTAGTTTTGGGACTGCCAAATGGTCTTTTTCAATTCCGCTATTTTCTTGTATACATCGGAAATATATATATCATTCATCGTTATTATTTAAAAAATAGATTATAATAATTATGATACTTTCTGGCTTGACACTTTCATTGGTAGAAAGTTGGTTAAATTTTAAATTCTTCTAAATTTTTTGAATCCAGGTAAGTTTGGGTTTTCCCGCGTGAAAACTAGAAGAATAAGAAGTATAGCGTTAAGTCGGTGTTTGAATTGGTGATTGATGGATAGGAATGAGATTGTTGTATGTGGTGGAATGAGGGATTAGGGTAGTACAGTATAGATAAAGATATGAGACAGAGAAGGAGAAGTGCTATGTTGAGCAAGGAAAGGATAGGAGAACATTTATATGGAAAACTAAACAGTACAGGAGAAGAAAGTAATTTGTGTTGTGGTGATGTAGAGCAGAAGCCCAAATGAACTAAAGTGATATACACGGAGTAAAAGTAAATAGTGAGTTGAAATAATAATACTAATAGGCTGTATTTGAAAATATTGAGAACCTTTATTCAGTTATTGCTGGGGCGGATCCAGAGGGGGGGTCCACGGGGTCCGGACCCCCCCTAAATTTTAAGGGTGCCCTTTTTTTAGAGGTTCAATATTTAATTCGTGTGACATATTTGTGTGTATATTAGTATGCACAGAGTAAGCTACACTAACCCCAAAAATAAAAACAGAAATTTATCACAATGAGCGCGATGTTAAGTTACGGCGGCCGATCAAAGAGCATTGTGAGAGGTGGTGATGCGTGATGATCTCTACTTAAACTTCTAAAAATAGATCGTTTCGCATACTACAGAGGGCGCATGTAAACTTTTTACGATTCAACTCCGCGTACGTTACCATGCGCGCTCTGTCATTGACGCGATTATTTGTCCATTGGTAAACACATTTTTATGTATTATTATTCTGAAAATAATTGAACTGTAAACATAATTCTTTTGAGTATTTGTTTATTTACATATCATTCCATCAGATCAACTATTTTTTATTTCCATTACATCCAACCAAACATGTAAAAAATGTAGTTAAAATATCGTACTATCTACCGCGTACGACCATGATACACGGTAGATTGTTTACTCAAAAATCATCGAACGGTCCTTACACTTCTATACTATTCAACCTTGTTTTTATAGTTGAGCCTCTCATGACCTGGGATTTGTTTGTCTTCCTACGCCAAGATAATATAGTTCTACAAGCCATGTGCTTTTTTCTCTGAGAAATATTTATTATAAGTGCCAACAAAAATGTTTTTTTCTCGACATGAAGCCTTTATTATTCAAATCTTTTAAAGAAAAATCACACATACCATAAAGAAGGTTCATTTATTTCATTTTTGAAACAATATTTGTGAAAATTACGTGAGGCTCAACTACAAAACCACCATTTTGTGATATGATTTCATCGTAAGCCAATCAAAGCTGAGCTTTCCCGCGATCGGCAGAGCTCACGGTTGAAAGATTTTGGATTCTGGCTATTTTGGATTGGTGGGTGGACACGATCACACCCACAGCGGAATGTTTTCTCTCGTGCGCGTGTACCAAGAAGTCACGTGATCTCTCTGTACTGAACGGTACTCTACACAAATTTAGAGCAATGAATTTGTACGAATTCCGTTAAATAAACAACTCTATATATTTTATAAACATTTAATAACATATTTTATTGATATTTCCAATGTTGATATATAAAAGAAATTACTATAAAACGTAATTATATGTAATTATTTTAGCGAAAAATGGCGCAATTTGTTTACAACGTTCGTGGCTAAAAACGATCATTTTCGGCAATGTTTTAGACCCTATATTTCGAAAACTACAAGTCAGATTTTCGTAATTCTTTCTTTATTGGAATATTGAAACAAAATACCAACAGATAATGTTTAAATTGGTTGAAAAATAACAACTTTTAATTTTGCATCGTTATCCCTGCTAATAAAGTGTCATTTCCGGCGAACTAGAAAGGTGCCATTTATCATGGATTTTGCGTGCGAGAGTGCCATTTCCGGCCATCTAAGTGTGTCCTGTAACAAAATTCGCTTCGCCACAACCCCCACCATGGGGGGGCTGTGGCTCAAATACTCAATATCTGATGTGCCCTTTTTATCGGCGGACCCCCCCTCTCAAAATTTTCTGGATCCGCCCCAGTATTGGAGATTAATTGCAACTGTATATGAAAATTGAAGAAAGAAATAACTGATGAAAATAGCATAGTAGTTGAATTGTACTTGAAGTATTGAGACCTTATTGGTGCATCGGGTTTCGTATATTAATGCCTTGTAATCCATACAAGTCCGATAAAAGTATGACGAGTGAGGGCGCACTTTATTTTATGGAAGGCCATTTTGATTTGTACATTTTTAAACACATATCTGTAAATATTTGAGATTATACTTGAGTTTTCTTTATATGTTATGTATTTTATTATACAATTTATTGTAAACTATATTTAAATTATTGTATAAACTATTAATTTTGTAGGTTTTTAGCTTTGTTAATGCATTTTTCAACGGGCGCAAACGGCGTCTCGTAATTTCAGTCACGCTTCATCGCATTCGCTGTACACAATAATACGACATGAGGTAGTTATAAATTGGGTATAAAAGTCAAATTTTCTCGTAAAATCCCAAGTTTTGCAAGACGCAACATCAAGAAATGTTATTACCTATACACATAGAACCTACGGATGAAATTTTATTAGGGTACGTTCTTATACCATGGTGAGGGTGATTTTTGACCAAGAGCAGTCTGTTGTATTGCAGAACGTTATCAAGAAACGTGTTTAGCTTATATTTAGTCAGCAACATTAATTGCAGTAAATTAGTTGCAGGTTGTGAATAATAATTATTGGTAATACCAGCAGAACGGGAGCAAAGTCATGGGAGTTCTTCAACGTTTGCAGAAAATTATTGACAACCATTTTAACTTGTATCTTTCCTAGTTTAGGCTATTTATATGAAGAGGACATTTTGTGAGGTTTGATTACTCGTTTATTTATTCATTCTGGTGTATTCGATCCTATAAATGTACTTGTATGGGATTTTCTTTGCGTTGTTTGATAATCTCGAAAGGGTTTAGGAAGATTGGGGATTTATAAAAATTGTGCTTGAAATAGGGATACTGTTATGGGTTGATTACCGTATTGCTTGGGAATTGGGTTGAGTTTTTGGGGGGAAATTTGTTTTTGTCGGGATTCAGAAAAAAAGATTGATTTTGCCAAACGTTATTATTGAATTTTCTAATATATATAATTGAGAGTTGTACAGTTGTGGCTATTTTCCTTTGTTCACCGATGTTTCAAATAATTTACATGCCCGAAAGAGCCGTAGTTACGGCTGTGTGATACCATTATAGTACCACCTCTATTAAGGTGACAATTCGTTGGGTCTCGAGGAAGCCCCGTAAAATACGGTTTCTATTGTTACTAAATTCTACTAGGTCCGGTAAGATATTAAACATCTTTGTTTTCTACCAGTCCAGATCTGTTATTCTGCTTTCACTTTACCTACTCTTTCTAAAAAATAATCTTCAGTATTTTGTTTTCGTAATCTATATATAAATTTACGTAAGGGCAAAATTCGGTAAATCGCGCGTTATTTCTAGAATGTTTACTCGATGGTATATAAAGTTGGTTCGTACTTTCGGTACTGATTTTAACCGCCTGATGTAACCCTGTTTACTAATTAAATTGAGTTCGATAATTACAGTAGTTATTGACGATTAAAACGAATTTAGGTTCAACGATTTGCCCCAAATAGGGGTGTTTTCCGATCGTGGTATACACTGTCTAATGGATGTCCATCTTGAAAAATACCCGCCACAAAAATTCGAGGAGGCTTCGCATTTTCCTATCTCCTCCTACGATAATTGTTTTTAATAGCTGAAAACCGGTTGAACAGCTCGAGTACAGTATCATAATGTTGAAGACAGGCCGATTTTCTTTAAAAATACTATTTTGATAGATTTAATATACGTTTATGCAAATGTATTGATTTGAAATGAATGGAACATTCCAATCTCTGTTCCACAAGTGTCTATTCCCTCAGGCGTCGTAAAGGCAAGTACTGTATACTCATAACAGAAATTCGATCCATTTTTTTTTCAATCTGTGCTGCAGAGGTTGGATATAGATTTTTTTTAGAGCTAGCGTTTTCAGTCGCCGTATATTTTGTACAAATCTTTATTATTGCAGTTAAACCACCCACGTGACATCATCACCCTTCCCTCACTGGCATGAGTAGCGTTGTAAAGCCAGTAGAGGATAGGCCTACGGTGCATCACATGCCCTAAACGCAGAACAACTTTGGTGGGTAGGGTTAGGAACCAACTTAAGTATGAATTGGCTCTAAGAAACAATTGAAAACCATTAGGCCTACTAATTAAGTTGAGTTAGATAATTTAATATTTATTGACGATTAAATCGAATTTATGATTTGCCACGAATAGGGCTGGTTTTCACAAATTGTTTTACATTATATAAACATATTATACACGTCGTAGTGATGTATCGTTACATGTACTATACTATTTCAATCGACTAGGACGGTGATAGTTTCAACAAAGTATTACATCGCAATGTTTTACTGTGTTTAGTGGTATATTATTTGTAAAACATGAAAACAATTAATATTTCGTTACTACATGGATAAAGAATATATTTAAAAATTGTTCCTCTTTGCACCCATCCTCTTTCCCATCCCTCAACCCTAATGTTACATACAAAACACAAATTAAGTTTGTTTAAATTTGACTTAAACAATTGGTCTCATTTTGTGACAAGTTTCTCTTTCGGAAGTAATTCCCAGGGTGCTAATTTTAGTTCAGTACATAA
Source organism: Antedon mediterranea (assembly GCF_964355755.1). Taxonomy (NCBI): domain Eukaryota; kingdom Metazoa; phylum Echinodermata; class Crinoidea; order Comatulida; family Antedonidae; genus Antedon; species Antedon mediterranea. Next base: position 14,415,868 of record NC_092673.1, on the reverse strand, counting down.
ATCACAGTGTCTATTTATTCGTTCCTGTAAACGACATGTATTATTGTCCTGCGGTACGTACATTTGAAATCGCCAGTTTTTTAACGCTGAAATTATTATGTATTCGAGAACCATCTGTGGGCACGACCTAGATGGTACGCGAGCGTACCATCTAGTTTAATGTAAATTTACTTTTAATCTCTGTCAGATTCTTAACAGATCGTCAAAAAGTGTAAATAATGTCAACAATTGAGGAACATCCTACCATTGGACTGCATACATCTATCACAGACATGCCACCACTTCTTCTAAAAAAAAAAGCGGATAAATTTGGGTGCAAGGTGACTGATAAAGTGTTCCCACTCAAGATGGACTTGGAGGACCCCATCGCATTCCTGCGGAGAGAATTTAACGTTCCAAAAATGAGAACTTTACCCGGAGGTAAGTTGTTATTGATCCATAAACCCCTAAGCCACGTTTAGTGCGAGAACTAGTCGGAAAGATGTAACATCTTGGTCAACTGGCTTCACTCTATGCCTGCTTAGGCCTATACTTTTACACTATTACTCAAAGTTCATTCCAATATACACTAACCAAAAAACTGCTATCAATAAAATCACGACTTATCATATGTCATATAGGCGTATGCAAAATTGCCGTCTGATACATATCATTTCAACGATATGACTTGACGTTTATTGACATTTTATTTTGTAATGTTTATTTTTCTTGTGAATCGAGAAAGAAATAAATAAGAAAAAAAAACATAGCATAGAGGAAAGTCTTTAGTCCTGGCTGCCACTTTGGTAAAATGTGTTTTTAACATTATCTATATATATATATACATACAAGGAAGTCAAACATTTGGGGTATAATATATTTTACACAATTTCATTTGAAGCTATAAAACGTTATGATTTTCTCCATAAAATCCACTTAAATTGACTAGCATACCAGCATAATAATGAAATATCATATACAGTAATAATAATTATTATTGTTTGGAGAGAAAATAAATTATTTATAATCATCTAGGCCTACATTGAATATGCATGAGGCGTGACGTGAGAATTGACTGTAACATAGTGTCGTTTTGTCGAACTGTGCTATCTAATCGAATTAGTACCATTGCTAAGAGCTATTAGGTTTTACCATTAAAAAACATTACATTTAATTGCCAGTAAATATATAATTTAGGTACAATTTCTGATCTATTTGTCCAAGCTCTCTCTAAGTTTATAAAAAGTAATCATAGAAATATTATTATAATCCTTTAGATATAATGAATAATTGATGATCCTAATACCATTAGGAATTTGAAATCAGCACTGCTGATTCTTATGGCATCCCCTGCATCTAGTGTCTATTGGCCCATTCCTTTCCTCTGGTCAAGGTGGGCACTAGGCGAGAGAAGCCCTTAATCAATGTTAGGACCAATCAAGTGTGCTTGCTTAGTTTCATCCATCATTCAAATGAATGTAAAACTAATTGACAAAGTCGTTCACGTCAGACTAAACTTAAACTATTTCAAATCTAATTTGTCAAGTAAATATTGTTTTTGTGTCCTTAAATCGAACATAATCTGTCAAAATGTCTTACCAAAAATAATCTCTTTCCAATCATACATTTGTTTTACATAGTATTTGCCATTACGTTGCTAACCATGGTATTCTAGTTAACCAGTTGATGTGAAGTGATACAACACCAGCGGTAATCTGGCTGGTTTAGACAAAAATGTTCCATTTTGTAAATGGCGAAAATAATAATAAATTGCTGGTAAACACATAACACAACTATATAAAAATAATTTTTTATCAGTGGACCTATCTTTAGTCGACGGAGAGGAAGATTGCATTTACATGAGTGGTAATTCATTAGGGTTGATGACTGCTACAACGAGACATTATCTGAACAACGAACTAGACAAATGGTCTAATATGTAAGTAGTCAGCCTAAAGTATCTTTTTGTATTACTTTATTTAGGGCCGTATATAAAAGAGGTAACTTTAACTTTAACTATACATTGGACATACATTCTCTGGACTAGAATGGGTATAGAAATATGTGTTGACTAAAACCGTTTAATTACGAATTGAAAAGATACAAAAAGTTATAACCTGATCACCACATATTGATATATCGCTAGTACGTTAATTGATATTCAACTTTTATATATTGTATTTCAATATTACTATGCTAAAATTAGATTCGTTTTGAGATTTTCTTCAATTTTGTAGAGGTGTACATGGATATTTTAGGGGTGAAATACCATGGAGCAAAAGCGATTTAAAAGTACAGGCAGATATGGCCAGGATAGTTGGTAATGAATTAATTAATAAAGATCACGACGACGGCGGGGACGACGATAATGATGATGATGATGATGATGACAATGAGGATAAATGGGGTGGTGCATTGATATGATAGATGATGAATGGCTTGATTGATGTTTCACCACAATGTAATCACCTGTAATCACCTGTAATCACCTGTCTTGTCGGGCTCGTAAGTAGACCATACATTTCTGTATGGTACATGTCATGCCCTCCCAATTTCATCAATTCATCACTGCATGGTTTTTCTTTTTGGTTTTTTTTTTTGTTTTTTTTTCATTCGTTTCCTTGATTTAAATTCTTCTGCAATACACTTTATCCCATAAAGTAAATTTGTTGTATTTTCTTTCAATGAATTTATCAAGTTTATTTTTAAAGGCGTTTACTGTGGTAGTGTTAACGGCTTCCTCTGGTAGACTATTCCATAGGTTAACAATTCTGTAAGAAAAATTGTACTTGTACTGCGGATATCCAGTTTAGGTTTAATGTCTAAAAGCATACAGTACTATGTGACCATTACGGAAAGCTTGGTAATTGTATCTATTAATTTTAGGTGCTAAGACTAGTGAAGTGGCTGTGATGAATGCACTCACTGTAAATCTCCACATTTTACTCGTGAGTAGAAATTGAAAATATGATATACTGTATATGATTATTAAGATAAGATAGATTTTGATCTAAAAGAGTTGTTGTCAGATATACTGTAAAAATAATATATTGATAAATTCTTCGCTTTGCTCGCGTACTATCTAGATCGTGCTACAGATGGTTTTTCAATACAATGAAGTTTCTGCTTAATAACTGGAAATTTTCAAATGTGTGTCTCAGGACTCAACCTGTTGTCCACATAAACCGAATGAACACCTACAACAACACATAATTGGGTTTATGTTGTCAAATAGACCCTGGGAATTAACTCTAAAAAGAAAATTCATAAAATGAGTCCAAATCCAACATTGTGTTTTGTATGGTATCGCTTTCATCGAGACAGACACATTACATGAAATAGTGGCAGTGGCATAGTTTATTCCACAACTACGCTTTTTAAAATAACTTTCCAAATTACAATTGTTATTTTGAGGATCTCCATACTAAACACAGAAAATAAAGTACCTTGACTATCCAAGCTCTTCTAGGCAAATCTCTCAACAGCACCAAAGATAAATTAACATATTTAAATTAAATAAATGTGTTTTATTTTTAGATTTCATTTTACAAACCAACCGAATCCAGAAAAAAGATCTTAGTGGAATCAAATGCATTTCCTTCAGATCAGGTAATGAAATCGAAATCAAAATTAATTTATTTTTATAAAAATAGTATATAAATTGTAGGCCTATCCTATAAATGCCAATCCCAAAAATCCAAAAGAGAATATTCATATTGAATGGTTGAGGCACTCAGGCTGAGTGTTAGTTGGCGGTAAACAAATTCTTATCACAACAATATAAAACATTTTCTTTAATTATTTGACTCCCAGGTTCAAAGGATAACAAACTTACTATTACTGTATTAGATGGTAAAACTAGTGGATATTTTAAAGAACATAATTTTATACTCGTGAATAATTTTTTGCAGTATATGATTGAAAGTCAAATAAAACTGCATGGTGGAAATCCAGAGGATTGTATCATTTATGCAAGCCCAAGAGAGGTATAAATCAATTAATTCAATTCAATTTCGACCACAATCAACATAGTATGTACATTGACTAAACAAATAAAACAACAACAAAATAGTATCATTTGGTGGACGAGGGACGACATAGACACTCAATCAAGTCCGTACTGTCTCTTCAGGATTCTTAATGAAAAGTTGTTTGAATGTTGAACATATTTTTGCAGATTTTAGGATATATTGTGACATCTACAAATGTTGATCCACAACATTTGTTCATGTATTGTAAAGGAATGTTTACTTTTACTAGAGATTGGTCTAGTTTACAGTGATGCCGCTGACGTATAAGTAGTATTTGCATTTTTGATGTTGCTAAGAATCTCTATTATTCTTTTAGAACACATTTTAGTACTTTTTCAAAATTTCTATATGGGAGAAGTACATGTATTTGTAATGTTAGTTTGTGCTGTTTTAAATAGGGAGAAGTTAATATACGAATGGAGGATATACTAGTGTTAATTGAAAAGCATGGTTCTGAGATTGCAACAATAATGTTTTGTGGTATCCACTATTATACAGGTCAATTGTTTGACATGCAGGCAATTACAAAAGCTGGACATAGTAAGGTAGGTAGCATCTCAAACCTTGTTGTGCTTACGAGTCCCAAGATTTGAATGCTGGTGGAACAGTACTAGTATAGAGTTTAAGGGATTGATTAACATGTTTAAAAAGCATTGATTTATTTTTTAACTTGATTGATTGATGAATAAATAAAAAATAGGTGGTATGCTAAGAATCAACAATATCAGCATGCTAAGAATTATAATTGTTAATAAAATAGTAGGATCGTTCTGGGTTTGTATAGATATTTTGTATTGAAAATTTTAAAATTTTCTGAACTTGAATGACCTATAAAATATTATTCATACATTTATCCATTCATTAATTTTTGTCCTTTTCCTCAATTTTAAGGGTTGTTTTGTAGGCTTTGATCTTGCACATGCCGTTGGCAATGTTGAGTTGTGTCTTCATGATTGGGATGTTGACTTTGCTGCTTGGTGTAACTATAAAGTTAGTTCTTCAATTCCAATTATTTCTTAATCTCATTGAGAACTGTAAAAGGAATAGCGTTTTCGAGAGTTTGACACTTCTTCCTGAACTATTAATTTAGCATTTTGATTTAGCTTTTTGCTTATGTGTTTGTATCTTAATTGAGTTTGAATAATTTTGTTAGGAATTCAGTTTTTTGTTTTTTTATCACGTCACTTAAAAATGTAAAGAAATTTGGTCAAAATGAAAGTTAAGCAAGAAACAAAGATTGACAGTTTATGGCCAAATGCATAGAAAAAATATGTTTCCATTATTCCAGAATTACACTATGATGATGTATACTTTTTATATGTTTTTCTTTGCAGTATATGAATGGTGGGGCTGGTTGTGCAGGTGGTGCGTTCATACATGAAAAACATTCAGAAACTGATAAACCAAAGTAAATAGGCTCCGTATTAGAAATTAATTAAAACAATGTATGTTCAGTGTTTTATACTCTCTATATTGTATATGGTACCAGTAAAAATAGAATAGAAATGTTACAGTTTCTTCTCTAGGCTCTATACATAATTACTATTCGAGGAACATTTTTGCCAGTTTATCTAGCCAAATGCTACAAAGTACCACCTTGTTGCTACACATTGATCAAAAGGTATAGCTAATACAAAACGGTTTCCTACTACAAATTGGCATAATCTGTATACTCATCCAATGATTGTCAAAACACTCTCTATTTAGGAGTATCTAGGCATACATATTTTTGTCAAATATGTTGGGTTTTTTTTCAGGGTATACATTAAGCCACATTTTTAGAGCTGTATTAATTAATCGTGCACAAGGTTCTCCATATCGTTGAGATCTTTTTCTTCCGACAGTCTAGGCCTACTATTGCTTCTTACATTCTAGTAATCATGCAATATGTTTCTCGTCATTGTAGATTGAGCGGTTGGTGGAGTAATCGAGAAGAAACAAGATTTGAAATGAGTAAAAGTAAGTTGTAAATAAAATACTATTGTGTACATTAATGTATTAATATGATATTTGAAGATTCATTTTTTTTGCATTGTGTGTGATTTTGTTTTGATCCTTTTAGTGACGTGTTACGGATAAGCTGATACTTTATTATATCTCTTTTATATTAGAAGCACCCCAATAGGATGTGTAACGACTAGGCCTACAGTACACATAAAATAAAAATATAAGAACTAAATACACCATATTTCTAAATATGCTTTGTAATGACATTTGTGGTAAAGCATAATGTGCACTGGAAAAAAATAACAAATTAAATCACTGAAAAAACTAGTTGAGATCTTCAAATATTACCTTATAGGCCTACAGTTTTTAAAAAATAAACTAAGAAAAGAGAAAAATAAAATTTGAGAAGGAATTGTATTATAGGGCCTATATAATATGTCATGTTGTGAGTTCCATGCCTTAGTAAGAAATATTTTACAATGTTTGTAAAAATCACTCACTTTTGAATAATGCCTAAGTATAGGCCTACTAATTAATGTAGTAACAAATATCTGAATACAAGTATCTGAACTGATGTATAGTAATAATGTTCATATTGACACATAATTTCTGTGAATATTATTCAATACAACATCCATATTTATATAGACATAGACCTGTCGCCTGGAATTGAGGGCTATCGTATCTCTACTCCCTCGATTATGGCAATAATTCCATTAAAGGCCAGCCTTGAGGTTCGTAATTTTTTAAAAATTTTACTTTATCTTTAAATTAAATTATACTTAGTGATTGTGTATATTTTTAAATAATTGTAAGAATCAATTATCTATGAACACTTAAAATGGTGTTTTATTGTTCCTAAGCGTGTTACACACAAAATGATTAATCAAATTAATATCTTAAGATAACCAGAAAAGGTAGAAGTTAGTAAATGAACCATTTAAACTCCATGGAGAACGAAGGCAACGGACTTTAAAGCTTCCATATAAGAGCTCACCAGAACAGAAATGAGTGAACCTGTGTGAAAAGGCATATGTCTATCCTATCCTACCAAAATATAAAGTAAAATGCTTAGGTTTTTTTTAAGTGTAAATCAATCGCGGTTCTTTTTATTTGCAGGTTTTTAATAAAACAAGTATGTCAGATTGCGTTTCAAAACAAGTACTTCTGACTGGTTATTTTGAGTATTTATTAAATAAAACATTAGTTAAGAGTGTAGTGGAACCAGGAAAGCCTTACATCAACATCCTGACACCATCAGATCCGAAGCAAAGAGGATGTCAGTTGTCGTTGGTGTTTTCAATTCCTGCCAATCAAGTTCAAGTAGAATTGAATAAGAGAGGAGTTACGGTAAGTGCGTTGAGGTTGTTTGAAGTCTAAGGGTATTCCAAAACACTGTAATTTTATTTAAAAAGTACCGTACACAAGTCATGTAGGCCTACAAATGTTATCAAAATGATATATAGCATTCAAACATGGCATTGATCTAATGTTTTTTCCTTTTTTTGAATTTTCCCTTATTAATCTGTGAAATATTTTGAAGGTAAAGTGTCACATATTCAATAAGCCATCGATATCCTGATTGTTGCTCTTTACTCCCAGCCTGACGTCAGGATCACAATGGATTCCACAGGCTCCGATTGACATTTAGTCTTAGAAATACATAATTCATGGTTTTCACTATATATTTTATATTTATCCCTTACTTTTATACTGTAGAGTGATAAACGTGAACCAGATGTCCTTCGATTTGCTCCATTTCCTTTGTACACAAGGTATAATGACGTTTATCGTCTCGTTTATGCAATACAAGATGCTATGAATGCAACCAAATTAAACTAAACGTATTATATGCCTTGTGGAACCAAATGATTTTCATGACAAGTTTGACAAGACAAGTTTAAGAAGGTTTCACAATTACTATCTTATATTCAGAAATATTAATTATTTAACTATATATTTTACATAATGTTTATATTGTACTGTATACTATACTCAATATCTATCAATCAATCACTAATTATGTTATTATCAGGTCTACTAAACTAATCAGTGATACAGTGTACTCATTACAAGATCTTTTAAATAAACTAGCATATTATTGTAATAGGTGGGGATTGGTAGTTAACATTGACAAAAGTAAAATAATAGTATTTTAAAAAAATGGAAAACTTAAGAACTACGAAAAGTGGAATTATCTTGGTAAAGAAATTGAAATTGTAAAATCTCTTAAATATCTTGGAGTCACTTTCGATTGTTCAGGAAATTGGGAAAAGGCCAGAGAACAAAATAATACACAGGCTAATAAAGCACTTTTCTCACTCAAAAATATAATAGGCCTATATCAGAAATATGGACATCTACCAGTGAATATTTGGAACTACCATTTGATGTTAAAATAAACCCAATTATACTGTATGGTAGTGAAATATGGGGAAAACCAAACAACAACAAAATTGATGATATTCAAAATAATTTCTGTAGATATGTTTTAGGGGTCGGGAAATCAGCCACAAATGTTTCAATTAGAAGAGAATGTGGACGATTCTCATTGTCAATCGAAAGTGTACTCAATGTTATCCGTTATTGGGTAAGACTAGTAAATATGAACGAGGACAAATATGCAAAGAAATGTTATAAATCTCAACTTCATAAAGCGCAAAATAATAGTAATTGTTGGGTAAGCGATATAAAACATATGTTATGCTCTATTGGTCATGGAAACATATGGTTTTCACAAAATAATGTCCTTGATAAATTTTATATAGTTAATAAAATAAAAGAAAGGCTAACCGATATGGAACGCCAATCCTTTCTTGAAAGCATAAATATTTCTTCAAAATTAAGATACTATAAAATGTTCAAAAACAATTTCGGAGTAGATGGATACTTACTACAGACCCTTGATACTAGATATAAGCGAGCTTTAAGTCAACTAAGACTGGGCACACTTCAACTAGAGGTAGAAAGGGGAAGATGGAAAAGAATAGAGCGCAGCAATAGGTTATGTAAAATATGTAATATAAATGAAGTTGAAGATGAATATCATTTTGTTACAGTTTGCTCTCGTTACAAGGAAATCAGAAACAAATTTATACCTTCTTTATTTTTTGAAAATCCAAATACTTTTAAATTCTGCCGTTTAATGTCATCACAGGATCCAATAATTATTGATAATCTATCTAAATATATTTATCATGCTTATAAGTTAAGATATGTTTTGCTTAGAGAACGAAATTAATTAATTCATTTATCTTGTGACCATAAATTGCTTTATTTTTCAATGTAATTATTATTTTGTTAATTACTAGGGGCCAGAGGCCTAAAGTAAATAAAGTCAGGCGATAAGCCTGAATGAATGAATGAAAGTGGCCGTTTGTTTCAGTTTCATGTCGCATTTTGAAAATTAATATTTGAATGCCTTTGGACCAAGCAATCTTATTTTTAGTATAAATCGCATAAACTCGCATAAAAACACGATTCCTTAGTACCAGGTGAAAATGTGTTTATTTTATCAACAAGTAATTTAGGCATGGAACTAAATTATTTTTTTCTATCTTTTGTGGCATTCACCGCAAGTTTTATTCATATTAATTTCTAATAATCTTATAACAAATTTTATTCCGATAAAGCATGGTGTAGAGTTCGTAATTTCTTAAAACTATAGAGCGCCACCAACGGAATCAATCGCAAGTATGATACAAACAAACAGGACAAACTTGGTTGAGAGAAACAAAATATAACTTTAATCCTGATTATCTTGCTCTTAAAATGCATACAATATCGCTGTCACTTCGTATCAAGAGGGAGGTACAGTAGGTAGGTAGGATTCACTAAATATGAGAAAACAATAATTAAACATCAATCAATGAAAATTTGGGCAGCACCCGTGCTTTAGCAACATCGACAAATTAATAATTCTAAGTCCTTTATCAATACAATATACACTAAGTATAGCAATTTCCTTATACAGTATTATTATTCAAACAACATACAATAATCAAATGGACCCGTCACAACTAGGCCCTAATCTCTGCACTAGCAAAACACAGTACTGTAAACAACAGTAACATACGAAAGCCCATTAATGCCATTTTAAGTATATGTTTTTCGAACGTAATCCGTTCTAACGAATTAGTAATTCGTTTGAACGGATTAATAATCTGTTCAAACGAATTAGTAATCCGTTCAAACGAATTGCAACATATACAACAAGTGCCATTTAAAGTATATGTTGTAATTCGTTTAAACGGATTACTAATCCGTTCAAACGAATTACTAATTTGTTTAAACGGATTACTAATTTGTTCAAACGAATTACTAATTCGTTCAAACGAATTACTAATTTGTTTAAACGGATTACTAATTTGTTTAAACGAATTAATAATTTGTTTAAACGGATTACTAATTCGTTCAAACGAATTAGTAATCCGTTTAAACAAATTAATAATTTGTTTAAACAAATTAATAATTTGTTTAAACGGATTACTAATCTGTTTGAACGAATTAGTAATTCGTTTGAACGAATTAGTAATCTGTTTAAACAAATTAGTAATTTGTTTAAACAAATTAATAATTTGTTTAAACGGATTACTAATTCGTTTAAACGAATTAGTAATTCGTTTAAACAGATTAGTAATCCGTTTAAACAAATTAGTAATCCGTTTGGACGGATTCCTAATTCGTTTGAACAGATTATTAATCTGTTTAAACAAATTAGTAATTCGTTTGAACGGATTAGTAATCTGTTCAAACGAATTAGTAATCTGTTCAAACCAATTGCAACATATACAACAAGTGCCATTTAAAGAATATGTTGTAATTCGTTTGAACGGATTACTAATCCGTTCAAACGAATTACTAATTTGTTTAAACAGATTAATAATCTGTTAAAACGAATTAGGAATCCGTTCAAACGGATTAGTAATTTGTTTAAACGGATTACTAATTTGTTCAAACGAATTACTAATTCGTTCTAACGAATTAGTAATCCGTTTGAACAAATTATTAATTTGTTTAAACAAATTAATAATTTGTTTAAACGGATTACTAATTCGTTCAAACGAATTACTAATTTGTTCAAACAGATTAGTAATCCGTTTAAACAAATTATTAATTTGTTTAAACAAATTATTAATTCGTTTAAACGGATTACTAATTCGTTTGAACGAATTAGTAATTCGTTTGAACGGATTACTAATCCGTTTAAACAAATTAGTAATTCGTTTGAACGAATTAGTAATCCGTTTAAACAAATTAGTAATTTGTTTGAACGGATTAGTAATCCGTTCAAACGAATTACAACATATACTTTAAATGGCACTTGTTGTATATGTTGCAATTCGTTTGAATGGATTACTAATTCGTTTGAACAGATTATTAATCCGTTCAAACGAATTACTAATTCGTTAGAACGGATTACGTTCGAAAAACATATACTTAAAATGGCATTAATGGGCTTTCGTAGTACGAATTAACACGCCGTCATATATAGGCTGTAATTTAGGGCTATTAGCTAGGCTTACAAAATTCAACTAATAACATTAACATTCAATAACAAAAGATATAAATGAACTCATGATAGATGACCAATGTAACTTTCACATAGGTAGCGATCATAACATGATTATAATTGATATGAATGTGGAATCATTTAATAATAATAACACAATCCCTGAAACATTTAAACAACGATGGGATATAAAGTATAACCACGATTGGACAACGTTCCAAGAGGACCTTGAATCTAAATTCACTAACTGGGACCCAGCCCATTTAAATGCTAACGAAGCTTGGGAATCGTGGAAACGCCTTGTAGTGTCTGCTGCCGAAGAGACAATAGGCTATAAAAAACAGTCCAGAAAAAGTAAACAATGGTTTGATTGTGATATTGAACAGTCAATGGAAAAACGAAAAAAAGCGTGTCGAGCACACCGACTATATTGTAAGAACAAAACTAATTCTGACTTTAATAAAACTATAAGAGATAATCTCTGGAAAGATTATCAAACTAAACGAAACGAATGTAAAACATTAATTAGACAAAAAATGATACAAATCCGGATGGATAGATGTTCAAAAATAATGGAAAAAGGCGGACCTCAGTCTAGAGACTTCTGGTCAGTTTTAAAAGGAAATAAACGAACAAACAATGTTACATCTATAATAATTCCGGGAACGGACAATGTAACATCAGACGCACCCATAATTAAGTCCTCGTTAACCAATTACTTTAATACCTTAGGTAAGAAAAACTTAGATGTAGAGAATGATCTATTTAATGACAATTTAGCTGACAGCTACAACATGAATTTTCAAACCGCTACTCTGGATAAACTCGAATTCTCATGTGAAGATGTAAAATACGCAGTCTCCCTATGTAAAAACAACAAAAGCCCGGGCAATGATAATATTTCTAACGAATTGATAAAAAACGGCGGTAACACAATTGTTGCAACACTGTATAAACTGTTTAAAAGGCTCTCCCATCTCGAATGTATACCAGATGAATGGAACAACGGCACAATAGTTCCTATATTTAAAAAAGGCGACCGGCGAAATTTAGATAACTATAGAGGAATTACCTTAAACTCATGCATTGCTAAGATCTATAGCCGAATAATTTCTCGAAGAATATCAGAATTTCTTGAAGAGTATGATTTATTAACCGAAGCACAAGGGGGCTTCCGTAAAGATAGACAATGTGAAGACCATATCTTCACCCTTAAAAGCTTGATAGCTACTCGACAAGCCGAGGGTAAAAAGTCATTTTTGGCTTTTCTTGATTTCCGAAAAGCATTCGATACAGTCTGGAGAGAAGGACTAATAAAAGCATTACGCCGAATCGGTATAAAAGGTAACCTAATTAATATCGTACAAAATTTATATGAGAATGTTAAATGTAAGGTCCAATTTGCTAATTTAGAGACGGAGTTATTTGATATCGATGAAGGTGTTAAACAGGGATGCTCGTTATCGCCAACACTCTTCTCAATATACATCAATGAATTACGTATAATGCTTAACAACTCAGATCTAGGTGTTAACATCTTTAACACTAAAATTAATTGTTTATTATGGGCCGACGACGTCGTGCTAATAGGAGAAAACGAGAAGGAACTTAAAATGCTCCTACAAACTACTACAGAATTTGCTAAAGAATGGAAAATGTCATTTAATTATGATAAATCAAATGTCCTTATCACAGGACAAAGGACCAACTTATATAGAAAATGGAGGTTAGGAAACAATTCTATAACAGAAACTGATAAATACAAATACTTGGGAGTATATATTTCTCGTACGTTGTCGGACAATCTTCACATAGACGAAGTTATCAAGAAGGGTAATCGCATCATTGCATATATTAAATCCATTATAAATGAACAAGATGATTTTAACAGAATTTATTACGGGGACCTATTATGGAAATCTATCGGAATCCCTACCATTAATTACGCATGCTCAGTTTGGTACTGTAACGGAAAAACAACAATGGCAAAAGTTGAAAACCTGCAGTTTTTAATGGCGAGAACCATTCTTAAGGCTCCGCGTAACGTTGCAAAAGAGGCTCTATATGGTGACTTGGGCTGGCAATCACTAGAATCGCTTCAAAACTACTCTCGGATTAAATATTTTAACCGCCTAAAAAACATGGAGAAGGACAGATGGTCCAATGTGATTTTTAACGCCATAAACATTCTTGAAGATAAATTAAAATGGGGATGGTTAAATCAGGTTAAAGAAGCCTTACATAAATGTAACATGGGTGATATGTTCACCAACGAATCACCTGGTAAGTGGTTAACTCAATTTAAATGCAAGAACAAAGATATCGATAATAACGAATGGCAGAAGAGAGCACAATCAAAATCTTCTCTGACACAATATATATTGTACAAGAATAAACCGATACTAGAACCATACCTTCTTTACAAAAATGACTTTAAAAGAAGTTGTTTGAAATTTAAGGCGAGATCGAACTCTCTAAACCTTGAAGGTAGGAAACAGTCATGGTCACCCACGAGTACGGGTATGTGTGCACTCTGCAATAATGACACTGAAACTATCGCACACTTTATGTTAGAATGTAATACATTTAGTAAATTAAGAGAAGAAATCTTCTACCCAATGAAATTACAATTAATGAATAACGGGTTTGAAAATTATTGGAAATCTTTCTACGAAGGAACCTCTGAAATGAAATTACATTTGTTATTAGACAATTTATATAATGAAAACGTTGTTCTTGGGGAAATTTTTGACTTGGCTTGTAAAAAATACCTACAAAGTGCCTGGGATACCAGGTTAGATATATATAAGAAATTACCAACATTACCCCAATAATTAGCCTATTTGGCTTTTACATTGATAAACTAGTTTATTTGCTTATCTAACTTCAAATACATATAAACATATATATTTGTGTTTATCTCGATTTTTGTAAAAATAATCATGATTATGTATTATTTATACTTTTGACCTATTGTATCGTTATACTGTTATCCAATTGTTTTTTAGTTTTATTTTCTATGTATAAGTTTTTTTTTTTGTTTTGTTTTTTTTTTTTTTTTTCTCAGTCTGACATTTTAGCTTATTTAGTTTATACATTGATAGACCAGTTAGATATACCAATAACTAATCATTAAACAAATAAAATCTTGTACTTGCTGTTTGCTATATCTATAATTTCAAGTACATATTATAAACATATATTTGTGCTTATTTCGATTTATGTAGTAATTTTATCATGATTATGTATTATTTATACTGTTCACCTATTGTACCTTTATTCTGTTTTTTTTTTTTTTTTTTTTTTTGTAAGTTAATTATGTAAGTTTTATCATCATTTTCCTTTTATATGTTGTTGTTTATATTTGTATGGACGCACCACCGAAAGGTGTGTGCCACTGATTCGAAAGTGAGTACCAATAAATACTGAATACTGAACAAGATAATATGGATCAACCTGAGTTTTCGGCATGTATTGAATATAGGACTATTCCATTATTATTTATAGGGGTGTTAGTCAATATGTTGGGTTGGGTGTGCCAGGCTTGTTGAGGCTTCTATTGTTCGTGTCATTGTGCCAATTGTTTTGTATTTCACTGTGTTTGATAAAAACAAACAAAAAACTGCTGCTGTAGTTAGCCTATGTGTCTGTAAATTATATCGTATTTTACACTATATTTATATTTATATTTATATTTAATTTCTTAAATTCATTTAAAAGTTTGTAAGTAGGAAAAACGGTTATTAAGCAAAATAAAAATTGTTATAAGATTATTTTATGCTACCATTTTTAGTCGCGTGGAAGCGACTCTATAGTTCACTATGTCGGTCGGTTGGTCGGTCTGTCTGTCTGTCTGTCGGTCTGTCTGTCTGTCGGTCTGTCGGTCCGGTATCACTATGCGTTTTATCGCTTTCTGACCTTATCTTGATATAAGTTTAATCTAGCTAGGTAAATTTTTCACAGTATATTCCTTATGGCCAGGAATCAATGTGGTTATGTTTTCACGGTGCGCAATAAAAAATTACGCGGTATACGCACGATTTAACGAAATCACGTTTGTAATCATATCTTCACAACCATGAATCACAATTAAATAAAATTTGGTACTCATAAATTTCAGGGCATAAATCATCATATGGCAATAGAATTACGTGCGTAGCGCATGTAACGCATGCGTACGCGCGCTTAAAATTTTCTAAATTTATTTTCGATGAAATAAGAGTACGTTTCAGGCAATTTTAAGCGTTTACAAAATTGCCATGAGTGCGCATATTTTTGCGCGCGCACTGCGCGTTAAATGTTATTGCGCACTCTTTTTACCCGATTTCTGTTTTCTTGACTTACTTTTCAACTCGAAATTACGTTATACGAGCACGTCAAAAGTGACAGGCTACGCACGTGTAAATAAAAAAAATATAAATGTTTTAAAACATTTCAACATTTTTAAACATGTTCAGTAATTTCGGTCAGTATAGTTCACTATGTCGGTCGGTCGGTCTGTCTGTCTGTCGGTCTGTTGGTCTGTCGGTCTGTCTGTCCGTCCGGTATCACTATGCATTGTAGCACGCGACTTAATGGCTGTTGGCCTTGTTAAATAAACAGACCGACTCTTTGAAACATGAATAAATTGAATCACTATTTTTACTCTCTCTGTCGCTCAGATTATATGATTTATATTGGTACCGTGCGGCGCGCGCGGGGAAGCTTCACGACGACACTGCGCCCTACCTCCTGCGCAAAGAGCATCGCGATCAAGCACCTCTCACCACACCACCACACGTACATCATCAGTCGTTCGTTGTTTACGCGACAAGTTGTCGTAACAACTACTAGAGACTTATACATCTTTGGTAAAGGCCGGTGCGCCCCGAACGCAAAGCAGCGATTTTTTTTAAAAGTTGGGTGTGGGTTACTATTTCCAGGTGCCTAATTTAAGATTAGTAATAGTAACCCACTACACTAATAGTAACCCCAATTCTAATAGTAACCCGCCCTAAAAAACAATCAAAGAATAATGAGATTCACAGTAGTGTATCATTATTAATGTTAGTAACGCAACGATTTATTTCTCCAATGTTAAACTTACATAATATGTAAATGTCCCGTTCTTTTGTTTCTATTATTCCCTTTTATTGTGGTGCGCTTGTCATTGTCGTTCTTTTTATTCGTGAGCGGTAATCCTATGCACACCTTTGTAATACACCAGACAGGCCAGTGCTGTAACTTTGAACGAAGCGTTTGCAGCTGCACATGCAGACTATGTAATGTTGTTAAAGGATGAGGAGGCCAAGCAGGAAGCGTAGGTTTATCGGAGAGAATTTGTCACGAGAATAAACGACTTCTGTGATGATATCTGCACATGGATCGCCAGTGTTGAGCACTCTGAGCAACATAAGTCTGTTTCGGAAGTTGGCAGCTGCTTTTCACTAATTTCAACCACATTAAGTGACTTGGATGAAGCGAGAGCTAAAGCGGAGAAAGCTGCACTTGAAGCTGAAATACAAGGCTTGGTGGATCAAAAATCTTTAGAACAAGAGCAATTCGAATTGAGACGAATAAAACAGGCGCGCCAGATGGAACTTGAAACCCAGCGTTTTCAGGCCGAGATGAATTTGGCGCTAGAAGATCATCACGCAATGATTGGGATGGAAAGACGTTGGAGCTCGATCATCGCCGTCGAGAGATGGAATTAAGTGCTAAAATGGCGAAAGCTGATGCAGTCCAGAAGGCCTACACCGAAGTTATTGAGACTGAAACTCTACCACGTTATCATTCTACACCGGAGGATTTAGTCCTACCAACTATACACCTACCTTCTTTTGATGGCCGACATCTTGATGCGTCAAGGTTTGAACACCTAAAGCAGATGATCCTTCTGATTCACCAGCACTAAATACATTGCACCAACCGGAAGAATTATTGTCGAATACCATTATGCCAGATGTTAGCCGATTCTCGATATACACCAGCAATCTCTTGTGAAGACTTTACATCTACTGAAAAATGAGCTACCGATGTTTGATGGTGACCCGCTGCATTACTGGTCCTTCATTCGAGCATTTGACAATGCTATAGACAGAAAGTCAACGGACGATGGAGCAAAGCTTATATCCCTGTTGCAGTTTTGTACCGAAAAGGGCAAAAACTTTACTACAGTGCTGTCTTATTAAGAAACCAGCTGAAGGTTATCGTCTGGCAAAAAAATTGTTAAAGGAAAGATTTGGCAGTAATGACATAACATAGCACAAGCCTAGATCGACAAAATAACAAAAAGACAAAACGTTAGAGACGAACTTGACCTACAAGATTTTGCGGATGACATAAAATGTTGTCCGGAAACGTTAGAATCAATGGGATATTTAAGTGAGCTTGAAAACCGTAGAAGTCTTTGTACGATAGCTGAGAAGTTACCAAATTATTTAAAAACACGTTGGCTAAAGAAAAATCATGATATTAAAGTAAAACTAAGACGAAACAAGCTCCAAATTTAAATGACATGGTCAAATGTATCACTGTTTCTGCTGAGGAAGCAAATGATTCGATCTTTTGCAAGTTTGTTCGCAAGGATCAACGTGATAAACAGAAGCAGAATACAAGCTACAGTGCACAGTCCATACATATTCCTTCATCAAAAAAGCCTGAAGTATCACCTGTAAACCCACCTAAAGAAGATGAACACTGTATATACTGTGGACATAATCACTATGTTACGTTCTGCAAATCATTCAAAGCTCTGCGGGTTAAAGACAGACTAGCATTTGTTCAGTCGAAGCGGTTATGTGTTAATTGTTTCAAATCTGGCCACATAGGAATTTAGGAAAGAAGTGCTTGCGTCAAATTACTTGCGACATAGATGACTGTGGTAAGAAACACAGCAAATATTTGCATATTCCACGTTACGTAACCAATTCTCCACCTAATCCACCTAACTCTTTACCTAATCCACCTAACCCTACAGTGACTACAGCACCAACCACCATCGCCACTCCTCTGATGCAAGCGGCATTAGTTCAAGGAAACAGCAAGTTTATTCAAGCAAATCGTTAAAGGGTGGCGTTGCCGATTGTTGCTGTCCGTGTACGTGGCAAAGATCCGAATTCATTTGTTGACTTTTGCTTGAACATCTAGTTACTGTACTGAGGAATTAGCTGACACACTACAAGTGGTAAGGCAGAAGTGTACGGCGGAGCTTACTAAAATTGAACAGAAAAATGTTTTGATAAATACGGAGCTGATAAGCCTTAACCTATCTAATTTAGAAAACACATACACTGCACGTATGCCACAAATAATAGTGAGACCTTCTCTCAACCTAGGCTTAGATAATATAGCATGCCATGAAGACTTGCTAAGGTGGCCTCATCTTGCCGATATACAGTTACCACCAATGCTGGACGTAGCAGAAGTTTAGCTTCTCATTGGCCAAGATATGCCAGACCTATTGTGTCCACAAGAAGTGCGTAAAGGCAAGCCGGGCGGCGAACCGTATGGACAGCTCTGGGCTGGGCAATAAATGGCCCAATCAATAAAGATGTTAATCAGCCTCGATCGAGTCACCATGTGCAACTTAAAGCAACCTGTGATCAGTCTCTTTATCTTTCCCATATTTTTAGTTTTATTTTTAATTTAGTGTTCTCCTCTCATGTTCTTCCGCGTGCGTGGAAGACGTCATGTTTAATCCCAATTCCAAAACGACATCCTATTAGTTGTTATAATGATCTTAGACCAGTTGCTCTGACCTCTGTGCCTATGAAGGTGTGTGAAAAAATTGTGTTAAATAGGCTTAAGTTATCAGTTGCGGATTATCTTGACCCACTCCAATTCGCGTACTGCACAAACAGGAGCACTGAAGACGCTTTGATATATAAGCTCCACCAAATGTACCGTCATTTAGATGACTGGAAAACGAACCCATGCGTTAGGGTTATGTACTTTGATTTTAGTTCTGTATTTAACACAATTCAGCCACACATATTAGTTCATAAATTATTTGATATGAATGTTCCAAGTGTTTTAATTTCGTTTGTGTTTAATTTTTTAGTCGAACGTAGCCAGTTTGTTAAGTTACAGAATAATATATTTTCCAATACTGTGCGTACTAGTACTGGGGCACCACAAGGTACCGTATTGGCACCTTTTTTGTTTTCTCTGTACACGTCAGACTTTAGGTCGGTATCTCCGAGTTGTCCAATGATAAAATTTGCGGACGACTCGGCTATGGTAGGACTTATTAATAATAACAATTCTTCTCAATACCTTTCTGAGGTTATTCGATTCACCGATTACTGTGGCAATCATTTTCTTGAACTAAACATAAATAAAACGAAAGAAATGCGGATTGATTTTCGAAAACACAATAGGTCTGACAGTATGGACCCGGTATATATTAAAGGAAAGGAAGTAGAGATTGTTAACAATTATAAGTACCTGGGAGTAGTATTTGACTGTAAGCTTAAATGGGGGGATCATGTTGACCATATAGTTAAGAAGTTAAATACAAGACTGTACTGCCTGAGGAAACTCGGTTCGTTTGGAGTAAAGCTGGATATTTGTAAAATGTTTTACTCATCAGTGATGTTATCTATTTGGGGTTATTGTATGTTGGGCTGGGCTGGGTATATCAGTAAAGGGGATAAAGACCGAATTGAAAAAGTGCTGGGTAGAGCGGGGAAAGTAATTGGTTCGTCTGTGCAAACGCTCGACTCTTTCTACAGCGAACGTCTTGCCGATGTGTTCCATACTATATTGAAAGACACCAACCATCCTCTTCATAAGGACATTATCGGCTCCGTTATCGTTAGAAGTGGTAGGATGAGGACGGTGAATGCGCAGACGGACCGTTACAAGTACTCGTTCTACCCAGCTGGGATAAGGCATTATAACAAAACATTTGTTAGATAGTCCCCTTTACATTTATATTTTAGGCAAGCCAAGGTTTGTGAGCACTGTAATTTCCATTATTATTTTGGACAATAAATGAATCTGTATCTGTATCTGTATCTATCTGTATCTGTCTGGTAGCTGTTGGAAGGTGAATAAAAGTAGTTCCAGCGCCGAAACTACCTTATCCATCAATGATCAGAGGGTATTGCACATATGGGAAGGCTCCATTAGTCTAAAAGATGGCCACCATTTCAATGAATATTCCATTCAAGCACAGACCACCAAACCTACCTGATAATCGTCAGATGTTAGACCGTAGATTGTACCTGTTGGGTAAACGATTGACACGAGACCCAGATCTGAAGAAAAAATATGTAACTGAAATTCATAAACTACTTGCTGATCGACACACAGAACTTGTTCCAGAAGAGGACCTCTGCAGAGCTGACGGTTGTGTATGGTACCTCCCGCATCACCCGGTGTTTAACCCCAAGAAGCCAGACAAATGCCGAATAATCTTTGATTGTACTGCTAGGGCAAATGGCACCTTGTTAAATGATCAGATACACCAAGGACCAGATTTGACCAATAAACTAATCGGCGTCCTTCTTCATTTCCGACAAGAAGCTGTTACGTTCACAGCCGATATCAAGGGCATGTTTCACCAAGTTGTTGTAAATCCCGCCGATCGTGACGCACTGCGGTTCCTATGGTGGAAAAATGATGACCCATACAACGTGCCTCTAGAGTATAGAATGACTGTTCATTTATTTGGAGGAGTTTGGAGCCAAAGTTGCGCCAATTATGCTGTTCATCGGACTGTCGAGGATAACGCAAGTGAATACAGCAATTCTGCAAGGCAGACAATTAAGCGTAACTTTTACGTAAATGATTGCTTAAAATCTGTAGCGTCTGTTGACGAAGCCATATATCTCGTACATGAAGCATGGAGGTATAAAATACCTCCATGCATGAAGTTAAAAGACTATTGCAGTGTGGAGGGTTTCACCTCAACAAGTGGATGTCGAATAGCCGAGATGTTATCTATTCTCTACCTCAGGATGAGTGGCCCACTCATGTTTCGACAGCTTACCATGTGAGAGAGTCCTTGGAATGCTTGGAATTTTGAGCAAGACAAGTTCCAATACGATAATCAAGTTCCTGTTAAACCTATGACACGTCGCGGAGTTCTAAGTATACTCAACTCTTGTACGATCCCTTTTGTTATGCAGGACCCTATGTACTACGAGCAAAGATGATATTTCAGCATCTATGCCGCTGCAAATACGATTGGGATGGGATAATCCCATACCAACTGAGAGTGCTAATTAGTGGAATCGATGGCTCATTGACCTCCCTACTATAAGGGATCTAAAGGTACCACGTTGTTTTAAACCCATTGGGCTTCACATCAAATCCAGCCAACTACATCATTTTGTCGACGTATCCGAAGCTGGATACGGAGCAGTAATTATAACGTACCTTAGAATGATAGATTCCTACGATAAAAGTCATTGTAGTATTCTGATGTCCAAATCGAGACTTAGTAAACCGTGTTTCGGTAATCAGGGAACAGAGTTTTCCGCACCAATGGCGATACATTGACACAAAGAGTAACCCTGGAGATGACGCATCCCGAGGTTTGACTGCAAGCAGGCGGATGGATTAGCGGACCATCTTTCTTGTGGAAAAGTGAAGAAACATGGCCAACTCAACCACCTTTCAAATGCACAGTACTTGAAGCAAAGGCGGAAATAAAAAAAAAATCGCAAAAAATCTACACAGTTGTGAATAATAATAACGATACTGTAGACCAACACTTAAAATGATACTCTTCCTGGTACCAGCTGAAGCGAGCTGTGGCATGGATTATGCGTTTCAAAATCTTTATGCTTGATTTGATTTATTAAAATATCGGCTCATTACAATTACAACAGAATACGTAAAAATACAAAATGAAACAAAAAGCCAGGATTGTCAAAAGCGAACCCAATCACTCTTTAAAGACTTTCCTTTTAACAGAAATAAAATATAATATGAATATAATATAAATGACGAAATTAAAAAAATAATTAAAATCTAAGACGTTATGAAAAAAAATACAGCAGGGACCAGGTAAAATCAAAAGAAATAGTGTTGGCGAAGACTAGTCTCGAATTCTTGAAACCTGCCAGGAGAGCAAGCTCACTTAAATCTGAAGAAAGACCATTCCAAAGATTACAGAATCTAGGAAAGAGTGAAGATTGAAAACAGACAGTTTGAGCAAAGGGTGGCCTGAATAGAAGATCAAATTTGTGACGAGAAATAGGAGAAAAAAATGTAGAAACAGCTAGATCAATAATAGTGTATAAACATTTGACAACAAAGATAATAGTTTGGAAATCAATCCGAGAAGTCAAAGAAGGAGGATGAAGGAGAGCTAATCTTTCGGCATAAGTAGGACGTTCAAAGTGTTTACCCGGAAAAAAAGTATCTTGTAAGAATGCGTTGTGGTTTTTCAAAGAGATTAAGATGGGAAGCCAAATGTGGAAACCACACAGGAGCACCATATTCCAGAATGGGACGACACAAGGATTTGTAAAGCAGAAGAAGAGAATGAGAGTCATTCGTACCAACAATACGACGGATAATCCTAAAGTCCTGGAGGCAGAAGAGTGAACAGCTAAAATGTGGTCGTGCCAAGAAAGGGTACTATTAAGGATAATGCCCAGGTATTTATGGCTGTTAGAGATAGAGGGATATCATTAAGAGTATAAGGATAGAGAGTGGGATTTTGAGAGCGAGAAACGTGCATAACATTACATTTATTGATGTTAAGTGACATTTTATTTACGTTGGACCAAGAAAGAATATTGTCAAGATCAGATTGTAGGATAAGGAAATCAGAGTTAGATCGAATATTCCTGAAGACAACCGTGTCATCGGCATATTGGAGAATATTAGATTGAAGAGTAGAGGGAAGATCTGAAAAAAAACTATTAAATAACAGAGGGCCTAGTAAAGATCCCTGTGGAACCCCAGATGTTACTTGGGGCCCAATTGGAGGAAGAACCATTAAAAAGCGCTCTCTGTGACCGACCAATTAAGTAAGAAGAAATCAAATTAAGTGTAGTGCCACATAAACCATAGTTGTGAAGTTTTTGAAGAAGAAGAGTATGAGAAAGGCCTTACACCTATCCAGAAATATAACATCGGTTTTGAGAATTACCTTTATCAAGATTAGAAGCTAGGTGATGGTAAAATTGGTAGACTTGAGTAATAGTTCATCGTCTTGGCACGAAACCATGTTGGGCTTTAGAAATAAGACATAGATTAGTTAAGAAGTATATGGGTAGAAAGAAGTCCTTCTAAGAGTAAAGCAAAGAGAAATAGGTCGATAGTTTTTAAGTGTTGCACGATTACCTGATTTGAAAACTGGTACTACATTAGCCCTTTTCCAATCAAGAGGAACTTGACCAAGAGAAAGTGACAGATTATAGATGTTAGAGAGATATGAAGAGATAACAGGACCAGCTAATTTAAGAAATGAAGGAGAAATATTGTCTGGTCCAGGAGATTTATGTACGTTTAACTTAGAAATGGCTTCGGAGACATTAAAGGCAGAGACAGAAAAATCAATTATAGGTGAGAAGCCGATATGTGAAGAGCAGGGAGATATAAGAGTGTCAAAAGCTTCACTGACGGGAGAAAAGTTTTCTTTGTTTGTTTTAATTTTAAGGCGCCTACAACAGTTAGGGGAAAATTCTGGTATTTTAACAGGTACAGCTGAAACAAGAAGAATTGCTCTTTAATCAATATACGATCCCCTTGGACCGGAAAAGGCAGCCAGACTACCAGTTTTCCATGCTATCACTGGATGTACACAGGAAAAAACAGCTTTTAAGATGTATATGAAGTCATCTCCTCACATCATAGAAGCGTTAGTCAAACTCGGAGAAGACAATGTGCCATCTTTCAATGTGAAGGCAGGATGCGAGGAGTTTCTGTGCGGTCTTATTGAAACTAAAAGGGTGTCAGCCAAAGATTCATCAACCCTGAGATGGAAACGGTTCAAAACACTGCCAAATAATCAAGGTGTGGAAAAATTGCCACCAACGTCTGGAGCGTTGCACCAGCACATACTACGTGCACATCTCCAGGCCAATATATATGGAGCCATGTAACTATTGACCCAATAATTCCCGATCCATGCCAAAACTTGGCTGGTTTATAGAGAACGGTAAACTAAGACCAGTATTATACAAGAAGCAAACTGCTCCAGAAGCAGTTGTGGAGCTAATACGGTGTTCATGTTTAAGTACATGTTCCCATAATACATGCACGTGCAAGAAAAACAATCTACAATATACCGAGATGTGTAAATGCGAAACAGACGAGAATAACTGTCACAATATATGACCATTGTTGTCTACATCCGATTCGGACAGTGATAGTGATAACGAAAGTGACGACGAATAAGTAAAGTAATTAAACACAAATATTATTATGTTGTTATGTTGGTTCCTTTATAGCCCATGTATTTAATCAAAGTTAAAGAAAAAACCATTTTATTATGTGGCCATTTCAGATAAAAATGGCGTCCATGTTGGATAAAATGGCGACCATTTTGGTTGAAATGTCAGCCATTGTTCTGTTACACAAATGATGTGAAATATTATTTGAACATTTATTGTTACTTATATGACTGAATTTCCATCTCGATAAAACATCTTTTAATGCCATAAACTTACAATATTTTAAAAAAATTTGTCAAAAATGGCGACCAATTTGAAATTGCTGCCAACCCCCCTTGCCTATAAACACAAAATGGAGAAAATACTTTTTGGATTCAGTGATTTCTATTCTACAACATATCCAATTGTAAATATAGGTGAATAAAAAAATATTTGATTGATATATGTGGCAATTTTAGATAAAATGGTAGCCATATTGGCTAACATGACAGCCATTTTGGGCATAATGGCGGCCATTTTGACTTGTTCAGTTACAAATATGATGTAAAATATTATTTAAACATTTATTGTTACTTTTATGATTGAATTTCTATCTTGATAACATCTTTTAATGTCATAAACTTACAATATTTGAAACAATTTTGTCCAAATGGCGGCCATTTTGAAATGGCTGGCAATCCCCTTTGCGTATGAAAAAAAAATGGAGAAAATACTTTTTGGATTCAGTGATGTCTATTCTACAACATATCTAATTTTTACCAAATATATGTGAATAAAAGTTTAAAAAAATATTTGATTGATATATGTGGCCATTTTAGATAAAATGGTGGCCATGTTGGATAAAATGGCAGCCATTTTGGGCATAATGCCGGCCATTTTGGCTTGTTCAGTTACAAAAATGATGTGAAATATTATGTGAACATTTATTATTACTTTTATGATTGAATTTCTATCTCGATAACATCTTTTAATGCCATATACTTACAATATTTTGTCCAAAATGGCGGCCATTTTGAAATGGCTGCCAACCCCCCTTGCGTATGAAAAAAAAATGGAGCAAATACTTTTTGGATTCAGTGATGTCTATTCTACAACATATCCAAATTTTATCAAATATAGCAAAAAAAAATGCAACTTTCCAAAATATCCTAGACTAGAAAGGTTGAAGTGATTAAAAACTAAGGTAGGATCAGATGATAGGTTACCATTGATTAGAAAACTAGAAGAGTTTAAAGATTTACGTTTACTCTTAACAAAGGACCAAAAACGTTTTAGGTTAGAAGATGAGTCTTCGGCCTGACAGAAGACGGCCTGTGGCGTGTGGGAGGTAGATTAGAAAAGGCCAATGTATCATTCCAAACCAAGCATCAAGTATTGCTACCATCAAATCACCATGTTACCAAGTTAATTGTCGAACATCACCACTTGAGGACGGGTTACGCTGGAGCTGAACGCACTTGGCCGAAACTAGACTAATATTTTGGATTGTTTGAGGTCGCCCCACCGTGAAAGGTATCTTGTTCAAATCCATCATAGCCGAGAGATCTTCTCTTATAACATAGTATGCATTGCCAGGTAAGTATAATCCAATTCCGCCACCCCTTTTATTATGTCTGTTTTTGTAGATAAATCTGTAATTATCAAAAATTATCAATAAAAGTAAAAATCAAATAGAAATAAAAAGTAACAAAAGTGAACTCTACATGAGTGAGTATTAGTTTTTGTATTTCTTTTTAAAAATTTCTCTTTTTTAAACTTTGTTTTCAGGCAAACGGTTCCAAATATTTGCCCCTCTATAGGCAATACTTCTCTGTCCTATATTTGTTCTTTTTAGAGCAATACGGAAATCACTCTTCTTCCGCGTAATATACTCATGTACAGATTCCATTTTTGTAAAAAAAAAGTTAGGCTAAATGAAACTGGTAAATTGCTCATACGGAATTGAAACATAAATACAACAGTGTACTTCTCATACAAGTCAAAAATATTCAATCGGTTTCCGTTATAAAATAAATTTGCTGATGGATGCTGATAATGCACTTTACATATAATTCTGATCGTTTTTTAAGTATATGTTTTAAGTATATGTATTGCAATTTTCATAGTAATGGTATCTATATGATCATGGAATGTTACAAACTGATCAAGAATGACACCTAAGAATTTAATTTTACTAACTCTTTCAATTTCAACATCATTAATACATAAATTATTGGTATCTTATTTCTTATAGATGCTTCTAAATTCGATACTTGGTCTTCTTTGTAACTCCATTTGTTTGCAGTAAACCAATCACTTAATTTACTTAATATTTAAATATTTATTATTTTCAACAATGTCATTTGTATAAATTATAAATAGAACGGCCCAAGAATTGAGCCCTGTGGTACTCCATATTCAATCATTTTTAATTCTGATTTACAGTTAACAGTTTTATTTATAAATATGTAAATAATATATTGCAAATCTCTATCTCAAACATGTTTTTTGTAAACATAAAGTAGGCCTACGTAACATGTATCATATTAGAAATACCAAAAGATTGGAAGTACAAGTTATTTTACTTCTTTTTCTGATCCCTGAAACAGTTCTTATTTAATGTTACCATTTTAAGTTATTATAATTAATGTATGCTGTTTTTATTTCACAAAGTGTTTCTAAATAAAATGTTATTATTGAAATTGAAATGAACGTACGACTCATTTGCATAACAGCTGTTAATTACATTATCCACGTCTTGCCGTTCTAGTTCAGTTTTGAATAGTTCTTTATTGCGACGGGAATAGTTAAGCGTGGTTCCCACTAGAACGCAACGCAGCGACGTACTGACGCAAAGTGATGTATTGCGTAATCACAAGTGGGAACCGACGACGCAACAGCGCTGCAAAAATCGCAGGTTTGATTTCACGCAGGCGGGGGCAAACACAATTATTGGAAGGGCATTTTCTTACGTTGCGTAGGCTGCGTTACGTTGCGTCGCTAGTGGGAACAAAGCTTTACGCTGTAACTTAGGCTATATTATTTTGTGTTCATGTTTTGTTGGAATTTTAACCGATTTATTTATGCAAAAGAGTATAGCGGTCTGAATTATCTGTGTAAATTATTCTTGATTCTATCTGATGATATTGCTTTCGTACGAATATTTTCGATTATTTAAGATGTGTTTGCTGTTACACGCGTTGGCTTGTTTATGATAAAAAAATGTGAGAAAAGGGTATCTGTATGCATCTGTGCGTTACTTTCTGTGTGATTAGCTAAAATCAATATTATAATCACCTGCGAGATATGAGTCTTTATTTTTACTATTAATAATGTCCATAAGTTTACCCAATTGTTCGTTACACTTTTTCGAACATTTATCCGGGGGTCTGTATATGACTCCATATACAATGTTCTTATTTTGATGTTCAACTTCAACAAATGGTGCTTCTGATTGATCCATCATAGCCGAGAGATCTTCTCTTATTGTATAGTATGCATTGTCAGATAAGTATAATCCAATTCCGCCACCCCTTTTATTATGTCTGTTTTTGTAGATAAATCTGTAATTTGGTAGGCTATACATATTAGGTATATCATTTTTTGTTAGCCATGTTTCAACTAGAGCTTAAAGGAAAAAATCTCGGTTTAATAATGATCGAATACAATAGACATTTGGGACACTAAACAAAAACGGAAGTGTTCCCTTAATTTGGGTATTCGGAAATAAAGACAAAATAACGAATACTGGATACCACAAAGAACAATTAATTGATGTGGACTAAAGAAATTGAGGAGAAATGGAAATTGGGGATTGGGCGGCACGGGGTGGTGGTGATGGAACCGCAGTAAAGTTGATTGTATTTATACAGTATAAG
The DNA here is from genome assembly GCF_964355755.1 of Antedon mediterranea. Lineage (NCBI taxonomy): Eukaryota > Metazoa > Echinodermata > Crinoidea > Comatulida > Antedonidae > Antedon > Antedon mediterranea. Next base: position 14,387,205 of record NC_092673.1, on the reverse strand, counting down.
AACCAGACTAAATAAATACAGTAAGAAATTCGGCGATCGGAAACGCTAGCTCTTATTTAGTAACACATTAAACTGTAGTCTACCTCTTATTAAGCTAGGGATTATCAGACAGTTTGCTGAATATTTAGGGATAATCATCGGTTGCGCTGTTAAAATTCATGGAAACTTGTGTGAACAAAACTGGATCGAATTTCTGTCATGAGTACTGATTTGTTGGGCCGTGGGATGACGCCTAAGCGATCTATCTAGACTTATTTTTTCTAATAAATATACGTACCCAGATACACGTGTCTTGTGTCGTATACAAAATATATAGGACTACTGTAATAGTTACCGAAATTACTATTACAACCTCGTCAATGAAAACACAAATATGTATATTTTTATTCACTTATTTATATATGAAAGCGCATACTAAACAGTTTCGTTTGTCTGTAAAATGATGTAATCAATCTGTTTACAGGAGTATTTAAAAACCAAATTGTAGTTTTTTTTTATCTTATGTGGGTTCATCCCACTTTTATTTCCATACCACTGTTCTCTTTACATATATTTTTCACTATACACTATACATATCATTATATTTACAATGTTTGTTTAATCATCTGTATACATATACTTATTTAAAGAGTTTTATTCATTTGTTTACATATTATCACATTGATTACATAGCTTCCTCTTTTTAAACATATTATCTGTAACACATTTTCATTAACAAGCTTATTTTTTTTCTTACATAGTTGTTTTTGATTTTTTTCATCTACCACATTTTCATTTAACAATGCATATTCTCTGTTATACTCATTACTTACTAAATGTTTACTGTTAACATAATATTGTTCTCATCCTTTAACATTAATATTAATATTTTTGTTCTTTAATGTTTACAAAACCAGCAGATCCTTTTTTGCATCTATAACTTCTTAAATTTTCATTTAACTTTTTTACTTTCTTCTCTTATGTGGATTCATTCCACTTTTTTTTTTTTACTTATTTTCTTTAAAAAAAAAAAAAAACTATTTCCATATATTATTTTGTTTATACATACATCATCATTTAACCACATTGATTACATAGTTTCCTCTTTTTATACATATTATCTATAACACATTTTCATTAACAAAGCTTATTTTTTCTTACATAGTTGTTTTTGGTTTTTTTTCATCTACATGCATATTTATTTCATACAATTATAATACGTTTATGTTTAATAAATCTATCCCATGGGTTTGTCCCATTTTATTTTTCTTTGGGTTTATCTATGCAAACATATTTTCATTTAAACAATGCATATTCTCGGTTATACTAATTACTTACTAACTTTTTACTGTTAACATTATATTTTCCTCATCCTTTAACATTGATTTTTTTTTATCTTTAAATGTTTACAAAATTTATTTCCAACAGATTATCCTTTTTTGCATCTACAGTATAACCCATCAAAGTTTCATTTAACTTTTTTTTTCCTATGTGGGTTCATTCAATTATTTTTTTTTACTTATTATTTATTCTATTATTTTTTTATACATACATTATCATTTAACAACATTTGTGTTTAATGATCCATTAAAAAAATTTGACATTTTTTTTTTTTTCTTTTTAACCATTTTATCATTTCAAAATTCCACATGCAGTAAGAATGTGCAAATTACATATATACGGTATATACCTATAATATGAAAGCTTTGATGAAAACACTTCACCACTTAAACCTAAACCTTCTTATCCATCATTTTTTTTTATCATCAATCTATAAAAAGCTTTTCACATTTTGTCTTTTTGTTTTCAAATCATCAAGGTATACATATTTACAAAATATACAGTATAGTAGAAAAAAAAAAAACATAATAGATTCATCATTCATGGTATCTCATTTACATATTTTCTTCCTTAATCTGGTTGAGCATATACAGTATACCTGCAGATTTACATATTTCTTATCTTTTTTTCAGATTTAAACATTTGTAGGAGATTGATTTTTTTTTCTTTTTCCAATAAACTTAATATCTTTACTTTATAAATACAAAATGCTCCTAAAGTGTATAATTTATTTACGTAATTATTGTCAGTTTCAAATAAAAGTCTTTTGAAAGAAAAAACAGGAATATGTATGCTTACTGCTCTAATTATTTCGTTTATCTCTCTCCATAAACATTTTACTGTTATGCACTCTACTAACATATGTTTATCATTCTCAATAACATTGCATGTGTCACAACATGGGGAATTTACAAGTCTCCACCTATGTAATCTTTCATTTGTTGGCAATATTCTGTGCAACAATTTAAAATTAAAATGTGCCAGTTTTTTTTCTTTAAGACCAGAAACTTTCTTAACCCATATTTTTGTCCATGGCATATTACCAAATATGGATTCCCACTTAACCTGTGCCGTAGGTGTAATATATTGAGCATCTATTATGAATCTATATAATTGTCTAGACGTCATATTTAAGACCTTATTGTTTGTAATAGGTATATCATTTACATTAATGTCATGTGTTGATTTTAAAATACATTTCCATTCTTTTGGAATGGCTTTCAATATACATGAATATTCACTGATCCAATTTTGTGTACATCTTAACCTTCTTTTTATCTCTATCGCAGGCTTAAACACATTATTATTTATTACATCATATATTTTTAAAAACCCTGAACTAATCCAGTTACAGTTATATAACGGCTTCTTTTTAATACATATAAACTCATTACCCCATAATGATTGATTAATAATGTCATCATAGCTTATTGGTTCCTTATTTAATCTATTATTACAAGCATTAGCTACTGCTATAGACTTAATAACTGAGAGGTAAAATGGTGGTACGGATATATTACACGGAACTTTTGATAAATTTGAGGTTAATGATTTTGGGCCTATCTTTTCTATATAAAATGTAGGTAAATATTTCCATTTGGCATCATCGTTTTCATACAGTCTCCTGTACCATTTAACTTGGAAAGATATTACCTGAGATCTGAATTCTACCATTTTTAGACCACCTTGACTGTAATTGGCACACATGGTTTTTCTTTTTATTTTCTCTTTCTTAGTTTCCCAAATGAATTTAAAAATTAATTTATCCACCTCTTTTATTACTTTTTCTGGTACTAGCAAAATGCAGGAATTGTATATAATTTTTGAGAGCGCTAATGTTTTTACAATAGTAATTCTTCCAAAAAAAGTGAGGTGTCTTTTCTCCCATGTTTTTAGGGTATTTTCTAATGCGTCTATTTTTTCTTTCCAGTTCTTTTGATAACAATATTCCTTATCATGTCCAACATAGATACCTAATATCCGAATTGGTGTGGATGTCCAAGAAATGTTACCATGTGTGTCCTTGCAGTCTCTTAAACTGCCAAGCCAAAAAGCATTTGTTTTATTCTTATTTAATTTTAATCCAGAAACCTCTCCAAACTTTTCAATAATACTTATGCTGTTATCTATACTATTTATATCCATTAGAAAAAGCACAGTGTCATCTGCTAGCTGTGCAATCTTAATATCTTTAAATATACCATTGCCTGCAGGAACAATCAGGCCTTTGACCATATCGCATGCTCTTATTTTTGTAGCTAGGACTTCAGCTACTAAAATAAACAATAGAGCAGACAAGGGACACCCTTGTCTAATACCTTGGTGCATTGCAAAACTTTCTGATTGCCAACCATTATTTGTGAATATACAATTTGTATTGTTATACAGTGCTTTTACCCAGTTCACAAATGAAATACCAAAATTGAATTTATTTAAGGCTTCTATTAAAAATGATCTATTGACACTGTCAAATGCTTTTTGGAAATCTAAACTTATAAGTATACCTTCAAGCTGTTCATTTTCCATGTAAGTAATTATGTCCTCTATTAGTCTTATATTGTCACCACCAAAGCGACCTTTTACATACCCTTGTTGGTCATTGTTTATTATATACTTTGCAACTCGATGTAATCTTGTTGTAAGAACAAAAGAACCAAATTGTAGTTTGAGAAAAGAAACTACGAAGCATGTTTATGTTATGTTGTGTGCCGTTATGTTTTCACCATTGACAGTCATAGAGTGGAGGTTGGTGTTTGCCTTCCAACCCCAAGGTCGGGTTCAATCCTGACATAGTGCCATGGTTATAACTCACACTCTTTCAACTACACTCGCTAAGCCTCAAATGAGACTTAGTTTAACTGCATGATGCCTATTATTATACTCCACGATAATTATTTGATTAAAGTTTACTGTTCTGCATACTGTACAACACCCGACACTATTTCTAATCTAAGCATTTGTCGAAATAATGCGCCCTCTAACCGAGGAATTTGAAGCTTCAAAATACAGATTGGAATGTTCCATTCATCGCAAAACAATACATTTAATTGTATAAACGTATATATTAAATCTATCAAAATAGTATTTTTTAAATTAAAAAATCGACCTTTCTTCAACATTATCAGGGGCGGACCCAGGGATGTTGGCCAAGTGGCCCGGGCAATACCCTTAATTTCATACTAAATGCTGTTTCTGCCACTAAATTAAAATTGAGTCTCATTTCATCGTATACAATATCCATCCGGAACCAGAACTTTATAGGCTTAGTCATAAAGTAGTTAGAGAGTTGCAGGGCATTTTATCATTGTTAAATGTTTTGATGTTAGCTTTTTGTTAAAATTGGTAAAAGAAGTGATGCTGGCGCCAATGAATTTAACGACCTTCACAATCAAAATATTTCTTTGTAACAAAATTTATTTTAAATGGAACGCTACAAAAATAATCCTCCGCTTCATCACAGCATGAATACCTAATAACCAGACAAGAACGTAACTTTGTCCCATTTTACTATCAATATATTTTCATATCACGCAATCCATTTTTCAACAATATTATAGTAGTATAATAATAACATTTTGATTGAATTGCAAGGGATTAGTTACAGTGTACTTTGAATAAACCATTGGGTAATTTACTGAAAAAAAGTAGTCACGTAGCCTATGTTTTATTACCGGCGGAATAATATAGCCTACAATCCTCTGTTTGCTAGCGCACTGTAGTGACATTTCCGGCGAACTAGAGGTGGGTGAGATTTATCATGAATTTAAAGTAGGCCTACGCGAGTACCATTTGTGGCCATCTAGGGTTGTCATTTAACAATTTGCTTGCTCAAATACTCAGTGTCTACAACCCTGAAGTCTCTGAGCAACCTTCTTAAAATAGTCCTGCGACCGCCCCTGATTATGATGCTGTACTCGAGCTGTTCAATTGGTTTTCAGCTATTAAACAAAAATTATCATAGTAGGAGATAGGAAAATGAGAAGCATCCTCGTATTATTGTGTGCGGGCATTTTCCAAGATGGACATCCATAAACAGTGTATCCCACGATCGGAAAACACCCCTATTTAGGCAAATCGTTGAACCTAAATTCGTTTTAAATGTCATTAACTAATTATCAAACTCAATTTAATTAGTAAACAAGATATAACAATACATACAGAAAATACGAAAATATTCGACTAATTCGCACCAACGCTGTGTAAGTACATTGCATATGTTTTTAAACTCAATTAATTAATTATAATAATGAATGGAGTTCCTTCACTATTCATAATAATAATAATAATATTTATTGGTTACTCTCTTTTAAAACGGAGGAACAAGAGGTTCGATTCGACCCATACAAAATGTTTACAAAATAAAATCATAAAATGAGAGAATTGTATTTGTAACAAACATCAAGTTTGCACCTTATTAGCTTCAATATAGTTTACGTAAACCGTTCCTCTAAATGAGTTGAGACTACCTTCACTAAATTTACTCCATACGGTCATACAGTACACATTAACGTAATGCGATTTAATTCAATATTACTATTAAGGGTACGGCGTTTCTTTTTACTACCAGATGTTTATTATATAATTTGTTTTTCATCACAAAATCAAACAAAAAATTCAAAATAATTATAATGATTTTATCATCATCTAGTACGCTTTTCGTCTTACGTTCGCTAATCGTTGCCATTATTCTCTTTCGGTGGCCCAATGGCCTTTCATTTAACCTTTCGATTAATGTATTTACTTTATTTGTCTTTATTTTATTTTTCCTATCCATGTAGTTTTGGGACTGCCAAATGGTATTTTTCAATTCCGCTATTTTCTTGTATACATCGGAAATATATATATCATTCATCGTTATTATTTAAAAAATAGATTATAATAATTATGATACTTTCTGGCTTGACACTGGTAGAAAGTTGGTTAAATTTTAAATTCTTCTAAATTTCTTGAATCCAGGTAAGTTTGGGTTTTCCCGCGTGAAAACTAGAAGAATAAGAAGTATAGCGTTAAGTCGGTGTTTGAATTGGTGATTGATGGATAGGAATGAGGTTGTTGTATGTGGTGGAATGAGGGATTAGGGTAGTACAGTATAGATAAAGATATGAGACAGAGAAGGAGAAGTGCTATGTTGAGCAAGGAAAGGATAGGAGAAAATGTATATGGAAAACTAAACAGTACAGGAGAAGAAAGTAATTTGTGTTGTGGTGATGTAGAGCAGAAGCCCAAATGAACTAAAGTGATATACACGGAGTAGTAAAGTAAATAGTGAGTTGAAATGATAATACTAATAGGCTGTATTTGAAAATATTGAGAACCTTTATTCAGTTATTGGAGATTAATTGCAACTGTATATGAAAATTGAAGAAAGAAATAACTGATGAAAATAGCATAGTAGTTGAATTGTACTTGAAGTATTGAGACCTTATTGGAGGTTAATATTGTATGCAGAAATTACCAAGAGCAACATTAATTGCAGTAAATTAGTTGCAGGTTGTGAATAATAATTATTGGTAATACCAGCAGAACGGGAGCAAAGTCATGGGAGTTCTTCAACGTTTGCAGAAAATTATTGACAACCATTTTAACTTGTATCTTTCCTAGTTTAGGCTATTTATATGAAGAGGACATTTTGTGAGGTTTGATTACTCGTTTATTTATTCATTCTGGTGTATTCGATCCTATAAATGTACTTGTAGGGGATTTTCTTGGCGTTGTTTGATAATCTCGAAAGGGTTTAGGAAGATTGGGGATTTATAAAAATTGTGCTTGAAATAGGGATACTGTTATGGGTTGATTACCGTATTGCTTGGGAATTGGGTTGAGTTTTTTGGGGGAAATTTGTTTTTGTCGGGATTCAGAAAAAAAGAATGATTTTGCCAAACGTTATTATTGAATTTTCTAATATATATAATTGAGAGTTGTACAGTTGTGGCTATTTTCCTTTGTTCACCGATGTTTCAAATAATTTACATGCCCGAAAGAGCCGTAGTTACGGCTGTGTGATACCAATATAGTACCACCTCTATTAAGGTGACAATTCGTTGGGTCTCGAGGAAGAAACAGGCCAGCTTGGATAACTCAAGAAATGGTTATTATGGCTCGTAAAAAGAAACGAATGCTAAAAAAGGCTTATCGTCATCCTCATAACCCAAGTAAGATGGACAAATATAGAACGTTTAGTAATAAATTAAGAAACCTAACAAAAAAAGCTCATTTACAATATATTAGGAAATTAAGTGTCGCCTGTGTAAATGGTGACTCCAAACGTTTTTTTAGTTATGTTAAGACTAGGCGTAAGACTGGACAAGTCAAAAACCTTGTTTTTAACGGTATACCATTGGTTTCCGATATTGATGCGGTAAATGCATTTTCCACATTCTTTGCGTCAAACTTTAACGAACCTAATCGTAATTTCAATGTTAACCATGAGATCTGTAATTGTGTTCACCCAGATATTGTTCCCCTTAATAACATTAATATTACTGAAAAAACTATTTTCGAGGCTCTATTGTCATTGAAACCCAACAAATCCCCTGGACCAGACGGGATTACACCTACAATGTTATCCATGCCAGCTCCAATTATTGCCCCAGTGTTGTGCAAAATGTTTAACAAGTTCTTAACGGATGGCTTTGTACCAAAAGATTGGAAACTCGCGAATGTCACTCCTATTTTTAAGTCAGGTAATCGGAACGATGTTAATAATTATCGACCAATATCGCTATGTTCTATTATAAGGTAAGGTTTTTGAACGTATTATAGCAGATAACATTCTTTTTCATCTTCAATTTTTTGGATTTATAAGTCCCACGCAACACGGGTTTTATCCGGGTAGATCGTGTATTACACAGGCCTCAGCGTTATATCATGATTGGTCACAAACAATGGAAGTTAGACAACCTCCTGTAATTGATGCAATATTCCTTGATTGGGAGAAGGCCTCTGACCATGTTTCCCATGATTTAGTAATCAAGAAACTGCACAACATGGGAGTATGTGGATCTCTCCTAAATTGTCTTCACTCCTTTCTCAGTGACAGATTCCAACGTGTTGTTCTTAATAAGGAGCATTCTGATTGGGATAGAGTGGGCTCGGGTGTTCCTCAGGGATCAGTGTTAGGCCCGCTTCTATTTAATCTCTTTGTTTATGACCTACCTCTAAATACCTCTTCTGTTATGAAGCAGTATGCAGACGATACAGTAATTTATAAACCTGTATTCAGTCGTCATGATGCACTTACCTTACAACAGGATCTTTGTAAAATTTCCAAATGGTGTGAGGATAATAAAATGAAATTAAATGCAAAGAAGTGTAAAGTCATGCACATAACTAGGAAACGTAATTATATCCCTCATTTTATTTATACAATCGAATCCAATCCCCTTGAAGCTGTTAATTCACATAAATATCTTGGTATTAATTTCTCACGTGATTTAACATGGTCTGCTCACGTTAATGATGTATCGATGAAATCTATGAGAATGCTTGGGTTTATCAAACGGTTTGTAGGTTTCAATGACACCGACATTTTACTACGACTTTTTAATGCACTATGTCGACCTGTTATTGAATATGGTGCTCCTGTGTGGGATCCACATCAAAAACAACATAATATAGCTATTAACAAGTCATTAAGACGGGTTACTAAATTGTGTGTTGAAGGCGATTTCACTGACAGGCTTAAGATACTAAATTTACCAGATATGGTTCTAAGAATGAAATTTCATCGTATAATTTTTGTAGTTAAGTGTTTGCATAATTTAATTGATTTTGATATATTTGAATACCTTACAATTAATTCTCGGTATCCAGAGTCCCTCACCTTTAAACACATGTATGCTAGAACTAATGCATTTAAATACTCCCTGTTTGTTAATTTTCCTCGAATATGGGAATGTATCCCGCATGAAGTTCGTAACAAAGTCCTGTTTAACTTTGGGGGGTTTAGAAGGGATTTGAAAAAATGTATTACTGATATCGAATTCATCTAGACTATCACTGTGTTTTATGTCTATTGCGTTTTTCGTACTATTAGTTGGGAAAGCCACTCGACAGTGCAGTTCTTTTGAACTGATCCACTTTTGGTTACCCGCAGGTGCTGATAGTACTTTTGTTCTGTTTTGTTGAATGATGCCGTACCTTGTTTATGATTTTTGTATGTTACCTGGAAATTGAATAAAATAAAAAAAAAATAAAAAAAGCCCCGTTAAATACGGTTTCTATTGTAACTAAATTCTACTAGGTCCGGTAAGATATTAAACATCTTTGTTTTCTACCAGTCCAGATCTGTTATTCTGCTTTCACTTTACCTACTCTTTCTAAAAAATAATCTTCAGTATTTTGTTTTCGTAATTTAATGTAAATTTACTTTTAATCTTTGTCAGATTCTTAACAGATCGTCAAAAAGTGTAAATAATGTCAACAATTGAGGAACATCCTACCATTGGACTGCATACATCTATCACAGACATGCCACCACTTCTTCTCCAAAAAAAAGCGGATAAATTTGGGTGCAAGGTGACTGATAAAGAGTTCCCACTCAAGATGGACTTGGAGGACCCCATCGCATTCTTGCGGAGAGAATTTAACGTTCCAAAAATGAGAACTTTACCCGGAGGTAAGTTGATCCATAAACCCCTAAACCACGTTTAGTGCGAGAACTAGTCGGAAAGATGTAACATCTTGGTCAACTGGCTTCACTCTATGCCTGCCTAGGCCTATACTTTTACACTATTACTCAAAGTTCATTCCAATATACACTAACCAAAAAACTGCTATCAATAAAATCACGACTTATCATATGTCATATAGGCGTATGCAAAATTGCCGTCTGATACATATCATTTCAACGATATGACTTGACGTTTATTGACATTTTATTTTGTAATGTTAATTTTTCTTGTGAATCGAGAAAGAAATAAATAAGAAAAAAAAACATTGCATAGAGGAAAGTATTTAGTCCTGGCTGCCACTTTGGTAAAATGTGTTTTTAACATTATCTATATATATATATATATATACATACAAGGAAGTCAAGCATTTCGGGTATAATATATTTTACACAATTTCATTTGAAGCTATAAAACGTTATGATTTTCCCCATAAAATCCACTTAAATTGACTAGCATACCAGCATAATAATGAAATATCATATACAGTAATAATAATTATTATTGTTTGGAGAGAAAATGAATTATTTATAATCATCTAGGCCTACATTGAATATGCATGAGGCGTGACGTGAGAATTGACTGTAACATAGTGTCTTTTTTTTTTAACTGTGCTATCTAATCGAATTAGTACCATTGCTAAGAGCTATTAGGTTTTACCATTAAAAAACATTACATTTAATTGCCAGTAAATATATAATTTAGGTACAATTTCTGATCTATTTGTCCAAGCTCTCTAAGTTTATAAAAAGTAATCATAGACATACTATTATAATCTTTTAGATATAATGAATAATTGATGATCCTAATGCCATTAGGAATTTGAAATCAGCACTGCTGATTCTTATGGCATCCCTGCATCTAGTGTCTATTGACGCATGCCTTTCCTTTGGTCAAGGTGGGCACTAGGCAAGAGAAGCCCTTGATCAATGTTAGGACCAATCAAGTGTGCTTTAAACATTCCTGGCTTAGTTTCATCCATCATTCAAATGAATGTAAAACTAATTGACAAAGTCGTTCACGTCAGACTAAACTTAAACTATTTCAAATCTAATTTGTCAAGTAAATATTGTTTTTGTGTCCTTAAATCAAACATAATCTGTCAAAATGTCTTACTAAAAATAATCTCTTTCCAATCATACATTTGTTTCACATAGTATTTGCCATTACGTTGCTAACCATGGTATTCTAGTTAACCAGTTAATGTAAAGTGATACAACACCAGCGGTAATCTGGCTGGTTTAGACAAAAATGTTCCATTTTGTAAATGGCGAAAATAATAATAAATTGCTGGTAAACACATAACACAACTATATAATAATAATTTTTTATCAGTGGACCTATCTTTAGTCGACGGAGAGGAAGATTGCATTTACATGAGTGGTAATTCATTAGGGTTGATGACTGCTACAACGAGACATTATCTGAACAACGAACTAGACAAATGGTCTAATATGTAAGTAGTCGCATTCATACCTAAAGTATCTTTTTGTATTACTTTATTCAGGGCCGTATATAAAAGAGGTAACTTTAACTTTAACTATACATTGGACATACATTCTCTGGACTAGAATGGGTATAGAAATATGTGTTGACTAAAACCATTTAATTACGAATTGAAAAGATACAACAAGTTATAACCTGATCACCACATATTGATATATCGCTAGTACGTTAATTGATATTCAACTTTTATATATTGTATTTCAATATTACTATGCTAAAATTAGATTCGTTTTGAGATTTTCTTCAATTCTGTAGAGGTGTACATGGATATTTTATGGGTGAAATACCATGGAGCAAAAGCGATTTAAAAGTACAGGCAGATATGGCCAGGATAGTTGGTAATGAATTAATTAATAAAGATCACGACGACGGCGGGGACGACGATAATGATGATGATGATGATGGATGACAATGAGGATAAATGGGGTGGTGCATTGATAATTGATAGACGATGAATGGCTTGATTGATGTTTCACCAGAATGTAATCACCTGTAATCACCTGTAATCACCTGTCTTGTCGGGCTCGTAAGTAGACCATACATTTCTGTATGGTACATGTCATGCCCTCCCAATTTCATCAAGTCATCACTGCATGGTTTTTCTTTTTTTTTTTTTTTTTTTTTTTTTTTTTTATTCGTTTCCTTGATTTAAATTCTTCTGCAATACACTTTATCCCATAAAGTAAATTTGTTGTATTTTCTTTCAATGCATTTATCAAGTTTATTTTTAAAGGCGTTTACTGTGGTAGTGTTAACGGCTTCCTCTGGTAGACTATTCCATAGGTTAACAATTCTGTAAGAAAAATTGTACTTGCGGATATCCAGTTTAGGTTTAATGTCTAAAAGCATACAGTACTATGTGACCATTACGGAAAGCTTGGTAATTGTATCTATTAATTTTAGGTGCTAAGACTAGTGAAGTGGCTGTGATGAATGCACTCACTGTAAATCTCCACATTTTACTCGTGAGTAGAAATTGAAAATATGATATACTGTATATGATTATTAAGAGAAGATAGATTTTGATCTAAAAGAGTTGTTGTCAGATATACTGTAAAAATAATATATTGATAAATTCTTCGCTTTGCTCGCGTACTATCTAGATCGTGCTACAGATGGTTTTTCAATACAATGAAGTTTCTGCTTAATAACTGGCAATTTTCAAATGTGTGTCGCAGGACTCAACCTGTTGTCCACATAAACCGAATGAACACCTACAACACATAATTGGGTTTATGTTGTCAAATAGACCCTGGGAATTAACTCTAAAAAGGAAATTCATAAAATGAGTCCAAATATTGAATCAAATTTAAGCAAAACCAACATTGTGTTTTGTATGGTATCGCTCTCATCGAGACTGACACATTACATGAAATAGTGGCAGTGGCATAGTTTATTCCACAACTACACTTTTTAAAATAACTTTCCAAAATTACAATTGTTATTTTGGGGATCTCCATACTAAACACAGAAAATAAAGTACCTTGACTACCCAAACTCTTCTAGGGAAATCTCTCAACAGCACCAAAGATAAATTAACGTATTTAAATTAAATAAATGTGTTTTCTTTTTAGATTTCATTTTACAAACCAACCGAATCCAGAAAAAAGATCTTAGTGGAATCAAATGCATTTCCTTCAGATCAGGTAATGAAATCGAAATCAAAATTAATTTATTTTTATAAAAATAGTATATAAATTGTAGGCCTATAAATGCCAATCCCAAAAATCCAAAAGAGAATATTCATATTGAATGGTTGAGGCACGCTGAGTGTTAGTTGGCGGTAAACACATTTTTATCACAACAATATAAAACATTTTCTTTAATTATTTGACTCCCAGGTTCAAAGGATAACACACTTACTATTACTGTATTAGATGGTAAAACTAGTGGATATTTTAAAGAACATAATTTTATACTCGTGAATAATTTTTTGCAGTATATGATTGAAAGTCAAATAAAACTGCATGGTGGAAATCCAGAGGATTGTATCATTTATGCAAGCCCAAGAGAGGTATAAATCAATTAATTCAATTCAATTTCGACCACAATCAACATAGTATGTACATTGACTAAACAAATAAAACAACAACAAAATAGTGTCATTTGGTGGACGAGGGACGACATAGACACTCAATCAAGTCCGTACTGTCTCTTTAGAATTTTTAATGAAAAGTTGTTTGAATGTTGAATATGTTTTTGCAGATTTTAGGATATATTGTGACATCTACAAATGTTGATCCACAACATTTGTTCATGTATTGTAAAGAGAATGTTTACTTTTACTAGAGATTGGTCTAGTTTACAGTGATGCCGCTGACGTATAAGTAGTATTTGCATTTTTGATGTTGCTAAGAATCTCTATTATTCTTTTAGAACACATTTTAGTACTTTTTCAAAAATTTCTATATTGGAGAAGTACCTGTATTTGTAATGTTAGTTTGTGCTGTTTTAAATAGGGAGAAGTTAATATACGAATGGAGGATATACTAGTGTTAATTGAGAAGCATGGTTCTGAGATTGCAACAATAATGTTTTGTGGTATCCACTATTATACAGGTCAATTGTTTGACATGCAGGCAATTACAAAAGCTGGACATAGTAAGGTAGGTAGCATCTCAAACCTTGTTGTGCTTACGAGCCCCAAGATTTGAATGCTGGTGGAACAGTACTTGTATCGAGTTTAAGGAATTGATTAACATGTTTAAAAAGCATTGATTTATTTTTTAACTTGATTGATTGATGAATAAATAAAAAATAGGTGGTATGCTAAGAATCAACAATATCAGCATGCTAAGAATTATAATTGTTAATAAAATAGTAGGATCGTTCTGGGTTTGTATAGATATTTTGTATTGAAAATTTTAAAATTTTCTGAACTTGAATGACCTATAAAATATTATTCATACATTTATCCATTCATTAATTTTTGTCCTTTTCCTCAATTTTAAGGGTTGTTTTGTAGGCTTTGATCTTGCACATGCCGTTGGCAATGTTGAGTTGTGTCTTCATGATTGGGATGTTGACTTTGCTGCTTGGTGTAACTATAAAGTTAGTTCTTCAATTCCAATTATTTCTTAATCTCATTGAGAACTGTAAAAGGAATAGCGTTTTCGAGAGTTTGACACTTCTTCCTGAACTATTAATTTAGCATTTTGATTTAGCTTTTTGCTTATGTGTTTGTATCTTAATCGAGTTTCAATAATTTTGTTAGAAATTCAGTTTTTATTTTTGTTTATCACGTCACTTAAAAATGAAAAAAAAATTGGTCAAAATGAAAGTTAAGCAAGAAACAAAGCTTGACAGTTTATGGCCAAATGCATAGAAAAAAATATGTTTCCATTATTCCAGAATTACACTATGATGATGTATACTTTTTATATGTTTTTCTTTGCAGTATATGAATGGTGGGGCTGGTTGTGCAGGTGGTGCGTTCATACATGAAAAACATTCAGACACTGATAAACCAAAGTAAATAGGCTCCGTATTAGAAATTAATTAAAACAATGTATGTTCAGTTTTTTATACTTTCTATATTGTATATGGATGTTGCTGATACCAGTAAAAATAAAATAGAAATGTTACAGTTTCTTCTCTAGGCTCTATACATAATTACTATTCGAGGAACATTTTTGCCAGTTTATCTAGACAAATGCTACAAAGTACCACCTTGTTGCTACACATTGATCAAAAGGTATAGCTAATACAAAACGGTTTCCTACTCCAAATTGGCATAATCTGTATACTCATCCAATGATTGTCAAAACACTCTCTATTTAGGAGTATCTAGGGTTTTTCAGGGTATACATTAAGCCACATTGCTAGAGCTGTATTAATTAATCGTGCACAAGGTTCTCCATATCGTTGAGATCTTTTTCTTCCGACAGTCTAGGCCTACTATTGCTGGTGTATTGCTTCTTACATTCTAGTAATCATGCAATATGTTTCTTGTCATTGTAGATTGAGCGGTTGGTGGAGTAATCGAGAAGAAACAAGATTTGAAATGAGTAAAAGTAAGTTGTAAATAAAATACTTTGTGTACATTAATGTATTAATATGATATTTGAAGATTCATTTTTTTTGCATTGTGTGTGATTTTGTTTTGATCCTTTTAGTGACGTGTTACGGATAAGCTGATACTTTATTATATCTCTTTTATATTAGAAGCACCCCAATAGGATGTGTAACGACTAGGCCTACAGTACACAAAAAATTAAAATATAAGAACTAAATACACCATATTTCTAAATATGTTTTGTAATGACATTTGTGGTAAAGCATAATGTGCACTGGAAAAAAATAACAAATTAAATCACTGAAAAAACTAGTTGAGATCTTCAAATATTATCTTATAGGCCTACAGATTTTTAAAAATAAACTAAGAAAAGAGAAAAATAAAATTTGAGAAGGAATTGTATTATAGGGCCTATATAATATGTCATGTTGTGAGTTCCATGCCTTAGTAAGAAATATTTTACAATGTTTGTAAAAATTACTCACTTTTGAATAATGCCTAAGTATAGGCCTACTAATTACTGTAGTATCAAATATCTGAATACAAGTATCTGAACTGATGTATAGTAATAATGTTCATATTGACACATAATTTCTGTAAATATTATTCAATACAACATCCATATTTATATAGACATAGACCTGTCGCCTGGAATTGAGGGCTATCGTATCTCTAATCCCTCGATTATGGCAATAATTCCATTAAAGGCCAGCCTTGAGGTTCGTCATTTTTATAACATTTTACTTTATCTTTAAATTAAATTATACTTAGTGATTGTGTATATTTTTGAATAATTGTAAGAACCAATTATCTAAGAACACTTAAAATGGTGTTTAATTGTTCCTAATCGTGTTACACACAAAAATGATTAATCAAATTAATATCTTAAGATAACCAGAAAAGGTAGAAGTTATAGTAAATGAACCATTTAAACTACATGGAGAACGAAGGCAGCGGACTTTAAAGCTTCCATATGAGAGCTCACCAGAACAGAAATTAGTGAACTTGTGTGAAAAGGCATATGTCTATCCTACCAACATATAAAGTAAAATGCTTAGGTTTTTTTAACGTGTAAATCAATCGCGGTTCTTTTTATTTGCAGGTTTTTAATAAAACAAGTATGTCAGATTGCGTTTCAAAACAAGTACTTCTGACTGGTTATTTTGAGTATTTATTAAATAAAACATTAGTTAAGAGTGTAGTGGAACCAGGAAAGCCTTACATCAACATCCTGACACCATCAGATCCAAAGCAAAGAGGATGTCAGTTGTCGTTGGTGTTTTCAATTCCTGCCAATCAAGTTCAAGTAGAATTGAATAAGAGAGGAGTTACGGTAAGTGCGTTGAGGTTGTTTGAAGTCTAGGAGTATTCCAAAACACTGTAATTTTATTTAAAAAGTACCGTACACAAGTCATGTAGGCCTACAAATGTTATCAAAATGATATATAGCATTCAAACATAGCATTGATCTAATTTTTTTCTCTTTTTTCGATTTTATTCCTTAATGTAATATTTGAATTTTCCCTTATTAATCTGTGAAATATTTTGAAGGTAAAGTGTCACATATTCAATAAGCCATCGATATCCCGATTGTTGCTCTTTACTCCTAGCCTGACGTCAGGATCACAAATGGATTCCAGAGGCTCCGATTGACATTTAGTCTTAGAAATACATAATTCATGGTTTTCACTATATATTTTATATTTATCTCTTACTTTTATAGAGTGATAAACGTGAACCAGATGTCCTTCGATTTGCTCCATTTCCTTTGTACACAAGGTATAATGACGTTTATCGTCTCGTTTATGCAATACAAGATGCTATGAATGCAACCAAATTAAACTAAATGTATTATATGCCTTGTGGAACCAAATGATTTTCATGACAAGTTTCACAATTACTATCTTATATTCAGAAATATTAATTATTTAACTATATTATATTTTACATAATGTTTATATTGTACTGTATACTATACTCAATATCTATCAATCAATCACTAATTATGTTATTATCAGGCCTACTAAAGTGGCCGTTTGTTTCTGTTTCATGTCACGTTTTGAAAATTAATATTTGAATGCCTTTGGACCAAGCAATCTTATTTTTAGTATAAATCGCATAAACTCGCATAAAAACACGATTCCTTAGTACCAGGTGAAAATTTGTTTATTTTATCAACAAGTAATTTAGGCATGGAACTCAATTATTTTTTCTATCTTTTGTGTTTTTTATTTTTTATTTTATTCAAACAAGGGTACGGCATCATTCAATAAAACAGAACAAAGGTACTATCAGCACCTGCGGGTAACCAAAAGTGGATCAGTTCAAAAGAACTGCACTGTCGAGTGGCTTTCCCAACTAATAGTACGAAAAACGCAATAGACATAAAAACACAGAGAAAGTCTAGATGAATTCGATATCAGTAATACATTTTTTAAAATCCCTTCTAAACCCCTCAAAGTTAAACAGGACTTTGCTACGAACTTCATGCAGGATACATTCCCATATTCGAAGGAAATTAACAAACAGGGAGTATTTAAATGCATTAGTTCTAGCATACATGTGTTTAAAGGTGAGGGACTCTGGATACCGAGAATTAATTGTAAGGTATTCAAATATATCAAAATCAATTAACTTATGCAACCACTTAACTACAAAAATTATACTATTAAATTTCATTCTTTGAACCATATCTGGTAAATTTAGTATCTTAAGCCTGTCAGTGAAATCGCCTTCAACACACAATTTAGTAACCCGTCTTAATGACTTTTAGCTATATTATGTTGTTTTTGATGTGGATCCCACACAGGAGCACCATATTCAATGACAGGTCGACATAGTGCATTAAAAAGTCGTAGTAAAATTTCGGTGTCATTGAAACCTACAAACCGTTTGATAAACCCAAGCATTCTCAGACCATGTTAAATCACGTGAGAAGTTAATACCAAGATATTTATGTGAATTAACAGCTTCAAGGGGATTGGATTCGATTGTATAAATAAAATGAGGGATATAATTACGTTTTCTAGTTATGTGCATGACTTTACACTTCTTTGCATTTAATTTCATTTTATTATCCTCACACCATTTGGAAATTTTACAAAGATCCTGTTGTAAGGTAAGTGCATCATGACGACTGAATACAGGTTTATAAATTACTGTATCATCTGCATACTGCTTCATAACAGAAGAGGTATTTAGAGGTAGGTCATAAACAAAGAGATTAAATAGAAGCGGGCCTAACACTGATCCCTGAGGAACACCCGAGCCCACTCTATCCCAATCAGAATGCTCCTTATTAAGAACAACACGTTGGAATCTGTCACTGAGAAAGGAGTGAAGACAATTTAGGAGAGATCCACATACTCCCATGTTGTGCAGTTTCTTGATTACTAAATCATGTATAATTGCATCAATTACAGGAGGTTGTCTAACTTCCATTGTTTGTGACCAATCATGATATAACGCTGAGGCCTGTGTAATACACGATCTACCTGGATAAAACCCGTGTTGCGTGGGACTTATAAATCCAAAAAATTGAAGATGAAAAAGAATGTTATCTGCTATAATACGTTCAAAAACCTTACCTATAATAGAACATAGCGATATGGGTCGATAATTATTAACTTCGTTACAATTACCTGACTTAAAAATAGGAGTGACATTCGCGAGTTTCCAATCTTTTGGTACAAAGCCATCCGTTAAGAACTTGTTAAAAATTTTGCACAACACTGGGGCAATAATTGGAGCTGACATGGATAACATTTTAGGTGTAATCCCGTCAGGTCCAGGGGATTTGTTGGGTTTCAAGGACAATAGAGCCTCGAAAATAGTTTTTTCACTATTATTAATGTTATTAATGTTATTAAGGGGAACAATATCTGGGGGAACACAATTACAGACCTCATGGTTAACATTGAAATTACGATTAGGTTCGTTAAAGTTTGACGCAAAGAATGTGGAAAATGCATTTACCGCATCAATATCGGAAACCAAGGGTATACCGTTAAAAACAAAGTTTTTGACTTGTCCAGTCTTACGCCTTGTCTTCACATAACTAAAAAAAACGTTTGGAGTCACCATTTACACAGGCGACACTTAATTTCCTAATATATTGTAGATGAGCTTTTTTTGTTAGGTTTCTTAATTTATTACTAAACTTTCTATAATTGTCCATCTTACTTGGGTTATGAGGATGACGATGAGCCACTTTTAGCATTCGTTTCTTTTTACGAGCCATGGTAACCATTTCTTGAGTTATCCAAGCTGGCCTGTTTCTCTTTTTACTTTTGACTTTAGGGATACAATCATTGATAGTGGCGAGAAAGAGGTCTTTAAAATTTTCCCACATTTCCTCACAGTCTGATTGTTCCAGGCACAGACCCCAAGGAACCGCCCCCAACGTTGTAAAAAGATCGTCATGGTCACATTTACTATATTGATAATAATATCTATCTACAGGTTTAACTTTACTGCGTCTAGCGTTAATATTAAAATAAACCCCAAGGTGGTCACTTGTACTGAGACCGGGATGACTTCTGAAATTTCATACAATGTCAGGGTTATTGCACAAGACCAGATCAATATTGCTACTTTTGGTGTTAGAAACACGAGTATAAAAATCAACAAATTGTATAGTATCAAGTGGAGCAATAATTTCTTTAAATTTCTTATAAACTAAGGGACTATCGACACCGTAATCATAATTAAAATCACCAGTTAAAATTACCACAGTACTTATGTAAAATAGATAGGATAGAATCAACGACATCGTGGAATTGATTGAGCCAATCGTCATTTGAACGCGGTGGCCTATAAACAACACATTAACGTTAAAAAAAAACACGTTAAAATTGTTATTTACAGTTATTTCAATAATTTTGACCTCAATGTTAGTAGGAAAGTCAACAATAGAGGATTTAAATGAGTTCTTCAAAGCTAACAGAACACCACCACCGTGTTTTGATCGGTCTTTTCTGTACACTACGAATGAGTCTGGAAACAGTTCCGTACTATCAATAGGAGTCCAGCCACGTTTCTGTGACAATCAAGATGTCCAATTCATCAATTGCGATACGCGCATGGAATTCTTCGATCTTATTCACCACACTTCTGGCGTTAAATAAAGCAACTTGAATAAGGTTTGTTTCAATGATGGAAGAATCAGTTGATGTATTGCTGAATGCAAGTGACAATATACTGTTGTTGTTCAATGATTTGTCAAAAAATGAGTCCGATAGTTGTGGTAGGGAGCAGATGTTACACGCCCATGGATTATCTTGATAAAACACATAACTATCGCTGCTCATAGGTATGCACTTGATATGAAATATGTGATGACGTTCACAGCAAATCAGACATTTTTTATTGCGTCTCGCATGTATTCTTCGTACTATTACCGTTTCCAATATGCTGGCTCTTGTTCCTATGCATCCGCTCTGGGCCTGGGTGAGGATGAATGTCGCCACTAACCAACAAACATAGGCTAAAAGTCGAATAATGATTGGCGTAATATCTCACAGGCCTACTTATATATCGTTTTCTTGTGGTGTTATTAATGCTAGCACATGTATGCAAAAAAAGAGAACACGACTCACCGACACGAATGTTATAGTGAACATTTTCGTTATGATAGCTGAGTTGACGAATCAGACAATCAAATGAACCTGGTTGAAATATGATTGATCTCAGAAATAATGTGCAGAGTAATGTCATCAAACAACTAAATAGAGCCATTATGTTGTTAAATAAGGCAACTCAAATAGGTCCAGATATATGTTTGTTGTACCGGTACAGCTAATCAACGCGCGAGCCAGTGTACTACAGTAACTACACTGTACTACAGCAGCTGGTTTGGCGCGAAATGCAAATCACGGCGTGATCCGGAATTCCTTATAGTAGGCCTGTTAAGTGACCAGATCCTTCAAATTGTGATAACATTCTGAATCTTTGCACAGTTATTCATTAGGGTGTCAAAAATATGAAATGGAAGGGTTGCACAAAATTTGGTCAGGGGAAAGCCGCCATTTTGAAATCCAAAATGGCGGCTTTCCCCTGACCAAATTGTTCACTTTTCAGGTATATCTCTGCTAAAGAGGCACCTAGAGTTCTGATTTTAGGTGCAAATTATATGGTAATGGGGTCACCAAACATATTGGTATAACTAACATTTTAATTTCATGGTGGCCATTTTGGATTTCAAAATGGCGGACTTTAAATTTTCACTTTTTAGGTATATCTCTGCTAAAGAGGCACCTAGAGTTCTGATTTTAGGTGCAAATTATAATTATGGTAATGGGGTCACCAAACTATCTCTGCTAAAAAGGTACACAGTGCTCTGATTTTAGGTACAAATTATATGGTAATGGGTCACCAAATATATTGGTATTTAACTAACATTTTGATTGCATGGTGGCCATTTTGAATTTCAAAATTGCAAGCTCAAAATGTTTCAGTACGGTACCTACAGTTATAATTTTAACTTTAATAACAATATATTTGGAATCCTTATTATCACAAACATAGGTACTGTATAGACATAATTTCTAACCTACTATGTTACTTATATGTCAAGTTATAAGCCAAAATACGTTTTAAATGGCGACCATCTTGAATTCCAACATGGCGACTGAAATAGAATATTTACAACTTTCATTTTCATTTCATTCATTTTATTCATCAAAAAAACATAAAAATCATAAAACATGTCAAAGATAAAATGCATAAAAGATGAAAAGGATCAACAACAAAAGCTAAAAGCTTGTACAACGTTGAAGACCTAAAAAAACTAACAGCTAAAACTATAAAAGGATATATACAATATATTAACATATAAAAATAAAATAACAATGACATCGGCAGAAATTAAGATTTGTACTTATTAATTAGATTCAACTTATACAATTTTTCAAAAACATTGATGGATTTTGCATTTTTAAAAGTCATATCTAAGTTGTTCCAGACATGAGGACCCAAAACAGCAATACTATGACTTGTAGAAACTAGTCTTTGAAGAGGAGGTCGAAGTTTACATTTTCCTCTAGTATTGTACTTATGACCATTACCATTATTAACATTTTTAAGGTTTAAAAATCGTAAATCAGGATTATTCAATATTCGGAACATAAAAATGCCAATTTGGTAATTATGAATATCGTCAATTTTTAATACATTATGTATGTGGAAGAGAGGACTTGTTGGTGCACGATAATCAGACCAAGTTATAGCTCGTATCGCTTTTTTCTGGAGTTTATCAGTATAAGAAGCATATTAATTAAACCAAATAATGTTACAATAGCTGACAAGAGGTTGCATAAGTGACTTATAGATTGAAAGGAGTGCACTTAAAGGAAGGTAGTGACGAATTTTGAAAAGTAAACTAACATATTTAGATATTTTTGAAGTAGTGAGATCAATATGAGTTTTAAAATTAACAAATTCGTCAACAAAGACTCCTAAAAACTTATAGTAATTTGTTTGGGATATAGATTTATCAGCAATTTTAATGGATATATTATTAACATTAATTTTACTTCTTTTAGTTCTAAAAATTATATATCTAGTCTTATCACACCTAAGCCATTTATCAATTTTAATAAGTTCAGAATTAACAATATCAATAAGTGTATTCAAATTGGGGTTTGATAAGAACAGATTTGTATCGTCAGCGAATAAAGTCATGTTTAAAATATTTGAAGAAATAAAAATATCATTTATATATATGATAAATAATAATGGCCGCCCAAGAATACTTCCTTGGGGTATTCCACTTTAATAACAATATATTTGGAATCCTCAGTATCACAAACATAGGTACTGTATAGACATCATTTCTAACCTACTATGTTACTTATATGTTAAGTTATAAGCCAAAATACGTTTTAAATGGCGACCATCTTGAATTCCAACATGGAGGCTGAAATAGAATATTTACAACTTTAATAGCAATATATTTGGAATCCTCAGTATCACAAACATAGGTATAGAAACTATTTTTAACTTGCTATGTTAATTAAAAGTCAAGTTATAAGCCAAAATACGTTTAAAATGGCGGCCATCTTGGATTTCAACATGGCGGCTGAAATAGAATATTTGCAACTTTAATAACAATATAGTTGGAATCTTCACTATCACAAACATAGGTATAGACACCATTCTTAACTTGCTACGTCACTTAAAAGTCAAGTTATAAGCCAAAATAAGTCTGAAATGGCGGCCATTTTGTTTTTCACATTTTAAGGGTGAAGATCTAAAAATTGAGCCGGGTAAAAAGCAGATTTGAATTCAGCACCCCGAAATTACCCTAAAACACATGTTTATTCGCTTTTTAACACGAAATGCCTACATCATTTCATTTTTCTCAAATCTGGACTTGTCTATAAGTTTTGAGGCGTTGCACAAGCGCAGTTCGCGTTCGTCAACCAATCAGAACTCTGGAATATCTCTCTCTCTCTCCCGCCCTCGCGCTCGCTCCTCTCCATCATCGACACACACCAACGGCAAAAATGGTGGCTGGAGGTCTTTATTAAGTCGCAGAGAGATGTAATAAAACGGCTATTACATATCACTGATTAAGTTACACAGAAACAGAAGGATTAATAATGCAGGCATGGAAGACAATAAGTTAACAGACAAATATTTGTGAGAGGAATGTTAATAGAAAAACTACCTGGTAGGCTAGGCCTCAACGCATCAGAGATAAAAGTGAGTTAGCTAGATTTCTAGGTAGGACTCTAAATCCTAGGCTAGGCTAGTTTGGTTTAGCCTACCTAGGTTTGGGCTAGCCTAGGTCTAGGCTAGGCCTAGAGCTATCTACAAATCACCCTACTCTAGAGCCCCTTTCTCACAGATGTGCCTGCAATATACCGGTACAGTGCTGGCGTCGTGCCGGTATCGTTACCGGCATATACCCATTCTCATCGGACTATCGTCCCGGAAATATAACCGGTATATACCGGCTTTCTGTGAGAAAGGAGTCGGGCATATTCGGCCAATAAAAAGTCTCTGACAAAATAATTATTGAGGGCGTCCTTTATTGTTATTATTTTTGTCTAGCGATGATATGGCGGCGAATGTTAAGTTACAGATTATTATCTTCCTTTATAGCATATTTATGCAATACATGCTATGTACAGTATATTGTGCATATATTATACAGGTATAGCAATTAATTTGCCGTCATCGGCAATCTGTAAAACACCTTAGAAGGCTGTAGGCCTACAATTTACAAGGCGACGAAAGGTCAGGCACCAACAAACAAAGAGCTAATGGCCTAGCCTAGCGGCCTATATAGATTATGCTACAAATTTCTTCTTGTCCCCTTATTTTAAGCAGCTCTCTTATCTCATTATCCCTCCAGTTCGACATTATTATTGTTAATTGAATTGAATAGGCGCCAAAGTGATACACTTGACTGCGCAAGGTGTCAAAGCCTCGACGGGGAACCCCGGAATATAACGGCAATACGTTCTCACAGAATGCCCGTCTGGCATTGCGGGGAATATCCCTAGAATATTACTAGGTCTAAAGCAGGTCATGTCGGTGCCGGCATGATGCCAAGACGACCCGTTCTCACAGAAAACCATACCGGCATGGTAATGGTATATTCCCGCAATATTCCTGGCACACAACTCTGTGAGTGTTAGCTTCTACCTGTGATGTGTCATGACTCATATTATACTATTACTAGCCTAGGGTAGGTGACCCAATTTGTGTCAGGTCAAGTAGATGTTCGTTAAAAAACTGTGAAATTATGTATCTATTAAGCATTTTTTTTATATTATTTACATTCACATGAAAATAAACAATCGATTATTAATTAATTGTTTTTAATTAAAATTAAATAGGCCTAGGTAGTCTGTCAACCTACGTAACAAATCAGGCGAGCTCCAATTTGCGTCACCCAATTAGCGTCAACAATCCAGATACCTGGAAATGGATTCGGTTGACTTGTTTAGGGGTCAATTTAGGACATTTAAGCATGTATAAATAGCTCACTTTCTACACATATTTTATTCAAATGTACAATAAATAATTAAATCCACATTATATTATTTGATGACATTATGAGCTTTATAATGGTGTTTAAATAATTTTAATCGGATGTCTGAAAGCCAAGTTATACTCATTTGAAAAATAATCATACTATCAAAATCTGTTCATAAAGGCCGGTGCACACCGAACGCTAAGCCGCGAAGCGTCATTCGACAGATCGCTTTGAAAGTTGAATTGTCATGCGTCTATTAGTTTTTCTTGTTGGTTCCCACTAAACGCGTCACGATGTGCTGATTCGTCGCGATTGCTAGGCCTAGGAGATAGTGGGTTGGCCAATACAATGCTACATTTAAAATAATCAGAGAAGATGACTGAAGTATTTCCTATGTAAGTTTAACCAGAGAAGAGTTAAATTAAAATGTAATTTAACTCTTCCCTGGTTACACCAATCACAGTGTTTGATTTAGGTGGGAAAATGTTATCCTTTTCCAATGCCTGAAATGTGCATGATTGTATGTATATATCACAAGGACAGAAGAAGATGTATCCAATATCAATACAGTTACAAGAATTAAAGCATTTATTGCATGTTGATTACACGTACATGTGATCTGCTGACTGTATTTATTAGTGGTGTTACAAATATCTTTCAACAGAGGTTATTATAACCATATAAAACATTTCATATAAACACGAACTGGGAATCTTCCTGGGTTTGTCACTTTCAAATATAAACTATAGGCCTATAATTATATTAATGTAAAGTTTTCACACTCATTTTCTAATTATTATTAAATATTATATTATTCATGACAAAACATACAGTTTTTTTCTCATTTAATTAAATGTAATAAATATCCCAAACTCATATTTACACTGTATATTATCTTATGACTTTTTCACATAAATACACTTATTGAAATAGTGAATCATTGTTTTTAAAGATATCATTAAATATCAACCAGATTTTCTTTTTTACTACTCCTGAATACTTTCGCAAAATAATATCAAAATAATAAATTTAAAATGTATCATCCCAAAAAAAATGAAAATTGAAGAAATATTATTATTTTTAAAAGTGAATAACTAACCCTAAAGTGTTATACTGTATTACACACAACGAAAATGTTTTAAATTATATTTTCAGGAAGACAATATATCTTGTCCAAAAAATGTCACTAAACTTAAAGATGTATTGTCCCATAGAATCATGAAAAATGAAGATGATTAAAATCAAATTTGAATAGGACATTTTGTATTTTTAACAAAGTTAATCACTTACATAGAAAAAAAACCCAAAAAACTTATGTTTTCACTTATAAAATGAAAAAAATTCCATTAGCTGGCAGCCAATTTGACTATTTTTTCAGTATTGGAGTATAACAAAACATATACACATTTCCATGTGTTCTCTATTGCTAAAAAAAGACATTCAGTTCAGCTTTCCTTCTATAACCACTTAATAAATACTAGTTACAGTTCAACTCCTCCTTAATCTCTTCCATTTTCTATTAAAAAAAAATGAAACAAGTATTACAAAATTGCTATAGTAAGGCATATTGCTCAAATCATTTTTTCTGGCCAATGTATGTCACCAACTGACATGCCCATTTGAAAAAAGTCTATACAAACCTGTATCAGCATCATAATTGCCTGTCCACATTTTTGAGGAGCAATTGCTTTTAATTCCATGGCAATAATATACTGGCCGCTTAAACTACTAGCTTGGTCATTGGTGGAGTTTGTAACGCTGGTAATAGCCTGAAGATCCCATTTATCAATGTTCATCTAAAATTGACCTAAAAGAAACAAAAACAACAGTATTTATGTATTAATATTACTACTAGGCCTATCCTAGCCTTACAACACTAAATCAACTAAATATTAATTAACAATTATTATTTAGGATAGGCCTAGACCTAGCTAGCCTAGCCTAGTACTGTACTCATATTTAGTAGTAGGCTTAACCTACTAGGCTAGGCCTAGCACATAGTAGACTAGTAGGATTAGTAAGTATTATGTAGGCCTAAGTACTACTTGGCATGGCCTAGCCTACTAGTGTATATGTAGCCTAGGCTAGGTAGGCCTAGCTAGGCCCTAGTATGGCCTAAACCTAGGCCTAGGTAGGCTAGAAATAGAAGGCTTGCCAACTCACTTTACAAATTGATCTCTGACGCGTTTTAGGCCTAGTTCTTCTGGCATTCTTCTACTGTACACAGATGTTAATTGTCTGAAATTATTGTCTTCATGCATTAATCCTTATGTTTCTGTCTGTGTATGACTTACTTCCCTTATCGTAAAGACAAGAAGAGTAATGACAAAGTATTTCCATAAGACCTCGCTCGTCACGTCAGCCACCATTTTTTTTGCCGTCGGTGTCGTCGTCGATGAGAGATATTCCTGACTTCTGATTGGTTGACGAACGCGAACCGCGCTCGCGACGCCTCAAAAAGTTCAACTTTTGAAAATTCGCGTGCGAAGCCTTCGCTGCTGTCGTTTTCAACGCGTTGAAGTTGAAATTCAACTATCGTACACTGTTTGCTTGTATGTTCACACTGGAAGCGTCCGTTGCCTGCCGCGTGCGTCACTTTTTAAAGCAAAATTCGCGGCTTTGCGTTCTGTGTGCACCGGCCTTAAACCTTTGAGTAAAACAGCTTTAAAGTTACACCATACAATTACATATAAAATGTAACCAGTTGACTACATTCACACCTTAGCAACGACCACTTCCCATGGGACTATTGCAATGAAATTTTAATATGTTGTCCAACTGATGTTCGGGAATGAGGACGACAAAATTTACAGGAATCCCCTTCCCCTGGGGGATTTTAGTGGCCATTTTAAAATTGGTAAAATAAGAGTATAATAGGGCTCATTTCTTGAAGATCTTATTTGGGTGTCAACCTGGAGTGTTGACAAAGTGCGAGGCAAGCGAGGCATGCCAAATATTTGTGCGAGGCATCATTTTATCATTTCCAAAAGTGCGAGGCATGCGAGGCATATAGTTTACAATTTCAAAAAGGTGCGAGGCATATCTTAACGTGCTATTATGCTATATTATAGGTCTAATAATCAATCGATACAAGCGTATCTAAATAGATTCGTGTATACACTCATCATGTTGTTTATTTTTATGTAACGATTGTTTTTTCATTTAAGTCATATCGTATCAAATTTTACTTTTACAAAAGTGCCCAAACTACGGTTCAAAAATCTGAACGACAGTCTTCAACTTTCGATAAACAATAATTGTTATAGCGACACACTCATCAAATGACTGCAATGTTTGTTGGCATTTCGAGCGTGTTCACTCACATGTCTCTCGAACATAGCAGAGTGAAAATAATATTTTATCACACCCCTGCGCCTAGATCCGGTAGACCCGAGAGATGGAAAATCCCTCTTTACTATTTAGCAGGTAGCGGAATGATTCAGCCCTCAGCTCAGAGGATTGTGGTGCATTCCCCTCCTATAGCACGTGGTTTCAGCAGCAACGCACAGACTTCTCTCTGAGCGGCGTGCCAAAGACATTTTTGACATTCCATTCTCTAGGAACAACACGTGTACCTCTCTCGCAAATACGGTGAACAGCGATTGCCAGGACAAGTTCAATAACTGGCGGTGAATAAAAGGTGCCGATCCAATAACATGCCGCAAAGAAAAAAATTGCGACAGAATTCTGGAGCGCGTGTGAAAAAAGACTTGTAATACTAGGCCTAAAATTAAACTTTAGCTAATATGCTTAGCCCTAACCTAGATAAGAGGCCTATGTAGAAAATAATTTAATCAATTTTGATAAAATAATAATTGGTGTAATATTTAATAATGATACACTATTCCTGTTTTAGTAAGCTAGGTATATTACGAACGATTTTTATTTATTGTTGTCCATGTACGTACTAATAAACCTGGCGCTAGTTTCCTTCGCTTGTATTTTTACTCCAAATTTGATAACCAGACGTTCCAACCCTCCCGATTTATCCGGGAGTCTCCCGAATTTTAACATCACCTCCCGGTCTCCCGAATTTTAAATATATCTCCCGATTTCACAAATTTCTATAAAATTCAGTATTATTGCATTAAATTAAAATCTATCTTCCCACGAAAGTTAATATTAAAAATTAATTTAATCTCACACGTCGTACGTACCACCCCGTATGATACAACGAACATGTAATGTATGTAAAGATTGTATGGCATAGTACAGTGTACTGTAAGGGGACGTCCTTTGTGTTTACCGACAGTACGCGATTCTTACCTTTAGCGATGAAGCTACAGTATCGCTTTATCAGTAGAGTAGGCGCACGTGTACTGAAACTTTTTCCTGGTTACAAGTTTGACCTAATTCCCATGATGCCCAGGGAAGGCATCATCGTCAGTGTAGTAGTAGTAGTACTATGCGACGTCCTTTGTGTTTACCGACAGTACGCGATGAATCTACAGTATCAGTAGTAGGCGCGCGTGTACTGAAAAAATAAAAATATAAATTGATTCCACAGAGTTTTTAGCCCTCTAATTAATTTTGCTTTTTTGGCGTTCCATAGAAACCAAAATATTGAACATTGAGTGTGCGAAATGTGAGAAAAACAACGTCTGTAAAATCACCAATTTAATGGATTTATTGTTACTTTTATGTGATTTTTCTTCATTAAAGTAGGCCTACTAATTCTAAGCTGTGGTATTCAGGATAAAGTTGGTTAAAATACAAGGCAGATGCAAAAGGAAACTAGCCTAGGCTTAGGCTAGGCCTACTTCAATTTCGGTGATTTCCTGCCTTGCAATTTTGAGAAATGATAAAATGATGCCTCGCATTTTTTGATGATGGTAAAACGATGCCTCGCATAAATTTCTGACTTGCCTTGCATGCCTTCCCTGCCTCGCGTGCCTCGCTGCCTCGCACTTTGTTACTACCCGTCAACCTGTAATATCCTATTTGGGAGGAGATACCAGATAGGGTAGGGAGTCAGGGTGGGGGGAGGGGTTATTTTTGGGGGGGGGGGTGGTGTTATGTGGGGTGGGGAATGACTTGGAGAGATGTCATTGTCGCATAAAATCAATCATGCCATTTTCGTCTTGGGATTCATCAATATCTAGGCCTACATTATCATTCTCTTCATTTGGCCTTGGCCCATCAGGTTCGTTATGTTGTCTTCGTTGTCCTCCGAAAACAGGCCTTCTTCGTCATAATCGTCATTATAATCAGCCCTTTCCTCTTCCTTCAATTCCTCATCATCCAACATCGTTCTCTCATCAAAATACTCAATCAATCAAATCCAACAATTTCTGAAAATCATCATCATTAAGATCCAAGCCTCTAGCTTCATTTAATACGTTTTTAAGTCTACGATCAAGCTGTTCCTCCATCTTATTGTTCTTACAGAAATAAAAGCGTGTCTGTGACTAGCTGTCAGCTCGCGTAAGGAACACGAAGTGAATACTTCCGCATGAGTGACCAATCGCGAATCGTTATTTTAACACGTGACAGATATAAGCCAATCAAAGTTGAGGTTTTCTGGCCTTAGAAACCATTGTTTACGATACAAAGTACGTTTTCAATTGGATTAAACGTACAAAAAAAAACCAAGCCAAGCTAAAACTGACCAATCAAATGATATTTAAACATAATAGACAACAAACTAACATTCAGTGACGTCATAAATCGCAGAGGCAAGCAAAATATGGCTGTCCAAAGGAAGCTTGGTTTTCGGCGATTGTGGTCACATTTTCTACACATTTCTATACAATTTATACAGAATCCCTTCAGAAAATGACTGATTTTGACAACTTACAGATGGAATTTCAAACCCAAACTTCAGGAATAGTAAAATTAATGATTATATTTTCTTTATTACCGTATTTTCCGGAGTATAGGTCGACCCCAAGTATACAGTAAGTCGACCCCCAACTTTGGCCTAGAATATCGTTGATTTTGGTATGACCTGAATATAAGTCGACCCCCCAAAATCGGCTAATAACACAACTTACTTTAAAGTTCAAAGAGGGCTAGAAATGTATGAAATGTGGTTGTTTGTTTATATTATTAAAGTGTAGGCCTAATCAATATCGGACGGACGTAATGACGACGACTTCGCCGCCGTCTTCACCAGCCTATAATAAATGACAGCGATGTAGCGTTACTTGCCATCAGCGATGTTTTTCGCGTCACTCGAATAAATTAAAACGAGTTTTCCATTAGGAAGCTTATTAATTGTTGTACAGGCGAGTAGTTGTAAATTGCGTTATCTGTAAATGTACACGCGCCCGACTAAGGAGAATTTATTTTATGAATAGACATGCGCAGTAATTGTAATTACGAACAAACAAACAAACTGCGCATGTGTATAAATGAAAATATCGCGCAATTACAAACATGCTGCATGGACATTCCGACGTCTGTGGTGTGTTACGATGTTTTCGCGAGAGTGAATAAGAAGCATAAAGAAAACTATTTATTCTTAATTATCTTAAAAGCGTAATATTAACATCAAAATGAGTCATTGTGATATATTAATATTTTATTGACCAGTACTTGTTGGAGTTGTATTATTTTGTACAATGTAATTGTAGGTATTAAATTGAAAACTTCTGTGAGTGATTGATGATAGGCCACTGACCTTGCTGGGCCTTGACAGCTGACGGCTTTTGAACATATTTTTTCGGCCTGATTTTTTTCAAAAATCGTATGGTCGGAGTATAAGTCGACCCCCCGATTTTGCAATTAAAATTTTCCCACAAAGTCTCGACCTATACTCCGGAAAATACGGTACACAAAAACTCATTTTGAAAAATTTATATGTATTACGGCCTATTCTAGTTCAAAAGGTCAATTTCTCAATACATCGCGGTGCGAGTTTACAGCCCTTTCGTGGTAGCAGGTCACAAATGGTCTTGCAAAAAATGGCTCAATACATTGATATTTTTGGTAAAATGCATGTATAATGATAGCTGAATAAATTAAATGTGTTGAGTTAAATAATGACGTGCTTTTACAAATTTTTCTAACCTTTTGTGCTATGTATGTTCTAGAATGACCTTTGGTAATGTTAATATATATATATAGGCCTATGTACTGTATATTTTTATTATTTATGTTGGCTCGGCAACTTTAGATATTGTATAAATTAGCCTGGACTGCATAAGTGCATACCTCCTCCTGGTAGTAATATCGTACGGATGTATGAATTAGCAGTATCATGGAGTAGTAGATTACTAATATTTAGCCTATATACTCACTAAAAATTGGAAACCAACTTTTAAAGTGCCGCTATTCATTATTTTTATTTCATTTATATGGCGCTTTAGTACAAAGCGCCCAACAGAAAACATCAAAACCTTTAAAAAAAATACCAAAGTTTCAAAATTAGGTAATCAGACCCGCCATGGACACTAATGTCATTTGGCGACTCGCACATCCCACACTGAAATGGGTCTTTTTTTTAAAGCATAAGTTACATTGCCATTCCAGGTCATGTACTTCGTCCTCCGTCATGTTGTCACAGTCGTCAATCCCACAACACCTAACAAGGCAATGGAACCACCGTCCACATTCGCATCCAATCCAAAGGCAGTCATCGTTGTCGACAAATGCCTTTTTGCAACCACTGCAAATGTCACTGTTGATTTTGCTTTGTCTTGCTTTTGCAGCTGCGTCCTTTGATTTCTTTTTTGCTTCCCGTTCCTCCTTTCGTTTTTCTTTCGCTGCATCTTCTTCTGCCCTTTTGTTAGCCTTTGCCTCAGCGAACGCAATAAATTGCGCGCCAGAAAGCGCCTTGGGCATCGCGTTGTGTACCACTTTGGCCTTTATTTCTTTGGTGGGGTACCTTATGTGGTCCCTAAATACTTGTGACACGTCTGATGTTGTTGGGATTGGTTCTTCGTCATTGAATTTTGGTTGAGGGACTGATTCACCTGTGATAGATTTAAAGTATGACTTAATCGCTGCGTTTTTAAAAATCTTCCATTGTTGGTACTCATTGTTTTCACAATCATACCCGTTGTCGTAGTGGCGTTCGAATAACGACAGCTTTTGCTGTTCAAGGACAGATTCAAATGTTGCCAATTTTAAAGCAGCATCATCCTTTTCTGGTTCTTTAGCGGACGTTGTTGGTATTGCGGCTGGGGTGGATGGCACAACAATGGGTTATAGATGAACCGTTGCCCTGGGAAAACCATCATGGGAGGGACGTAAAATCCATCGTTGTTACTTCAAGCCAACACCGTGATTTGAGACTTGGTACTGCTGCCGACCTGATAAACGTCTTTAACACCACGTTCTGCTATCACTCTCCCGCTCTTGATGCATAATGGGAATCCGGATTCATCTGCGTTAAAGAGACGTCTTGGGTCTTGTAAGATGTCTTCCAACCCCTGTTCTTGAACATACATCTCAAACTCTGTAAACCAATTTGTGATCTTTTCATACGACACAATTGCCCTCTCCTTTCCGAGGTGTTCTGGAATCCGCTCAGTAAGTCTTGGGGCGTTTAAAAAAAAGTGATATCCACTTTTTTCCTGGCAGATTATCTACAAAGACATTTTCTCTTCCATCTTCGTCTATTATACGCTTTACTTCATC
Source organism: Antedon mediterranea (assembly GCF_964355755.1). Taxonomy (NCBI): domain Eukaryota; kingdom Metazoa; phylum Echinodermata; class Crinoidea; order Comatulida; family Antedonidae; genus Antedon; species Antedon mediterranea. The sequence continues at coordinate 14,353,127 of NC_092673.1, read as the reverse complement.
TTGAAGCTGCCATCTCGTCAACGGATACCCGATTCTTGACATCTTAATTAACCAGTCTGATAATAACTGAAATACAACCAAAGTAGCAACAAATATTAGGGGCGGATTCAGGATACACCAAGTGTTTTTATAGTATACAAAAGGGCGGAAGGGGCCATTCCAAGCCTCTTCTAAATCCGACCCTGATTATCATTGTTTTTATGGGTCTTTGGTTTGGTCGTGACTTTACAATATTAACTTAAAATACTCACATCTTCTTCGGCATCTGTCAAAATTGTTTTTGGGCCCGATTTGCCTGTTATTGGTCGTCGATTATGCAACTTATTGGAAAGAGTTGTCCGTAGAATATTGTATATTGATGCTGCTCGACTTGTCGATATTTCGCCCTTTTTTATACGATCGATAGCACGCAAAATAAGGGTTGGTATATCGATGTCTCTTAAGCTTTACTTTTTCTGGTAATCTTGGTGGAGCCATATCTAAAATTAATGTCATTTAACATAACACGTTAACCTAAGTTTTGATAACGAAAAACACGGGACTCTGAACAGATAGCGATAGCAAAACTCTAGTGTATACTTTTTTATTACCAGTCTGTCTATGCAACTACTAGTATTAATATCAAAAGGCAAGTTCAATAATAATATTCAAAAAATATAACTGCATGTTATATTATTAAAATGGTAGGCTATAATAGACCAAAAAATAATTATCTAGACCTAATATTATTTGTATTATTAACATCAATAATTGAGGCTTATATTATAATAAAGATGTACTGAATAAGATTTTATCGCTAAATATACTGTAATACTTATATATATAGACCTTATATATATTATATAGTCATAGGCCTACGGTATACCAATTACCATGTTAGTGTAATACCATGTACAAAATAAATTTCCTCCATGAAAACTAAAATAAATTATATTTATAAATTAAATACTGCCATCAACGCCATTTTTTTACACTGGCACCCCTAATTGATAATAAATTATACGAACCAATCAGAGATAAATACAGTCAGCCAATCAAGAAGTATAGTAGTTTACAAACAATTTTTTATACACAATACAAGTAATATAATGCGCTGTGCCATGTCCCCGAGTTCGCGCTGTGTCCCCCACTCCCCCCGGATTATTCACGTGACCGCACGCGTGTCTCCCAAAACCCCCCCCCCCCCTGATTTGAATTGAATTGTTTGAATATTGGGGAGGGGAATTTTAATAATACTCTGTATGATGTATTTTACTTCCATTGCATGTAGGCCTAGGCCTAAACCATGGATTAATGCCTAACTTTGTTTGATTACATTGTCTTTGTATTTTTGCCAACCCCCTTCCCACCCCTGCACATTCACATTTATTTTTTAAATTAATAATAATAATAATATTAATAAACACACAGAAAAAAACACATTAATGATGATAGACACATTTTGGTAACAAAAATGTTTATCATTTAAAAAAAAAAGGTATATATTAAAAAGCACATAAGTATACATAGGAAAATTACACTGTGACGCCAATTGGGTTTAAATGCCAACTTTTTAACCGTATTTTACACCCCTATAAACTATGTATTATTATTATTATTATTCTTATTACGGAGCAACCTCCCATGACTTTCAAACCGTGTCACCGGTAAAAGATCAGCAGAATGAACAGTCTGAGATATTCCCTTGGCAAATTTGAGACTGTGAGCTATTCTCATATCAGTAAGGGATGAGATGTTACAGACCTTTAGAGCTTTGTCATACGAACTAAAATCCCTTCCCAATATGGTACGGCATGCTCTGCGTTGGACAGATTCTATAGAGTTGCTAAGCGATTTGGTTAAGCCGGGGTGCCATACAACATCGGCATATTCAAGGAGGGGTCTAATATACCCGCAGTAGACAGAGCATAGTTCATCAGGGTTGAAGCCAAATTTCTTTAGACTCCTTAAAATAAAAATCTTCCTATTAGCCTTGAGGACAATATCCCCAATATGCTTATCCCATTTTAAGTTATTTTGTAACGTGACTCCAAGTATTAAATTGTATTATGCACAAATGGACTAGTCCTGCTGCTATTTTATAAACTTGGGTAGCTTTTCAAAACATTTCCATCACGTAATTATTTTCCGTTAGCGTACCCTGTTATTTAAATGGACAAACCACGTGTTAGCCTATTGGCTTATTTAGTTGACCTTTTACTTCCGGTTTTTGGACCCCTCTGGTTTGTTGTTCTTTTTCGCGAGACGCGGGTGCACCGAATCGAAGCAGTCTTGGATTCTATTGTAAAAATAGCTGAAGTACTATAAAACAAAAGGTAAAACTGAAATAAAATAGTAATTAATTAATTAGAAATGATTAATTACTAAATTGACGCAAATTGGGTATGACGCAAATAGGGTATGACGCAAATAGGGGACTCTACCCTAGGCCTAGAAGACTTTGTGAGTTGAATGCTACCTCATTTATGTAAATCATGTCATGGGTTGCGGAGATATGGAATTTTGAAATTAACAATTTTCGGTATTATTCCGTATGGTTTTCAATAGGAAAAGTTGGCAAGATTTATGAAATTGCTATTGTTTATAATACCTCATTATATATTCAAAAAAAGGTAAACAACTTCAGACATTCATAGAATTGCCATATAAATAATAATAATAAAATAATCTTTTTTATTTCATATTTTCCACACAGGTACATCATGAGATTGCGAATCAATTTTTTTAGTTTGTAAAGGTGCGGAGCAGTTAATTGTTGGTTACCATGGTAACCAGACACGCCCAATTAATAAAATAAACAATACAAATTAACTCAGTAATTAAGGGGATTTGCTTAGCATCATCAATATCTTTTTTTAGTTACAATATATGTTATAAAAAATCAAAGTGTTCATGGTGCCATAAATTATATGGTTACCATGGCAACGGCTTAAAAAACATTTATCGTTTTTACTCCTTTTCTATAAATAGTAAACAATTTCAGATAGTAATATAATTGCTATAAAATAATCTTTTTATTTTGTATATTTACAGGTACTTCATAATATTACAAATCTTATAGTAGTTTGCAAAGATGCCAAGAGATTACTTTTTTGTTACCGGGGTAACCGAAAATATTTAAACTCAATAAAATGTAGTTAAAAAAAAAAAAACATTTACTATGCCTAAAAAACTTTAAATCAATATTATTATTACTTTAGATCGGAAACTGTAGACCTTTGGTACAAACACACAAACAAAATTATAACTGTATTTACAAGTGGTCAAACCATCCCCCGCGGACACCATCCCGGTATTTCTAGGTTTCGGGTTTGGAATTTTTTTTTTTTTTTAACAGAAATGTGTGGTACATTTAGCAGTGTGTTTTTAATTGATAACTATTGTTAGATCACCATTTTTAAAGTCATCAACAACCTCTGGTAATTTGTTGTGTCTCGGCACAGATTGTGTTTCATGACAAAAATCAGAGTTGTTTCGCTCGTTAAAAAACTTTTCCTCTTTGTTTTCTTTGTAGCTGTTACAGATGTCTGTTAAATCGCACAGAACAGTCTTCAGTGTATGTGCGGATGATTTAGAAACCAGCTGTCGTAGTCCTAGTCCTAGAATATACGAGTTTTGCTCCTCATCCGTTATTGTGTAAGTCATATACGTTTCCTGCTTTAGGTGTCTCATCTGTTCCAAGAGTGGTGTTTTGTAACCCGGTTAATGTGCCGATATGCCTTTGCGCTACAATCAGTCGCTGTCTATTCATGTTTCTCACTTGGGTTTCTGAAATATTGTGACTTGATATTTAACATATTCATAAACCACCAACATTACCAAAACTCACATGACAATTTAAAAGATTCCAAACACAAGGATGCACAACATCTTTGTATCTGCCTTTCTCATCCTTCATTTGGAAAGTTTTTGTCTTGCTGAGTTCCTCGTTCGTACCTTTTAATTCGGCATTAGCATCAAGAAGCTAAGTGATCCGTGTAGTTTGCTCATCACATAATTGCTGTAGGTTTACTATTTCTTGTTGTAGCAACTCAATACTATCACCATCATTTGAACTACAGCCAGCATTTTCTTTCTTGTGATTCTTGACTTGCCTAACTTTGCTTTTAAGTTGACTTGCTCTTCTAGAAGATTGCTGTTTTGCCTTCGCAGGTCTCTGTTGCTCTTTTTATTTCTGTCTTCTCCTCGTTTCTGGACATCTTGTTGGTGAGGTGATGGTCGTTCTTGTAAAAAATTGATTTCTTCTTTTAAATCAGTAATCTCCTGCTGTAGGTCTTCTTCTGAATTATGTATAATTTCTTTTGGAGGACGAGAGCTTGCAGGAGTTGGAAAGGTGTACACTCTTTCCTCCCAGGCTTTAAATTTTTCTGGTTGATGGCTCTTGCTCTTCAACAATCTTGTTCGTTCTTTTAAGATCCACATCCATTGATTTTTTATTCTCAGACTCCATTGATTACCATCTCCATTGATTACCATCTCCATTGATTACCATCTCCACTGTTCTCAGGAAAGTTTGGTCTATGAAGGTCCTGCAACCAAGTTACAACGGTCGACCAAGTACTATTGGTTTTCTCACGAAGGAGATAAAGTTGATGAATGTGCTTAAATCGCAAGTCGTCAATTGGATCTATACGATTGCCATTTTGTAGATTGGTCAGCAAACAATGAGAGAAAAGCATTTCATTTACTGCCTGAAAAAAATGTATTAGTTTTAAAATTAATTTAAGTTTATAATAAATACTGCTGTAAATATAATATATACTGTATGTTTAAATATACTGTAGGCCTAGCTTTATTTTAAACAATTGAACATAAAATATTATTGATATAAAGGCCTATTGCAAAAATTAGCCGATGCCGTGTGATGGTACGTTCGGCTGGCTCAAGCCAAGACATAGTCATTGATATGCCTTGCGCTCGCTTGCGATGGTATTACAGCGAGAAAATCGTACTGTTCTAGACTAATTAAACATCGTACTTTTCATTTATGACTAGCTAATTAATAACCCTACACTCCTTATCCACTAAAAATTGAAAATTAATCCTCCTTACCTACATAAATGAGTACTATCTAGGTTAAAATTAATCCTCCTTACCTACATAAATGAGTACTATCTAGGTTAAAATTAATCCTCCTTACCTACCTACATAAATGAGTACTATCTAGGTTAAAATCACGGGGATTTCTTGGGGTTGTAAATTATTTGTTTATGTTGACGATCGTCCGTAAATTTAGATTTCGCGGCAGGGCTAACGCGTACGAATCGTCCAAAACGCAACCCATATAGCTCATTCCAACATTGCGCGTTGCAACGCAATGTGTGCGCACTAAAGATGCGCACTCGTCAGTGTGCGGTCCCTACTAGTACTAGCCTAGCTACTAGGCCTACTACTACACTATAGGCCTAGCTAGTAGGGACTAGCAAAACCGCTAGACATAGGCTAGAATAGAAGGAAGTTGACAATTAAAGGGAATAGAAAATTGTTACCAGAAAGAAGGGTCAGGTAGGCCTAGGGTCTTTTGCGCAATGTTTTTTAGTATCTGATTGGCTAATTAAAAAAAAACAACCAAGTGTATGATCTTCTCCAATAATATAATATTATTAGATATATAAATCTAGAATTCTGCTTGAACAAACCTTTGTTGCGTTCATGCTTTACATCAGAGTCGTTTTTTACACAAAATTAGAAAAAGTCGACGGTAAGTATAAAATCGTCAGAGTTTATTAAGAGATTAATGATTTATGTATGTATACCATTCATTTTGGCTAAATTTGGCCACAGTCGGTGAGCCAACAAATGTTTAAATATCGACTAATATGTCTGCGTACTGGCGCTAGTCTAGCTCGCAACAGCGCGGTGATGGCACAGCCTAGCAGACGTTACTGTTCACCGCGAAGGATTCAGACACTTCAGCCTAGTAAGCTAAGAAATTTAAAAAAAAATAGAAGTCAGTTTCGTCTCATTTTTTTTCATTTGAACCAATAGTAAGTAGTTATTTTCCTATATATATATATATATATTTTATTTTTTATTTTTTTATTTCATACTCATCCAACAGCGAGTAATCCGCCAATTACAGGATGGATAAACTATTTAAAATTTCACAAGACAAACATATATATATATGATTCAATTCTATTACTTTTTTCCAACCTATACAATCAATACTATTAATTAAATAGAGTGTACAATAGTGGTACACTGGTTTATTTTGAAGAGAGTGGGGTTTGCAGGAGGGATAAATAAAGCATTATTAAATTGTATAAAATGTATGATTTAATTTTTATATTGTATTTTAAGGGTTATAGGCGTACACATATTTTGTTTTTACAAGGCTTATATTTACTGTAGCTAAGTTTCTTTATACTAGTTTGTAGGCTTAATTATTAAATTATAATAATTATAAATTGGTATATAAATCAGTACTCTAGGCATTGTTTTCTGTTCTGTCACATTTTAAGGCAGTTTGCCTATTCATTTATATGCCTCACTATAGTTAATTAAATTTATAACATTTATAATTGTATTTTAATAGTAATTCAATTTTATATTGTATTTTAAGGGTTATACACTAGGCCTATACACATAATATTTTGTTTTATTATATAATTTTGCTGTTTGGCTAATGTGTTGTTTCTTTACTAGTTTATAGGGTTATTAATACAGTATAATTATGACATTTTTAGAAATTTACTGTATTTGAAATTACCTAAAATGCATTTAGCCTAAATTGATTTTTTTACAGTTTTGTACGAAATGAATATTAAGCCATATTGTACCAGTATTGGTATTTTGGTCTCAGACCTTCAACGCGGCAACCTTAATGCACTGACAGACAAAGAACTAACAAATGGAGCTGTTTTGAAATTGGTCAGAATTGCACATTAGTTGAAGGAACAAAAAACCAGAACTTTTGATTGGGAAAAAATTAAACACCTCTGGAATGACAGCGACTCTGATAAAAAGTGGTGGGATGGAACGCTTACAGACATGGTAGGGATGGAATTTTGCATTAGGTATGATCTGGAGAATGGAGAATATGAGGTATCATTTTTAGAATTGGAGGAAATTGTAGCTGATGTTAAGAGTGGAGACATGGTATTACTATGAACGTCTGTGGTAACAGCAATTTGAAATATATATATTTTACCTACATAATTTACTTATTTACAGTTAACTTTTAAATAATATTACACATCTTTTTACCATTCCATACTGTTGATTAATTATTTAGTTCTCTTGTATTGTAAAGTAATGTTTCAAGCAATGGTTCTATTGCATGGTTTAGTAAATATTTTTAGAATTTTGTTTAATATAATATTATTTAATAATAAAGGTTTACTTATAAAACAAATAACAAATTTATCCATGATTTGAAATCTAATATTTTATAATAAATAAATCTATGATTAGTAACTTTTCTGTAAATAGATTTTAACAGCACATTATTAAATGATGACCTTAATTAAGCTGCTTTCACATCGCGCCCAGATTTGGTCCGGTGGGCTGAGAATAAAGGTCCAGGGCTCGATTTATCTTTTTCATGTTACTAGCCCCCTGGGCATTTCACTAGCCCATACACTATTTTACTAGTTTTTACTAATTTTTTCCAAACATAAATCATTTAGTATACTCATTCGACCCTCAGCATAACAGTGCAGTAGCAATTTAAAGATAATTGATCTTTTTATAAGAAAACTCAATGAACAACTATGTTTTACTAATAACATTTTCTTTTTTCAAATTTTAAATTTGTTTTGCACACAAAAGAGAATTCAAAAGTCACTGTCACTGTCATACATTTTAAAGTCTGCCTCATGATCTGATTCCTGCTCTTCGTCTTGTGAATCATCTTCCATTTTATCAGTACTTCTGATAACTCCACTGAAACTGTTCCACAAGTTGATTGCAGGTAGCAGATCATATTGTGAAATTTTACCAGACTGCATCATTATGACCATCTGGTCAGTGACCCGATCATCCTGAAGACATGACCTATATATAGTTTTGAGCTGTTTCATTCTGCTAAAGCCCCTTTTTTCAGCTTCAGAAGAGCTGGCTGGGACTGCTAGGTCCATTAAAGAAATGTTGGGAAGTTCTTCTTTAATTGAAGGGATGATTTCTTCCCATTTGGCCTGGATAATATTGCTGTACCTGAAAGTGTAGCAAATTAATTTATGTATTTATTATTACTATTGCCTCCTGCAAGAATATTATTAATGATTTAAGATTTTCTACCAAGAAACAGAACATTTATTTTTATTTCGGTAGTGTGGAAAAAATATTTTAGGAATTTTAATATAATGATGATTTAATATGTACAGTAGAAATTTCATTTTTTTTTTACATGGATATACCAAGTGGGTTGTATACTACATAATTCAATCACTTTTATGTTGGTTCGGTTGGGTTTGCTATGTTTTTTTGGGGGTTTGCGGGGTTTAGAAATACCCCTCTTTTCTTGAAGAGATTCCATTCCAGATCTAACTCGTCTTGAGATACATTGGCAGCTGTTATTGATTCATTGAGTTTTTCTACAATGAGATGTATCCCTTCAATGCCAAATTCTACAGTTGAAAGAAATAAACAAATATATTATATGACTTTATATAAAATGTTCAGTGTTCACCATTGACTTTTCACATTCATCTTCATGTTGAATTAGCTTGCCATACAGGTTCATCAGGTGTAGTACGACGTAACAGGGCCGCCACGAGTAGGCTTCAACATGACCCAATGTTGTAAGTGTGCTGTAGTGTGTTGTACTCACAATTGAAGATGGAGCAGTTCTTCTAACTCAGAAGCCGGACTGTTTCACCATTTTAAAAATAGCTATCAACTCACAAGCCCTCTGACCTCTGAACACTAAAAGAAGACGCTTCCAACTAAAACTGCGAGGGAAATGTTCAGTTTTCAATGTTTCTGTGGTGGATTTCGAAACAGTTTCGACCAACATGGTTGCACAGTGGTGTGTTGTTGCAACTTGCACAACCATAGAAGGTCTCATGTCTTGTTTTGTTTTGAAGACATACACTACAGCGACGCTTCCTTGGAAATACTGGCCTCAGGTCGGTGAGAGTGTGCTGGTGACCTGGGTCTGTGCGTATAGGATGGGCTATTTGGGGACGTCCTATTGTGCTTCGTGAGCTGTAACCTCCGATTAATTCTTCCGTGAGCTTTTATAGCGAAATTGGATTTGTGAATGTCTTTCTGCGGCAGGTCGCGTTTCTGTATGTAGAATGAAGGCGTTGGATATGGAAGTGTCGAATGATTGCCAAAAGAGACGCATATACCAGCGACGCGATTTCCTGTTGACTGCATAGTACGACTTGATTTGATCTGCATGATCTCCCCTCCCATGTATTTGTTGTAGTCTGCGGTGGCTTGTGGGCATGGTATGTTGGTACGATTTCCGCGGATATCTATATTACGCATCACGGCCGTTAGGGGTAGATCTCCTGAATGTGCGCTGCTCAGAAAGTAGATTAGCTTTTTGTCCTTCCACGCATATCCACACATCCCGTCGTCATGTTTCGCGAAATGAAATTCTCCACGCTCCAAGTTTGTTTTCATGTTGTTTGAGTGATGGTGAATATTCTTGTCGATCGCATATAACAGTTCCGCAGCAATATATCCCGATTTATTGTAAGTGGCATCGATGTAAAAAAGCGGTCGCAGTACAATCTGTAGTTGAGGTTGTGAAGGTCTGGAGTGATGAGGTTCAGAATTGCTCTACGTTCGAGATCGCGGTGGTCTGGATTGCCAAATCGTCCCATATAAACAGCGAAGTTGTATACATAACCAGAGATGGAATCCGCGAGTGTCCTAATTTTAAATCCGTGCTTGATTGGCTTCGATTGATCATACTGCTTCCCGCTAGAAGATTAGATTGTAAAATATTAATTTTTTTTCCTAATATAATCAATCAAAAAGAGGCAACATGTTTTGATATTATATAATTGTGCATAAATAATATTGATAAATTTTAATTTATTATACTATTTCCTGTCATAAAAAACCTTTTACTAGGCCTTATATTCAGGGTAGGCTAGGCCTAGACTAGGGGCTAGGTGGTTAACTAGCCAACCAGCCTCAAACGATGAACTTGAATGTCCTTCAATAGCACCACATCACCATTCTTTACAATTACATTTAGTTCCTTACTGAGCCACTTTCTGCGAGTCTGAAGAGTAGATAAATACTCACTCGTCCATTGTTTCCAAAAAAACATCTGCTAGACTCTGCACGTGTTTCCACTGTTTAATCCCGTTTTGCGTATAAAATTATGCAGGATTGTTGCACACAGTAACTTTATCCACATTGGCCGTCTTCAGCTCCAACTTAAGATGGAATATTCGAAACTTGTTGGTCAGGATGCCAAAAACATTTTCTGAGATTCGCCTATTTGGTAGTTATAAATCCTTTTCTTTCTGTCAAGTTCTTTTTACCTGAAATATACATTATAGTTATAATAATTCTTTATGATGTGTTGGTGTCAAAAAAGTCTTTATAATAAAAAAAATATATTTTTTTAGACCTGCCACCACAATAAACAAAATTTAAATCAGTGTCTTATTACCTGGGTATGGTCTCATGACGTTTGTCCCCTACAATCACATGGGGCACTGGATCCAACTCTGGCATATCTGGTACTGTAAAACTTTAGGTGGTAATATTTTCTTCTAAAGCAATTTTTAATTGCATTTTAGATAAAATACCTCCATCATTGCTAGAACCATAGTTGCCAACGTCTACACAGATGAAATTGTAATTGGCATCTATTAAGGCCATTAACACAATGAAGTAGGTTCTTTTGTAGTTGTAAAATAGGGAACCAGAATTGCCAGGGGCTTTGATTAATAAACTAGCTTCCTGTCAATGGCTCCGATGCAGTTGTGGAAAATTCCACCGTCTTTCAAAATCGGCTGATATGTCGGCCCATTTATCTTTAGTAGGTGGGGCCATATATACTGGTTGGAGTTTTCCCTCGATAGCATCCGCCACCTTTATGGCTATTGCGCTTATTTTACTAATTCCTACACGGATAATTAAAGTATCAAATTTAATACATACATAAATATTCGTAACTTTTTAATTTCTTTGTCAATTTTTTTCATCTAAAGTTAAAAATGCTTCAAATACAGCATTCTTCCAGTCTAAAACATTTCAAGCACAAATAGATACATTGAAAAATATGTGCAAGTCCCTACCTAGGGGACTAGTTTAAATGGGTAGGCCTATTAGGCCTTATTATAAATTCTCACCATCACCATAAGTTCACACCATTATTGCTTCTAATATTAAGATTAAGGCAAGCTGCTGATGTAGTTTTATGGTAGTTCACAAGTCAGTGAATTTTAATGCAAACAAAAATACCGATTAACTGGTGTATGCCTCTCTCTCTCTCTCTAGACCTGTCTATTCTGGATGGCGTATCTTACATAATAGAGAAGGCGGGCACAGTCTGTGTAGGGCTAGCCTTCAGCCATGGCAGTCGGCCACCCTCCTTATGTTGTGCGTGTAGACCAAACCTAAGGAAGCTTTTTTCTAGGCCTAAGCCAACTTTTTAGGTTAAGGCCTATTTCATATTTGTGCCAGCCAGAGATGTATTTCATATAGGATTGAATATAAATAATAGCCTACTTACGTATGGGCAGCCACTCACTCTCACTACATTAGCCTTCTAGACCTGCTACCACTGTTACTCTTAGGCAAGTTGGAGACCTATTAAATGTATTTCCTAATTTATTAATCTAAAATAAATGTTTTTTTATTACAGTATCTTCTTGGATAGCCCTTAAATAAATTGTAAGATAAATTAATTTTATTAACCCATGATTATTTTATTTTAATACTGTATAATTTAAGATCTAGGCCTATTATGAGTACTGTATACAACATTGGACGACAAATAACACTCATTACATAATAATATACAGTAAATATATTATATTTATGCACACATCATGTATATAATATTTCAGTCTTGCAATGTGCATTTTAATAATGGCAGTAGTTTTCATAAGATGCACGAGCACTACTTAGCTCTGACTTTGGCAATTGCGGAGTCCTTGGTCTTGTTCCAAAATTATTCAATTGATGGACATGTATAGTGATTGGATTCTGTGATGGGTTGATAATGAAACGAAACCCCAATTACAAAAAGAAAATAACCGTACTGAAGTTATTACCGCTCAGTAAAATGTTGTAACTTAAAACAAAATCCCCAAATAAATGTTCTTGAACTTTGGTTGTGAATACTAGCGATGTACGAGATGGTTTTGTTCACATACCTGTCAGCGTCAAAAGTAAAAATACAATGATATTAAATTATTATTATTATTATTATTATTATTATTATTACTTGTATAGCGCACATTTATACAACATTTAATTATAATCAGCGGCGCTTCACATCAATTAGTATCGTAACATTCTTTGAAATATAGTGCTTTTAAATTAAGATCAAATTACATGGAACATAATTTAATTAAGAGTTGTATATTAATTAGGCCCAAGTATTTGATTGCTTTTTATTAAAATTGTATTTATCTGATATGTGTAGCCCCCACGTCGGGGAATGCGAGTACTATAATTATAAAGTAAAAATCATTCGCGTTCACTTTGTAGCTTCAGCGACTAGAAAACCGCGAAGTTCCATTTTTGTTAAGTACGTCGGAGGGCTATTACACTTTATTATGCATGCATTATTGCCAGCGATCTAATAAACAATAGGTATGCACTTGTCTGGCGGTGTCCCTTTGTACGAATCGTTTAACATTGGGCCCGGCCCATTGCGGTTTACTCGTGATATCATGTTCCACCCAGGGACCAGAATGTGTACTGTAGTTACTTTCCAGGCGAAGTTTACTGACGCATTACGTCGTGTACTGTGTATCGACAGCAAAAGGGTACGAATTATCTTCGCGATCTATTTTATTGTTCGTATGTTCAATTTCTTAATTTACGATTACCTGAACCTGAAATAGACGCTTTTCACTGTAGGCTCGGCCTACATTACTAAACAAAAAACATACCATTTTCGTTTAGCCAACATCTTATTATAGCTAAGTTATTACATTTCCAATGTCCTGTATGTCATGAACTGCTCGTACATCGAAATTCCAGATTCACATCTGGGAAATAAACTGATTTCTCCGACGGAAAATGGTCTACGCTTGTGGACGCATTCCCCTCCAAATAAAAGGTAAAAATGGTAACTTGTTTAGGCCTCTATGTCTGAATTTTTTTTAAGTATAGGTGTAATTTTTGAAGACCTGCATCTCTAGTTTTCAAAATTGTCTTAGCTCAACCGTCCCCAATTATAGAGCTGGTCATGTATACTTACCGTACATTTTGTTTCATATTTCGATGTACAATATACAGTCAGTGCATTGAACCTAGAGCTCTATTTTTTCATTTTTTTTTTATATCTATCTATATGGTAGGGCTGGTTCTGGAGACGTACCGGTATTATCTTGTTTTATGCTTCGAAGTATAATAAGTTAAATTTCCGGGACCTAGTAACTCTATTTTTCAGAATGTTCTTAGCTCCAACCCCAACCATGGTGGGCTGGACCTATAATTTTGTTTCATATTTCAATGTTTTGCAGGACCTAGCAGCTCTATTTTTGACAATTTTCTTAGCTCTGGTTCTGTAGACTTATAATTTCGTTTCATTTATCAATATGGGCCTATATAAGTGCAATTTCCAGGTACCTAGCAGGTCTATTTTTCACAATTTTCTTAGCAGCTCAACCTTAATGGTAGGGCGCTGGTCCTGGAGCCTTATATATTTTGTTTCTTTTTTTCGAAATACTATAATCCAATATCCGGGGACCTAACAACTCTAGTTGTTTAAATGTCCTTAGCTCCATCTCAACCTCGGTGAGCTTGTTCTCTGATAGACTTGTAATTTCGTTTTATATATCAATGTATAATTGCAATTTCCGGGAACCTAGCAGCCCTATTTTTCAAAATTTTCTTACAGATCAGACCATGGATATCTTGCGCATTTACAATTTTCGCACCCCCAGACAGCAACCTGCCTACGTCTCTGCGATTATAACAATATACCTCTTGGCCCGTGGGTAGGTTTTACGTTCGCGTATATTTTCTATGATAGGCATATTGAACTTTAAAAACTTCATTTTTAAATTTGAAAGAATGGATTTACACAGTCATCATACCGGACCTCTTGCAATGTGTTTTTCGAACAGTATTTTATTTATGTACCATACAAAATTGAAAAAAATTGGCTACCCTAAATTTGATTAAAACGGCCTCAAATTACGCTATAACAAAGATCTTATATATAAAGATGGGACACTCTCGGAATTTTACGTGCAATTCTTGTAACACACATGGAGCTCATTTTATAGGGCGCCCTCTCGCTCAAACAAGTAGATTTATGGATCAGATATGTCTACTGTATTGTAACTGAATACTCATTTTTTTTCATCACAATAATTGCGGTAATGTGCGATTAAATTATAATGATAGACTTATTTCCTGTACTTTGTATATCTTTATTTGTTTTAATTACTGAATATTGTTGTTATTATTGAATGTTTATCATCATCCTCAAAATCATCATCTAGGAGTAATCATCACTCACATCCGCACTACTACTTATTTATGCTAGTCGGTCCCTCTGGTATTAACACTAAGCGCATCGTATTCCGTTTTTGTTGTTGATGTGTTCTTTTTCATCCAGCAGAAAAACAGTGCAGATTAGGAAAATATATTAGTCAAATAATGTGTTTTTATAAACAATTAAAAAAGAACAAGAAGTCACTTTTTAAAATCACTACTTCGACTATTTTATTGCAGTAATTTTTCGGAATATATTTATAAACAATCATAGGCTTAAGCCTACAGGCATGGTATGAAACAGATTATGATAGTCAATTCTGAGACAATTCATACTAGGCCTACTGTATTATGTACCCATCATTCGCCATGACATTCATTTATTATTATAATTTATTTAAAACCTGAGATAACAATTAGTTTTATGTTATAGTAGTCTCAGTTTAAAATTAACTCAATAACTATTGCGAAATGATGCACGGGCCACCGAGAGGAAATATAAAAAATGTAGAAACATTGAAATAAAATCATCATATTTACAATTATTCATCATACCAGACCGTCGTAATGATCATCATTTCTAGCCGATAATGCACAGACCGGGGCGCGTACAGACCTCCTACAACTTTACCATGCCTCAGAAATGTAAATTTGTTACTCTTCTTCTGATTATGTCTCTGTTGAAGAATTTAACAGCATAGAATATGCGTAGGACTAGGTTTACTTATGTTTCAATTAGCAATGTTTCAATTGCTGGTGAACAAACATTCAACTTCATACCAAATCTATGTAACATGGTAGCGCCGATTTCTAACTTTATTTTTCTGATGATGTTTGATGTATGTAACTATTTGTTAAAGTTAGGACATTAACTACATTGTCAGTAGGCATAATTAATCCTCCGAAGTCGGTACTGGTTGATGGGCATATAAGACTTAAAATGTGTTAGGAACTGCTTTGGGTCTTCCAGTTTTCAATTGGTTTCTCGCATCGCACTGTTACAGATATCGCAGTTGTGCTTTACACTTACTTACTTTCTTGACGACGTAACCGGCTACATAATTATACTAAAGTATAAGTAGAGTCATCTCAAAGTCTTCTAAGCAGCAGTCGTCGTCAGTGGTCGCATCGTTGTCTTCTTGATCGGCAACATGATGCGATTGTGGCGTTGATGATGATGATGATTGGGCCATCATTATTGCATTTGCATCAATTCCATTTAGCTGTACTGTCGATCAGTGTCTTCTAGGCAATTCGAATTCCCCTAACGGAACAACATCCTGTTGAACATAACTTCCTTCAGGGAGGCTCTAAATTCATCTACCATCGGGTTATAGCGATGACCCCCTCTCCCTCTAGAAAATAAGTTCTCAATGCAATCTTGATTTAGTCTGCCTGTGACCATCAGTATTTGAGATTGTTCAAAATGAATATTGCACAAGTGGCAATTACGGTGTAAATAAGAACTTGGTTTCCTTCTCAAATCCGCACGTCGTGTGTTCTGGGCCAATTTTGCACACCTGTAAATTAATAATTGTCTAGTGAGTTTTTGCTTTATCATAATTAACGTTTACGTAATTATAGGACGTCTGCGTGCATGCTAATTGATTTTCAAATTGGTTAGGGCCTAAAGTCAAATACTTAAGCCTAACCTAAAACCACTAACTAACGGTTGAATTTCATAAATATTAAGTATAAGATGCAATTAAAAATTTTTTGTTAGGGCTACTCAACGGATAAGTAATATAACCAGGGAACAATAAAAATAGTGTAATTTCACTGTTATTATAACTAATGTCCTAGCCTAATAATGATAATAATAATCATTCCATGCGTTAATATACTGTAATGTACGTAACGGCTAGTTAAATTAAACAAATAAAAAATAAAATAACCATGAGACAGAAAGCAAATATTAACCATGAGACGGAAAGCATGAAATAATTAAGATCACAATTTGTTTATATTAAGTATTATTATTATTTGTATAATGTAAAAAGGGGGACTACAGCGACATGCCAATTGGGCTTCTTGTAGTCTTTCGACCAAATTTTTACTTATATGCCAACAATTGTAATGATATAATATTTGGTCAATAAATGTTTCTTGAATTGAAAGTTTTAAAAGTTGTTTAAGGTACAGTACTAAATTTTAAAGGATAAAGTAATATAACCAGGGAACAGTGAAGAAATTAGTGTAAGTTCACTGTTATATAATTAATGTACTACTAGTAGTAGCCTGATAATAATACCGGTAATCATTTCATACCTACGTTTAAATAATAATTATTAATAATAGGCCTACCTAGCCTAGTTTATTAATATGTATAAATTGAATACAGTAAAGTAAGGTTAGTCCCTACATAGCATATGTTAAGATGTAGGCTACTTATTTAATTACATAAATTTACTTGTTCTTGTCTTTGGGAAAATTGTAAAACTTAAGTTCTGGGTTGGCCTTTGAATTGCTTTTACAATTAATTGCAGCACAGTACATCCCTCCACTTTTTCTCTTTTAATTCATTGTTTGTTAACCATACAAACTTTGGCGCGAATACTCAATCCCTAAAGAATACTGCGATCGTCACGCAAAAGTTCGTTACTTGTTTAAGCGAGGGGGCGCACTATAATTTGACGCTTCTAAAGTGTTATGCGTAAACGCGGGTAGTGTCACATCTTTAGTATATAAGATCTTTGGCTATAACGCGTTGCTTCCGGGGATCCCCCCCCCCCACCTTGGACCCCCACCAGGGGCCCTTGGCGGCCCCCTGGCCCCCAGCCAAGTGATGCTCGCTCCACTCCCCTCAGGGGAATTTATCCCCCCCCCCCCCGCGTCACCCCTGAGTATTGAACTATCTATCTGCCCCCATCTGCCCAGTCGGTCCTGCAGTTTCATCATTTCTACTTACAGTACTTATAAATTAGGGCCTAGGTATTGTTAGATTGCTAGGCTAGGACTACCCTATTCTAGGCCTATAGTGTAGGCTGGCATAGTAGTAAATAGTAGGCTAGGCCGACTGACCCACAACGAAGATCCGGGCGAGCGAGTGGCTTCTACCCTCCTCCAGCCAACACAGGATACCTACCAGAAGTCCATTAAAACGTCTGCTAATTTGGAATCCCCGCATTTGTCCAGACCTACTAACTGTATCTTTAGTGTTTACCATCACTTTGATCATGCATGTAGGTATGTACTGTATCTTAAAATGTACAGCATTACCTGAAAAAACAAGTACAATTTTGATAATTCAATAACAGTAAACAGATTGTTACCTGTTAGTTAGGACTTGTGATATACTCATCAAAATAATTTATTATTTCTATGTCACAGAAAATACACATTGTTTTTTGCTGTCTAGCAACACGTAGACTTTTTCGTTGGGGTTGGTTTACGTCGTCAGAAGATGGCCTTTATGTTTATGTAATTCTTCAGGCAATTTGTATGGACTACTGACCACGCAACAGCATTGGGCTTCTATCCTCTTTGGAAATGTAATTGGAAACAAAATTAATGATTGCCAGAGAAAAATGTAACTAAACATACCTTTCTGTCTGATTGATACAGATTTATAACTCTTCTCATCAATTTTTTCTCTGCAAATAATAGTAGTAGTAGAAGATATCCAAGGTAAATGAAATAGATCACAACAAATACATTAATAGCATTAGGCCTAATAGAATAGAATCTGTAGTTTACACAGAGGAAATGTATATTGCAAGTTTTATAAAAAATAAACAAATAGTGTTACTTAGTATAAGCCTATTTTTTAATGCTTCAAAATAATCGAGGAGTTTCGTAAACTTAATTAATTTAGCATTCATTTTCATATGACATACTGTACCTGCATTCCTACATCATGTGTGCCTCTAACAAATTTCGCCATTTGGCCACAATTACTTTCAAAAGTAAAACAGCCAAATGCCCAAAGTGGTTCACCTAACCGCACACAATGTACAAGATGCTTGCACATGTTGTGAAGGTTTAGTGGACAGTTTTCTTCACCTAAGATATAGATAACAGTGTACAGTATAATTAACACTTTCACCGCCAGGCATTCAATACAGGAAGTACCCCTCACCGCCAGCCATTTTAGTTAAATTTACCTGTTTTTCAAAGCTCATAGCAAAGGTGTTTGTAATCAGAATAACATGCAATATACACTCAAATAATGAGATAGAAATAAACTTTCCAATGGTACCAAACACTTTATTGAAATAAAACTGTAATACCACATAATTGTACAAAGAACTTGGCTCACTTTTAGCACTTTAGGCTCAATCGGAGAACAAAGAAGAGATAATGAGGATTTTAGCCCGGCTGCACCGTCTGTCAGTGTCACGATTCTCAACCTATTCTACAAACTAGCCTAGGGCAGGCTAGCTAAATTATCTCCAATTATTTATTACATTTTATAAACCAGATTTAGGTACAAATATACCTTCATCATCTGGGGATAATAAATATTCATTTTCAGAGTCAGAGTCGGCAAATATTTCTGCAATTGCTTCATCCGCAGTAAGCACATTATGTTGTTTACGGATAGGACACGATGTAGGCCAGCTGGGGTCAATGGCACTAGGGTTAATAAAGTATCAAAATATTTGCGGTCCAGATCGATTTGGATGTTGAAATTTCTACATGCGGTCCATATACCTGATCTAACAAATTGTGCAATAAAAAGCCAAAGACGGAAATTTCCGTCTTTGGCGGTCTGGCGCTGGGCATTGAAAGACGGAGATTTCCGTCTTTGGCGGTGAAAGTGTTAAGAGTAAAATGCTCGCGAAAATACACTGTTAAAACATAGTAATAATAAAAACAACAAAGCAAAAAATGAAGTTGTGCACGGTATTCTTTGGCTAGTATTTGAAGCCTAGCGCACAATATGTAGTGACTTTTTTTTGTCAGCCTATTCAAGGTCTATCAAATCGTATTTGTATTAAATAAAATATTTATACTGTACTGTATGTAGCGTACCATAGTAAATCGCAAAAAGTCCATAAAACCGGTTTAGCAAACTACTTGCTTCCTCTAATTCCTCGGTAGATATTTCTTCTTTGAGATGAATATGTATAGCAATTGACATCATTGAAAAATGAGCGAAGTAATCATCAGGCAAGATCTCTTTCAAAA
Organism: Antedon mediterranea; assembly: GCF_964355755.1. Taxonomy (NCBI): domain Eukaryota; kingdom Metazoa; phylum Echinodermata; class Crinoidea; order Comatulida; family Antedonidae; genus Antedon; species Antedon mediterranea. The sequence goes on along the minus strand of NC_092673.1, from coordinate 14,333,402 downwards.
CAACCACGCCATAATATAATAAAACTGACCGAAATTCTGAAGCTAGATAAGAACAATACAGAGTGCCGTGTTTTACCATTAATTGAAAAAACAAAAATAAATCATAGAAGATGAAAGTTTATATTTTTAATAAGTATGCTTACTTTTGCTTGTGATATTGTTTTAATGTTTATTTATGAATCTTATGAGACAAGTATTTTAATCTCTAATTGGATTCCTAAAACAAATTCAATACAAGATAACATTTCCTGTATAAAATCGCTTATATATCTAATCTTTTAAAAATGTATCCTACCCATCGTTTAAATGTACACATTTATCTTTTTTTTCTATTTCTGTTTTTTTAAATAAATATTTTCTTAATATATGAATGTTGTGTTTTGCTGCTATCAAAATATTGTTTAATTGAGTTTGACCTGATGAAAACTATTAAACTAAATTTATTTTTCACCTTTAAAATCTGCTAAATTCCCAGTGAAGGGCCTTGGAGATCGGTCGGTTTGGTTTTATAGCAACCATTCGTGCATCAATTTCAGTCATTCTATTTCCAATATAATATGGTTTATTTTTGTTCGACATCCATAAACCAACTAGGCTCTTCTTCACTCCAATACTAGAGAATAACCTATGCATATTAATTGATTGCCATTATGACACCTATGTACTAGCGTATGGAGTGTATATTGATATAGGCATATCTATACCTTTTGTTCATAGATAAATCTCAAGACTATTTGACAATAGTATTGCTCAATAAATGTATTGGTAACCAAATAGTCTTGAGATTTATTTAAATACAAATTCCATGTAAATAATCGACTAGCACATGAGTTGAAACATCGACACCGTTAAGGAGAGAGAGCATTGAATGGCCTTTGACTCCCTTTACCTATTGGTATTGTAGTATGATATATACTATAGATACACTATTGACATTAAATCGGGAAAAAATATGCTCACTTAGTTTTATTATTTATATTTTTCCAGACACCCTATTTTACACATCAACAGTATAACATTAAAAATATGTACAGTATAAAAACACCCGGTTAAACAGTAGGAAATCTGTAAATTTGAGGTATTTTTTGCTCAATAATTCAACCCATACATAAGGCTTTTCTAACAATAATTTCGTAAATTTCGTGTATTAATTTACGAGATGAAATATAGGGCTATATACTATATATCTAGGCAAATTTGTTTGCGTGAATCGAAAGCGTCTGCTTATACACATGTGTATTCACGCGGCAACGAATTGGTAGTTCAGTTCTTCTTTACAGTACTTACGTCACTTAGTTTTGTATGCTTCTTGTACATATCATTGTATGTGTGGCATACATTACCTTTAGTTTTTTGATTCTTTTACTTTTAATTGATTTACAGCATTTTGGAATGCTATTAAGTATTTTGTTGATTTGTTTTCGACTTAAAATGTGAATAGACACCGCATTTACTCCCCATAGGGTAATCTGGAAATGCCTGTGGTCCACTATTAGTTTATAGGATTAACCATTTTATAATCTTTTGGTTTGGATTTACTTATTCTTTGTACTTTTTTCATGCATTGGTGGTTTATATTAGTGAACCAAACTATTGCATTAAAATTTAAACCAGATAAAATAACAGATTCATAAAATTAAAATAAAGTCAAGATCCTATTGCACACATGAAATTCGTCAAGGTATTCCGGCAACCCTTCTCGTTTACACCCTGGCATTCTTTTAAACTTTAATTTTGCACGATTTCAGTAGGACTCTCATGTTTTGAGTGTAGACTCCTGTCAACACAATTCTTACTGTGGTTTACTGTTAAATGGCCATCTACCATATCTAGGTCCTGCACTCTGTAATACGTCTTCCATTTATCCGAATATATTATTGTTCCTGGATGTATCATATGTGTGCTTTGATGAGTGGTAGTAGAGTTTGTGCAGATCTGTTTTCCACCACCTTATAGCCAAGGGCTGGCTTATAAGTCGTGTCGGACAGACCAAACACCCACAGTGTCGGAGCTTCTCAACCTCTACCATTCTGGAATGAAATGATAATGTACATTACATGGAGTAAAGAATATTCTTTACTCCATGGTACATTAGTTTCTTTTCTTAATATACGGTAGGCATATAGATATATCCCTTCGCTATGCCTATCTGTGTATTAGGAAGAAGAACAGCATAGTTACGAGATATGGCAATTTACAGCATGATAATATGTTTCTAGTATAGAATATATTAAACATAGCATCTTAAATACAGCATTTAAATACCAGTCAGAAATCATTTTTGTTGACTGTAAATAAATTAAAAAAATATGTGACAATGTTTAAATTATGAGAGAAGAATTAGTTGTCCATACCTTCTTTTTGTAACTAATGCACTCTCATCTATTTGTACAATCACACCGAGGATGCAGGTTTAGGGGCTTTCCATTAGTTTTCGTGAGCTGCATATATCGCGTAACCACCGAAAATGTTGCGTCACTTTCTGTTCTGTCTGTTATGTCATTTCCATTACCTAAAAAAGGAAAAACATAACATTAATAACAGCACATTTAAGTATTTAACCATGGACTAAAGAATAGAATATTCTTTAGTCTAAGACTAACCTAATATGAATTTATTTAAATTTAGACTGTAGGCATGAATTGAAATATAATTGATTAATCTTAATTAATAGCATATGGGTAATATACTCAATATTTGTAAAATAATTATCTAAATTCAATGTACGAACCTTTAAATATAAATTGTTTGTTTACAAATGAAACATTTAAGTATCTTAGTCTACCATGGTTTCTTGTTTTAATTTACTAAAAAACAGTAATTACCTGATTTATTTAATAAGGTTAATATAATCACAAATTAATTATTAAATTACTGTCCAATCGTAAACTTATGTTTGAGGACCATTTCGCACACCTCCAAGCATAAGTATCAATACCTTAAAAATATAAAACATTAAGTCAATTTAAATAAATATATAGAATAGGCGAAAGATCATTAAATATTAAAGAACAAAGTTTCATAAATAAAATGAGGTTGTTAGGAATCAGAAAAATTACAACTCAATGTATTACAATATGGAAAAAGTGAAATAAATATTATTATTCATTATACTGTATTACTAAAATTTGAAAGGGTGAAAATAACTTATATAATAATATATAATTGAATTGATCACTTTATTTCTGAATAATATTCCATATATACAACAAATACAAAACGGAAAATCACACTGACAGTGAAATAAGAGTGAAGATTGTAACAGATAGTTCATAGCAACATTCTCAATGTTGTTATAGCACACCTCCAGAGATGTAATTGTTTTTACAGTGTGGTTACACCATAAAATACAGCAGTACAAAGTACAAAGACCTGAACAAAATTACATTTAACAGTCTCCTTAAATTTACTAAAATAAATAAATAATAATAATAAAAGTACTTACTTACTTATACTGGCTCTTGATGCCATCCTCATTTCTCTCCCACATTTAGCACATTGCTTTTCTGTGTGAATAATTCCTCTGTCATGCAACCAACGTATGTAGGACTCAGGTCCATCAAATTGGTGATTGACACCAATCATCGGCAACATTTTGAAAGGTTAAATGTAATTACGGTTATTATCTATATTTGCCAAGCCAAACTCTATGGAAATGTTCTTGAAATGGTGACATCTAACCAAATTTGTTGTCCTTATATATACAAGTTGGAAAGAGACAATACAATTATTATTGTTTTTTTAGGTTGGCATTTTTTATTTTTTCCCAGCATTGTTTTTGCGCAAGCTTTTAATGATTGCATGCATTGTTTTCCCGACCCTTTGAAGACATGCATATTTGTTGTCTTATTAACTATATAATTAGGCCCTATCTACTGAAGAAGGGCTAGTGTGTGTTTGCTCTCATTTAATAATGATGACATGGTAGAAAAATTTGATCGAAAACCTGATTGACAGTTATAAATTAAATAGTTTCATTAATAAATTCATAGACTTGGTCAAACAAAACTGCTCTTTTATAATACTTTCTAATACTTGTTATAAAATAGGTAAAATAGATATGGTCTATAGTTGCTAGGTTTAGTTCTGTCGCCATTCTTATATATGGGACAAACTCAAGCACTTTTCCACTTGTATGCAACTTTAGCTAGTTTGGCAGGTAATTCATCATTACCAGATTTCTTGAGAAATAAGTTTTAGTAGTTTTACAATATATTGTCTTTATCAACATGATTAAAGGAAATATTATTTTCTACAGAGCCAGTGTTTTCTGGCTCACATGATTGGGACCTATTTGAGAAAAGAAGTCATTAAGAGTATTTGTAATTTTAGTGGGATCACATGTGTTCTCTGTTGCCCATTATTTCTAAACTTTGAATGTTATTACTTTTATTTTTAGCAGGTATAACAAGCCTCATTCAAAATAACATACATGTCGGTTAGTTAGTTAGTTAGACTGGATTAAGTCCAGTGCGTACATCCCAGTAAGTCTCACTCCGTTAAACTTGCCCTTTCAAGGAGGTTAGTGTTCTGGAGTGAAATTTTCCCAGGAAAACTGACCGAGGGAGATTAACCGGCCTGAATAATCCAGTGTGAACAGCGGGAATCAGTTAAAGCTACCTAGGTTACTGAGATTGCTTCTAATTGGTTGACCTTTATTGCTTTGTTGCACAATAACGCATGCGTACAATTCATATAATAATAAACAGGCCCGTATGCAGCATTTATAATGGGGGGGTGCGATCGAAGCGAGCAACAATGGCTGGGGGCCAGGGGGCCGGCAAGGGCCCCCGGTCAGGGTGCAGGGGCCGAAGGCCCTGGCAAAATTTGCGTTATTTGACGTTCTAAAGACTGATTTAAGACTCTCTGTTGTGGCTTGGGCTAGTTGAACGATGGACACCAGAACTTAACGCTTTCATGATGAGGCCAACTCAGCAGGGGTGGCGCCAGGATCTTCCCGGGGGCTACATTCCCCGACGAGGGGGCTATGCGAGCGAAGCGAGCAACACTAGGTTGAGGGCCAGGGGCCGCCAAGAAGCCCCCGGAAGCAACGCGTTCTAGCGTCATTTGAGGTCATTTTAATCAGATTTAGGGTAGCCATTTTTTCCATTTTTTATAATGCATAAATAAAATACTGCGTGCAAAAAAACGATGCGCGATGACTGTTTCAATCCATATTTTTCAATTTAAAAAATAAAAGTTCAAAGAAAATTTATAAAAATAGAGTTGGAGGTCCCGGAAATTGGACTTATTATACTTCAAAACATGAACAAAAATATGTAAGTCCCTATCATGGGTTGTGACTGAGCTAAGAAATGTTTGAAAAATAGAGATGTTAGGTCCCGGAAAATGTACTTCTTGTTCTTCGAAATACGACCAGCTTTATTGTTGGGGCTGAGCTAAGAAAATGTTTAAAACTAGAGCTGCAGGTCTTCAAAAAATTGCATTTTATACTTTGGAAACATCAGGCCTAGAGGCTTCAAAAACGCAAGCGTAGACCTTTTTCAGTCTGGGAAATAAGTTTATTCCTCCCAGGTGTATGCATGCGTACCATCTGGACTTCCGAGTGGTGAGAAATTCATGACATACAGGAAATTTATTTTAGGTGCCCCACGGTACAGAAGGTTACTTGTAAATTAAAAAAGGCTCCCCGACGAGGGGGCTAGAGCCCCCGTACCCCCCCCCCCCCCCCCCCCCCCGCTGGCGCCAACACCGTACAACGCTGTCTGAGTTGGCCTTCCCTTGTTTAGGCGCCGTATTCGATAGTGTCTGTATTTCCAGACACGTCTTTACCGCCGGTTAAGTTGTCTATATTTCTCCAGCAAACACTTTACCGCGTACCGCGTACATGAAGCGCTAAGCTATTGCTTGTCGTCACATGATCGACTGCGCATGTTTTACATCGAGTTTGTAGTCAGTTCTGATTCCGTAATTTAATTACCGGTATTTTTTCATTTTATATTAGCATATTTTTGTTTGTATACCATTGATAATGTAAATTTTGTATATATATAATGATATTGTCTTTAGTTAAACAAGACAAGAAAATTTGACTTACGTATTTAAAATTTGTTATAATTAGATTTAATTTGATTTACATGTAAACTTTACAAGGTGTTTTTGCACTACATAATAAATATTGATTAGGAAAGTGTTTAAATATTAAGAACTTTGGTTTGAATTAATGGTGGTAATGGTAACAACATTTGTTGACCTTTACATGTTTCGGGGATCTTGCCAAAATGTAGGTGGTGTTTCATTGTTTGGGTCATAATTATTTGGGGCATAATTGTTTGGAGGAAAGTGGTTGCCGCCAGAATTGCTGTCAAAATTTTGCATGGCATTACCAAGAATACCTGCCAACTGCAACAGGAATTTTCTTGCCTGCGCCTTTTTATTCTTCTCTCACTGCTTCATTCCGTTTTCTTTCTTCTTCTAAACTCTTCTCCCATTGGAGGCGTTCTCTTTGTTGTTTGATTATTCTGTTTTTGTTTATAGTTTAATTAATTATTTAATTGACTTGTCAATGGCATCTTCCACTTTCTTGCCTCGATTTGCGTTCAAGGCAAACATTACTATATAGGCCTATGGTAGGCCGGGTGACACTGACAGGTATGAAATGAAAATATTGATGAAACTGAATGATTACATATTGGTAAGTAAGCTTGGTCTACTTACCAATCGAGCTTGTTGTAAAACGGCGATGTCGTCCGTCCACGTCCGCTGCTATTGTTTATTTTTTTGGCGGCACGGTATTTTTTGTTAGATATTCAATTCTATCCCGTGCAGATTCCCATGTCTTATATGGGCAATCTGGAAAGGCTTCCAGCAATTCTCAGGTGATACTGTCCCATACCCTCAAAATATACTTCATGCCCTCGAATCCTTCTTGATGGGATTTCTGGCTCCATATTTCAATAAAAGCAATCGTTCGCTACAGCTAGCTTTGTTTCTCAAAATGGTTGACCGTTTGCGAATGAAGTTGGAGACTTTACCAGGATCTCGGTAAAATCTGCCTATGATTTAATCAAGTGTGAATGAGGCTTTATTGTTTCTCATATACTTTCTTACAATCATTTTATAAAATACGTATTGTATTTTGTATTTGTTGTTGAGTAAGTGTTTGTAGTTGTTAATAGGGAGGTTTCGCAACCTTACGAATACGATAACGAAAACGGATACGCCACACACATGTCACAAAATCGTTTTCGTATGCCCAGTAAATTCAATTTCGGACTTGACAACAAAATCGCGAATATAGAGGGGGCCGTTTAGCGTGACGTGACATTTCTATGTTGTTTTGATTACATAATCAAAAACAAAAGTTTATCCTTCGAATTTACAAACATAATTACATTTTAAAGTACTCTTATTTAATACTCTAATCGGAATTCATTATTGTGTAAGTATAAGTTTACTTATGTTATAATTTTAAATTGTATTTGTTCAAAAATCGAACTCAATCGATGGAATAGCCTACTAGGCCTATAGGCAGGCCAATTGTTTTTTAGGCCTATCATTATTGCTTAAAAAATGCCTAGACCTAAATTAGAAGACATTTAACATATATTTTTCGTTATACTTTTTGAAATAGACTTACGTTCAACGACAAAAAGATAGCCTACTTTTTATTAGACCTAGCCTAAGTAAAGACTTAATCTAGGCCTAGGATAAGTAAATTATCTGTAATGGTAGGGCCTAGGTATATCGCTATATTTATTTTTAATGATTGCATTAGATTTTTAACGTTGTTGTTATTATTATTAATATTATTATTATTATACTCGATTCGTTTCCACAGAGAATGGCAATGCCAAGGGAGGACCGTGGAAAATTATGACGACGATTTAATTTAATCTGCTTAAATCTATCTTTTCCAGCTCTTGCTGTAATTTTAAATTCAAGTTGATTTATTTTATTTACCGCTCTATCCCATTTCATTTTCCTCTCCCCAAGCGGCACTAAAAAAGGCGGGTCAGCCAACACTTCTTTCAATAAAATAACATCCAATTTTGGGTTGAACCGACTAGTGCAGGTCACAGTGGCCATAATCTGAAGGAAAAAAGATTTAATATAACATCAGCATTTTTACTCATCTACACTTTAGGGAAAAGTAAGCCAAGCCTTGTTTAGTAGTAGTAGGAGGCCTAGGTAGGCTAGTTAGTAGTAGGCTAATAATATTACTGCCTGGCTAGTCTAAATAGTTTACTGAATATATGCCAGTACTACATATTCTATCTACCCTATTCTATATAATTAATAGGCTTAATAATAATATATACTAACTAGCTGTAGCTAGTACTAGTATTATGTATTTATACTATATCGTATTATAGGCACGGCTATAATAATAACACCTAGGCCTCTCCTAGCTAGAGGCCTTGTCCTAGTAGTAGGCTTATATAGGCCTAGCAGAAGTATTATAAAGAGATTGCTAGTCTCTTGGTTTAGTTACTTAACTACTATAAAAGACTACAACGTAAAGTACTCACCATTATAATATAGTCTTTGACTGTATGATAATACAAGTGAGTAATAATAGTTTACGTCTAGGTTCCGTCGCTGACTTATTCAAGTGCCTTCAACGTAGTAGACGTTCCAAGGTATACGCACAGCGGAGCGCGTCCAGGCATTTAGAACGACGCGCTCCACTTAAGCATTTGTAGCGGCACTACAATTAGTTAGGCCTGCCTGAGGTAGGCCTATTTAGCCTATACTATATATATAGCTAGTGCTAGGTACTACTACAGTACTACTAGCCAATCAAGGTAACCTCACGAGGCTAGCCATGAATTATCACGCGATCAGGTGGCCCTAGGCCGAGTAGTAGTAGTATTGATAGCTATACTGCGCAGCCTGGCTAGCGACCAAAATAATACAGAACTTTCAACTTGCTATTTATCCTATTTTTTGTTAAATTAACTTTCCAATTTTTAGTCAGTTATTTTCAATATATCATGTAGATTTATCCTAAAATCTGAAATATATTGCATGTTTTTAAAAAGATGATAAATATGTTAAAAACTATATTCGAACGAATACGGCTGCTTATTTTCGTTACAACAAATACCCATTTACGAATACGAAATGGGGATCAACTCAAAAGTTTAAAAATGATGACGTTTTTGTAAGGTTGTGAAACCTCTCTAATAATACCTTGCATTATATTCTTTTCTTTGGATTGTGTTTAAATTGTATCATGTTTATTAATTAATTTTACGACTGTAACCTATCTTCTTTAATCTTAATGAAAAAAGGGTGCTAATGTGTCGAAATTCTTTTATGTTGCAAGATAGTCGATTGTATCGGTGTGATTCAGTTTTGATGATACTTTTAAATATTGCTGGGTTATGGTTGGATGTTTTATGAATGTATGTATATTTTTGGTATGGCTTTTGATATATTGAGTAGTGAATTTTTTCTGTTGACAGTGTTGTGTAGTTGATGGAAATGTGTGTTTCCAAATATATCATACAGTATTTGTGGTATTGAAAGAAAAGTTAAATGAAATATTCTGTTGGTATAATGTTGGAGATGGATTTAATAAGTTCAAGAGAGTTTACTTTAGGGTTGTTGATGATTAGTGCGTCTTCGTCTATACTGCCCTGATTTACGAAAGAGCATTATCTAAAAAAATGTAGTTTTGAGTAAATAAGCAAAACATGTTTGAGTTTAAAATTTTAAAGACAAATTAATGTATTTTGTCAGTTATAATAGGTATTAGTACATATATAGAAAATATGTAACGTGAATTTTATTTTAAAGATGTATTGCATTATTAACAATCTTCAAGAAATCTTCTCCACCATTCTTGGACTTTTTCATTCCCAACTCAATTTGGTGATGGAATGCGTCAGCAGACATGAATGTGTAGCCAGTTTCGAAATATTTGAAGGTGATTTGTTCCAGTCCATCATTACTACGATTAATTTCATTAACCATTGACAAACAATTATCCACCCAAAAGGTGAATCGTTTCTTGTCTCGATTTTATACATGTCTGAGGAATTTAAAATTTGTGCTTGCCACATAGTCTGCATCTCGTCCAGAAACATCTTCGTCCCACACAACACCTATTGACTTTTTGGCGTTACCGAGGGGAGCAAATGTTTATGAAACTCGATCATACGTCGCATAAACTGACACGGTTTACATCCAGGAATGGAATTCTTGGCAACATGATTATTTTCTGCATGTCAACAGAACCTATTACTTCATTATCATCTTTTGGCCTTCTGCATTTTTTATATGGGCAGATCCTGGCAGATATTGTATTAGCCCATTTCGCCTTGTACCATCTAATTAATTTTTGGATTTTTGTGTTTCCCAAATACTATTATTAGGGCCACTGTAGCCGCTTTATTCCACTGAATATTAACCATAATTATTAAAGAACTGTATTAAAATACTTTAAGGCTCCAACAAGTTGTAAAAAAAAAACCAAATAAGTGTGGGTACGGCAAAAAAAGCGCTGATAAGTGATGGCCTCTCACCCCATTGTTTACCAACATCAAATGACCGATCATTTGATTCGTTGATGTCAACATTTTTCAACATACATTTTGCATTTTGAACTTGTTCAACTTATGTCTTGAAGCATTTTTGTGACAATTTAGGACTAGCTCTTGGTATACTTTTTCTTTTTCTTTATTGTCTGTCGCATATTTTCATATAAAGCTTCATTAATAAAATTAACGTTTATAAAATTGATATTTAGGTAAAGTAAAATATAACTATTTTTTGATTGCCTAAAAGAGATAAAAAGAGTTATAAAATAAAGAATTTTGTGGTAAATTATACATACATTGTTAAGGATTGAAAAATGTGTAAGAGTGTATAACATAGAGGAAAATATTGTTTTTTTCTTCTTTCCTTACTATAAATGCAATGGTAGGAGTGAAATATCAGATGTACTGAAAGTTATTTAATGTCAGTTATATTGTATTGTATTATTACATTACTCAAGTGCAATGCATTGTAACAAACTTTTTATTGATAAAGAAATAAAAGTGGGTCGATCCTACATAAGACAAAAAAAAAGCTTCCTCCCCTGTCCTGCCATATCTTTCCCACCACATAAATTCATAAAAGTATTCTTTTACATCCTCGCAATCTTTTCAACTTCAATTTTGCACGATTACTTTGTGGACTTCTGTTATAGGGTCATTGAAATTTCTACTATGATTTACCGTTAGATGGCCATCTACCACATCCATATCCTGCACTCTGGAATACACCTTCCATTTATTTACCAGAATATATTGCAGCCAAGGGCTTGTTTATAAGGAGTGTCAGGGTTTCTCGAATTCTACCATTCTAAAAACGGAGCTTAAAAAGTTGCATGAATTAAATTCCTTGAACGAGTTCAAGTCACAATCAAAAGTAGAATTCACTACCTGTCTAAATACCATGTCAAAAATAAGTTTTTACCTTTTTTTTATTTCTTAATATGGTAGGCATATAGATATTTCCCATTCACTATGGCTATACCATTCGTTATTTTTTATAAACAAATTCAATATTTGTAAACCTTATTAATAATAGATCCTTTTTTACCTTTGTAAATTTTTTCGCTGGCTCCAATTAATTTTGCAAGCTTTTATTTATTATTCCAAGGCTTCTTTTAGCATCAATTGTTTGGTGTCATATATAAGAATATACCTGAAGAGTACGAATTAGATTAGACAGACATTTAACACAAAAGTGATGGCCACAAGGTGTACGAGATTGTCTAATGAAATAACTGGTTTACATTACATAAGTTAGATTTGTAAATGTTTCCATCATCATCTGTTAAACTCCTTTTTCATTTGTGATTTCATTAGGTATGATATCATCTTATTATACAGTTTGATTTGACATTCTTAATGCTTAATAATAAGCTTAGTTAAAATCAAATTTGACCATTTTATATTACAGTATTATCTTGCATTTGCTCTTCAGCTCATTATACCCAGATAATCTTGTGGATTTATTGGTGATGCATCATTATTTAATATTCATTATTTGTTTATAAGGTAACAAATTGAATATTTGTAAACCTTATTAATAATAGATTGAAAATTCATAAACCTTTTTGTCTTTGTAAATCTTTTTTCTGGTTCCGATTAATTTTGCAAGCATTCTATATTCCAAGGCATCTTTTAGCATTCATTGCTTGCTGTCAGATACATTCTTGTGTAAAACAAAAAAATAACCATGAATAAGAATAAAAAAAATTGTGTATCTTTTGGCACAGATTCTTTGAGATCGTTTTTCTCTTTTCTGGTCGCTCCAAGCCCATTATAATTCATTCAAAGATCCTAATTAGTGGATGTTTTAATAGTTTCCATTCATCTCAATGTCGCCATCATCATAAATGTGCTTTGAAACAACAAGAGTTTACCTGAGTGGAGCATGGAAAGGAATAGGAGTCTGTTGATGTCTTTTTGTTAAAGTTATTCCTCCTACTTTTTTGTTTAATTGTTAAATTTGTATAGCAATTATGGTGAACAAATCCCAAAACAGTTAGAGGGTGATTTGTTTTTTAAAATTCTTGTAGGAATCATTTTCTTGTATTCTGGTTATCTTTTCTTTTTAAATTCTTATGAATGTGAATGTTTTTAGTTGGTCTATAGACATGAAATAAATGCAGGTATAATTGTACATAATTTGTGAATTGGTTAAGTTGGTCGTGGTGCTTCACAATTTAATTTGAAACATGATTGATAGGTTCATTTATTTCTGTATTGAGTCAAATTCAGTCTCATGTGATAAGCAACATAAATGAAATTAAAGAGGTCATTTTTTTTTCATATTTTGATAAAATTGCATTCAGTTAGTTTTCTTAGGTGTACTGTGCACATGCCTTCGGCAATAAATAATTTTGGAAAACATCAATTTTTTGGGAAGTAAAATATGATTTATGATTGATAACATTCAATATATTATGAGAAATAGATATGAATGTTAAGATAGTTTAATTTACCCTAAATCAGAGGCCACAATGTTTATTCTAGATTTTGAATTTAAAAATATGAATTTGACAGTCTTTCATTTCATTCAACATGCAGAGATAATTTCAGCTATGGTATTTCATTTCTTTCAATTGCAATAAATCTGGAGGTCTCTGGTGCAATCTACAGGTTAACATTATCGTATATATGCCAACAGTTCAATAATAGAAATGTATTAGGTGTTGCCATACCACAACTACATGACGTTTTGTTTTTTGCTGCTGATAACTTTATACCTGTTGCTCACCATAAGATCAGGATCAGCTAAAACTTTGTGTCCAGAATTATATACTAATAGTATCATCCAAAAAACATTTCTTCTACTGATAAATATAGGGTGATATTTTCAACAAAAGATAATGAACCAGAAAGTCATGTCATGCCAGAATACAGCCAGACTATCTTCGGACAGAAGAAAAACAAAAACTTCTCTTACCAAGATGAACACTGAGCTGACATATCACAATATCAAGCAGAAAATAAGGGAAATACTAACTTCATACTGCATTATATACAGTATTTGGTAACAAATGCATTGATATATTACTTTTGCTCTTTGCCAGGAAACTTTTCAATTTGTTCTTGAAGCAAATGGTAATGGCTTGTAGGCCTATGAATACAGTAATACAATATAGAAGATGGTGACTATGAAGAGTTTTAAGTCACATGGCCAGGAAGTAACATTCTTTAATTATGAACATTCATTGTCATCACTGAATGCATACTTTATTTCAAATCAAATTCAGCAGCATTTCGACAGTGCAGAGAACAAATGGTTGTCACATTGTCAGTACAATGTAGAATTGACAGTCTACCACTGATGACATTTTAAGCAACCAACAACTTTAATCTTCCAAGTTATGATATGGCAACATCTAAATACAACCATTATTGAACAACAGAGATGATGCGAACTAGACAATTAACAAAAATGTTAAACCGTGGTTTAAGGTGGAGATAGATAATTTCCATTTTATATGCAGCTGAATGAAGTTATGAATAGAAATTGTCTCTACTTGTGGAATGTTTTGGGCTGTTCATGGGTCAATCCCTGTCAAATTTGACTTTCCTTCTAAACCTTATTTCAGTTGAAATTTTATAAAAATGATGCATTTGTTTTTAGCAAATCGTTAAATCAATTGTTATCGAATAATATTATAACAACTTTCAGCATCCATCTTCATTTTCTTCTTCACCACTTTTTTGAGTGTCTTAATTCTATCCAGATTACATGATGTCACCTTGTGTTGTCAATGTCATTCCAGGCATGACTTCCTTTAAACTCTCCTATCAAGATAGGATGAAAATATTGAGGATTTTCTGTTAGTGCCTCTGATTGTCTTCTCTCGACATCACTCTTTTACTTTACTTTACTATTTTTCTTTTTTTTCTCTCTCTTTTAAATTTCACTTCTGTTTCATTAGCTTGTTTTTTAATTGGTCTTGAAGTGTTTGCATGGTGTCATTTAGTATAGTAGAAAATGTTGTATTAGACTTCAAGGATTGTCTTGCAGAAAATATTTCCATCATCTGCTCTGACCATGAGCAGAAGAGGTTTTTTTTTTAAATTCTGCTGTTGTTTTCATTTATTTGTAGTTTAAATTAGCACTAATATACATTCAATAGTATACATAAATGCTCAACCTATCAATTGGTACAGTACTGCAGAAATATATTTATAAGAATTAAATGCATGCAATACAGCATATCCATGCCATAGATGTACTCCATCATTTCCAAGGCAAATTTTTGTTTAAATTTATATTTGACTTGAATCAATGTGAAAACCAGCAATACAAACGTCTTCCTAAATACTTCATTTTGCTAATTCAAAATTATTTAAACCAGTGTTGAAGTTTTTTAAAAATTCAAATAGTTGTAGGTGGCAGTTTATAGAAGTAGTATTCAAAGTAGCTGCAGCTTTCCATCTTAGTTGATTTATTTTTCTCAATCAACTGATGTCCTATAGATTCTGCAATGAAAAACATTTCAATTTTACATTTCTTCATTTTTTTTGTTTCTTTATTTGTTGAAAAATATCCTAGTCAACAGCCTTATTGTGTTTTGATGGCCACTTATTGCCACCAGATGTACTTGGATGGTGTCAGCACTCACTAATTGGGTTTGCCTTTGATAAGCATTTGAATGCTAATTTTAGTGGTCATTTTTTAAGATTTTAGGCATTCATAGTTTAAACCATTTAATTTGAAATACTAAGAAAAGTTTTTAACCATTCATATGTGAATGCTCAACCAATCAGATCAATCCTCACAAACTGCCAAAAAAACAAAAACCAAATCAAATTCAAGAGACCAACGGCTAGAGAAAGGCTGCTGAGTGAGGAACCCTAGACTGCAGCATTCCTTCTTTTTACAGCTTACCTGCTGGCAACACTAACACAGATTTGGCTGATATACTGTAAAGGTATTGGGTTCTGGTCAACCCCGAAAACCACCAAAACGTTCGCCCTCGCTAGCCAGTTTCACAAATGGAACAAATCCCTCAATATCATTACCATCAATTGAATCCGATTTCGTTTCCGACAGACAAACGAAGTCTGAATTACATAAATATTGTTCTAACACACCCAATTTGAGTTTGCTCCTCAGACCACACACATTTAAGCTAGTAAAATGAAGACTATTCGATGTAGGAGAGCTATAGGAGTGATCCTGTAAAACACTGCGTGCCTGTCCTAGTCAATAAATAGGCCAAGCTCTTTCACTTTATCTTCTTGCCATCAAATCATCCGGTAAATCGATCAACAGTTTTGTTTCCTTACCATTTTCTAAGGTTTTACAATACACACGCCCACCGACAGTCCAAACTTGTTTAATTTCCTCATCTCGTTTCAACATACGCACAATCTTACTTCTTAGTTGGGTCAAATCATCTTCAATGTAGACTTTCTTCCTGTTTTGGGTTTCCTTCAATTTTCGTTTCCTTTAATTTTCGTTTATTTAGCATAATGTGTGTTTTTGTTTTACGTTTAACAAATTTTATTATAAGTTTGTTAGTTCCCTAACTAGGTAGCCTGTGACTGACGCTAATGTCGTTATGTGTAAATGTTTACACCTATTTCAGCCGCTACATTTATAAATAAGTCGTCCATGGATTCATTACTAGCTTCTGGTATGCCATATATTTTGATGTTGTCTCTTCGACTATATTGCTCTAATCTATCGAGCGCAAATCTATTTAACTGTACTTCACTTTTAATTCTACTCACAGAGTTCACTGCTACATCTATTGCCATGTTCCTTTCTTTGTCACCCTTTGCGAGAAGCTCGATCATGTGTTTGGTCGACGCATTCACAGCTGCAGACACAATTGAAATTAGCACAGGTTGAATTGTAGAAATAACCTTAGACAGTACCGCGTCTAGGCTTGGTCCGGTATCTTTTCCACTTCGTAGCTTTGATGTTATAGGTAAAGCTTTTGTCGATTCAGATAAAGCAGTATGAATTGCTTTTAAAACAGCATCGTCAGATTCTTCCATGTCTGGAGTTGATTCCAGTAGCGAGGCCATTGGCATTTGTTAGGATGAGGCCTGGGGAGCGAGCAGAAAAACACGTCTGTTCACCACCACTGCTACTACACACTTTGGCTAACCCGTACCCAAACCAACCCGTACACATACCAACTCGTACCCAATTATTTGTCCAAGTACTTTATTTTGTTTACCCGTACCTATTTTCTTGCTTACCTGTACCCTTTTATTTTGTTTACTCGTACCTTTTTTTGGCTTTTTCACACGGATCACTCATTATTTTATTGCGAATTTGTATTCACATATTTATCATTCATATCACAGTATATTATTATTACTTTATAAATCATTTATTTTTATATGTCCTCACAGTATATTACTTTATGAATTATCTATTCAACCTGTAGCCGAACATTTTAATTCACTCGATTGCAAATTTCAGAGTTATTGCAATAGACCACGATGTCAAATGGAGCGACAAAACTTGCAAAGACGGAAAACCACTGGGAATTACTACTTAAAAAGTACAAACCCTTTTGGACTTAACATTAGGAACATATTCCCAGATCGGTAAAATTATTCCATTGACTAATTTAAGTTTCATTAGTAAGCTGTTTCTTTTGGTTCCATTCCAAAATTGTTTATCTCTACCAAGCTACCTTATTTGTTTTCTACTCTTATTCAGTCTCCACCCACAATTCACCACACTGTCTCCTTTGTTATATTTCTACTCTTATTCAGTCTCCACCCACAATTCACCACACTGTCTCCTTTGTTGTATTTCTACTCTTATTCAGTCTCCACCCACAATTCACCACACTGTCTCCTTTGTTGTATTTCTTTTATTCCTGTCCACTCAGGCAGCACTTGCCAGTTCTTATGCTAAGACTATATCCAAATTTCTTATGAAGGGCTAGTTTTGATGGTATCTGACCAGTTTGCCGACTGGCTATGTGAATGGGTTATGAAATAGCCTAGTCGGCACACGGAAAACCCACATTGCCGACAATAACAAAACTATGAAAAAGTGTATGTTAATTAATGGTTTCTATTACCTAAGATACCTTGGTGTTTTGAAATGTTTTTTTCATACGCAAAAACGAAACAATCACACGCACGAACCTAGCTAATGAAATATTAATAATTATTTTTAAATACCATGAATATTATGAGTTAAATTAAACATTAATACTACATTACATTAAGAAAATATCTTAATATAATACATTCTAAATACTAAGTTACCGTAAATTTAAACATTTTAAATATGATAAATTATATTAATAATATACATCTTAAATACTATACGGTAGGCCTACATCGGGAATTTTTTAAACATTTTACGGTGAGATAAGTTACACATCTTTAACATTGTGAGTTAAATTAAATATCTTAAATACTATATTGCATCGGGAAATTGTCAACATTTAAATACTAAATTACATTTAAATACAGTACTAAATTAAACATCATAAATACGATAAATATTTAAACTACAAAATAAATATCGTAAATATTATATTACATTCGGAAACTATTTAAAACAAATAGGCCTAAATACATAAGCATCTCGTCTCATCTTGGTGAAGCAGGAACCGTTTACTCTCCTTAGTAAGAGACCATTCGTCGGGTAAATAAAGTTAAATTGACGTACCTGTCGGAGTAGTTGTGTTGGGTTGTCGGCAGCACGTTGACATAATCCAGCCTTTAGTATGTCTCTGCTAACAGACTCTTCGTCCACTTCATGGCTATGTGGAGTAGCCATACTAACAAAAAGTGCGTCCCCTTCAACCTTCCAGAACATGTCATTTTTATACATTTCCAATACTGTTTTCCGTCTCTTGCCGTCTTATCTTTGGAATGTTAACGCCTCTACCCTTCTTAACAATAGTTGGTCCATCCATTATAAAATACGAATTAAGTTTGTCAACAATGTAATATCAATACAGTATATCTTAACCAAATGGTAAGTGTTAGAGAAAACAATCTGTGTTACCCCTTATAAACTAGTTTGTAGTCACCCCTCCCAAATAAGCGCGATTTCCACCGCTTTGATTTAGGGGGGAAATACATGAAAGAAGCCGCCATTCATGATGTGCTTTGCGCTATACATAAAGGAAGCGACATTATTATGTAACCGGCCCGCCATTGCCACAAAAGAACAAACGCGCACGTAGCATAGGTGTTAGATCTTCAATAGCCATCTACTGCATTGTTAAATAATAATGGTTTTGCAATTTAACTCCTATGTGAAATGAGATTTATATTAGATGAATGATAGTAAAATTAAAAAACATATAAACAGGAGGAAACTGAGGAACAAATTCCTATTTACCTAAAAGGTGGTTTTGACTGTCCTTTGATATTATTGCTTCATTACGAAGTTTCCATGCTCTTTTTAAGTGTCTTTTACAAAGAAAGCCTTAATGTTAAGGTCAACCCAAACTTATTACCTTGAGCACAATTTGATGACATAGATGGTGAATCAGTTTTGCAACCAATACCAATCAGAAGGAATATCAAAATTCTGATGGAGATTGATTATCTCGAAATCCACCATTTTCCGAATAGTAGAAAATAGATTTTCTAAAACATCTTGGTTAAAACGAGATGTTAACAGAATCATTACATCCTTGTCATGTAAATCTTGCCATATTATGTCTAGCAGACATGATATAGACAGAAACCATCCTTTGAAACACAATGGACGATTTGATCCATCTTAAATTCTTCAAGAAATCTTTTGTGTTCAGAATCTTTAGACACCGGCCTCTTCAATTTCTTTTTTTTTAGGCTCTTCCATTGAAAGCATCAAATAAGCTTGCAATCCTGGCAATGAATTTGTGTGGCTTCAGTACGTATGCTTTTTTTGAAACTTGTATTAGTGTTGAAAGTGGTTTGTTTGTCAGCTTTGTGGGGCTATTCTAATTGGCAATCTAAATAAAATAAGTCTTGTATTGCCACTTATGCTTACCAATAAATCCTAGTCGATGATACTGATGTCCATTAACAAGTATAATGCCTGTAGTTTCCAAAATGTTTAAATCAGTGATCAAAGGCCTTGGGATTTCCTTGTACATACTTACAGTATGTACAAGGTGTGCAAGATGGATTTTTTAGTGCTTCTGTATCTTCACTCAAAATTCTCAACTACAAAATAGAATGCTTGTAGTTTTTGTTTGCATCTCTTAGCCCCAAGAGTATTTACAACTTCAAACTCGTAACCATAATGCATTGGGATTACGACGAAAATGATATTTGACCACTTTAAACAACTAATAACTCAGGATTTTGTATACTATTCTACACTTGATGTGTGCTTGTCCAAACATCATTTTGAGCCAAATAATTGGAACCTAAAATTGGAATATACTGATAAGTATGCACAACCTTTTTTTCCATATTTATATGTCCTCTCCAAGGATACATTCTTGTGACTCAACCATTGCCAAATCTAAAACACAATATTTTTTTAAACCAGTATTCAGAACTTGGTGTTAAAAAAAATTTCAGCAAAAAAATTCACATGCCTTCACTAAAAGAATCCTATGAGTGTTCTATGACCTGATGACGATTTAGAGAAGGTTTCTTCTTTTTGATGTAAATGGCCTCCCGTACTATTTGGGGTACTCTCTATCTTCTCTGTCCAAAATTAGGTGGTGGAAAAAATGTTCAGCTTGATTATTTTGACTGATGAGGATATGATACTCTCTTGTTTTCAGTATGAACAATGCTAAATGTTTTTTCAGTACTTCAGGGATTGCTATATCGACACCACCATTAAGCTTTATATCAAAGTCTGCATCTGCATCCACAGGAAGACTAGACTGGACAAGTTTATGGCTGTACTATATTTAAAAAAAAATAAATGCTTAGTTACGCCATGGGTCTGAACATAGCCTCAGACCATGCTCAGACATAAGAATGTGTTACAATTATGACCATATGCATGACCATCATCCATTGTAAAGATTTTTGCCGATTTGTAACCTTTGTCTATTTAAATAATATTAATGTCTCAGGGCCTAGACCTATAACTGATATCAATATTCAAAGAAATACATACAGTACAAGAGTTTACCTTTCACTTCGAAAATAATTTGGTTATATTAAACATTTATTACAGTAGTTTACAGTGATTATTTTCTTTGTATTTTAGAATTTACTTCACTGTGAAAAGGTTGAGCACACCCAATGATGGTCTAATAGTCAGCTAAACCATCTATTGGCTAATAAATGCCCAACCATGTTTAGGAAACATGTTTATAAAATAGTTGGTTATTTAGAATATTCCAACGGAACTTACTTTCTTGGTTGCATATGTGGCAACAAAATCTCCATCTGCTTTGCCCATTTGTATCATCATAGCACCTGCTCCACTTCGCCTTGCCTTCCTTTGTTTTTCTATATTTTTTCGAGGTGTATCCCACATATGGTTGAATTTAGCCTCAACTTGATCACCTATAATATATACAATGCACAAATAAAACAAAACAAATGGGCCTAGTCAGATCTAAAGTAGGTCTAGGTAGGG
The DNA here is from genome assembly GCF_964355755.1 of Antedon mediterranea. NCBI lineage: Eukaryota > Metazoa > Echinodermata > Crinoidea > Comatulida > Antedonidae > Antedon > Antedon mediterranea. Next base: position 14,312,384 of record NC_092673.1, on the reverse strand, counting down.
AAGGGCCCACAAATGTGAGAACAACCACATCACCCACAAATGTGAGAACAACCACAAATGTAAAAACGCATCACCCACAAATGTGAAAACTGCGATGACTACAATTATCTAAATGTAAAATAATTCAAAAACAACTTGTAGTGTTAAATGATCTCCAAATGTACCATTTTGTGACATGCGAGCAAGATAATTGTCGGGTGTTTCAGTTAAAAAATTTGACCATGGTTTTTTTCTTCCTTTATTCATTCAATGTCATATACCGGTATATGAATAGGCAATTCCTGTGGCACTTGCCAAGTAGGATCAAACGGCATTTTGCTTAAATCATCTACTGAATTGGTTTTGGTATTTAAATTCTTGGAACCAATAGGCAATTCCTGTGGTACTTGTCAAGTAGGATCAAACGGCATTTTGCTTAAATCATCTACTGAATTGGTTTTGGTATTTAAATTCTTGGAACCAATAGGCAATTCCTGTGGTACTTGCCAAGTAGGATCAAACGGCATTTTGCTTAAATCATCTACTGAATTGGTTTTGGTATTTAAATTCTTGGAACCAATAGGCAATTCCTGTGGCACTTGCCAAGTAGGATCAAACGGCATTTTGGTTAAATCATCTACTGAATTGGTTTTGGTATTTAAATTCTTGGAACCAATAGGCAATTCCTGTGGTACTTGCCAAGTAGGATCAAACGGCATTTTGCTTAAATCATCTACTGAATTGGTTTTGGTATTTAAATTCTTAGAACCAATAGGCAATTCCTGTGGTACTTGTCAAGTAGGATCAAACGGCATTTTGCTTAAATCATCTACTGAATTGGTTTTGGTATTTAAATTCTTGGAACCAATAGGCAATTCCTGTGGTACTTGTCAAGTAGGATCAAACGGCATTTTGTTTAAATCATCTACTGAATTTTTTTCTTTGGTACTTATATTGTTGGAACCAGTTGGCAATTCCTGTGTAGAAAGGTCGGATGAATTTAGGTTCTCTATTGGCTTTGGACAATTGAAGGATAACATAGGCCATTCAGCACTCGCAACTTTTGCGTATATGAGCAAATGAATACCCCCTATTTTTCCCTTGAACTTAAAAGTGGTACTGATGTGCTATGGATTTTAGGATTTCTGTTGGCAGCTGCTGCAAAAGTATGGTATGTCTTGGTATATGGCACCATATCATTAATGACTGAATAACCCCTATTAGTTTTACTAATTGCTATAAAGTGTGATGGTTCCATTTGTACAGCGGATGTTAAAACATAATTGGTGGCAGAAATTAAAAAACGTACAATGTAAAAAAACAATAATTGTGTTGCTCTTTAAAAAAAAAGCTGAATAATAATAGTATTTAAAACCTGTTAATGTGAAGAATTTGCCTTCTTCAGTCTAATTTTGTGTTTATTGAACAAGCAAAAAAAATCACATTTTCCCTAATTTCCTTTAGATACCGTAAACTATCCCCTTAGATTTTGTTTATTTTCGGACCGTGTGTGTGAAGGTACAGTAGCTAGCATAATAACAATTATACTGCAAATTAATAAAGATCAAAGTAAATATATTGAAAAATTTAATTAAAAACAATAAAATTAGAAACAATTTAAAATAACGCTAATAAGTAGTTATGGGACGTATTCGACCCACAACTGGTTCAGACGATCCGTTGCTCGTGCAGTATTGCATGACTGGTTCTGTATGTCTTCTTCGCTGCCAACCAACTTTGCATGGATCGAAACCGTCAACCCTTACAGAGTAAGTAGAAGTGTACATTAGCTGTGGATAAAAAAAAAACAATACGCATGTGAAAGACAAAACTAAGCTGTTGACAAAATGAATGTTTGAAGTTATTCTTACTATTCTTTGCTTTTGGTTAAGACATTGGTGTGGTGATTACCCTTCTACATCAATGTTTGTCTTGATTTGCTGCCGAAAAACAGTCCAATCCATAGAAGTAAAAACATCTTCATAAATCCGCATGTACGTCATCATTGCCAATATTAGTGTTGAGTTGCCTGCAACCTGTTCCAGACGATGAAAGACAGCATGTACATGCTCCACTGGCAAAAAAAATGGTGTTTGGTTCCTGCATGTAGACGTGTTGGAAGGCCAACTTCTTGGACCTTGCGAATGATAGCCTAAGAGAAAGATAAGAAAACATGCATAACATAACATTATTCCAGCGTTTAGTTTTTGGTGCAGCATAGTTAAAGATAGGAACATAAGAAAAAACAGGGAAATGAAATAATTGTTGTTATAACATATTTTTAGTGCAGCACAGTTGAAAGATGAAAAAAAAAGGAAATGCTAAAATAACAAAAATTTGTATTTTTACCTGTGTATAATGAAATAAAGCATCCAGTCATTTCGCATACATCGACGCCTCAAAATCTGCTACCACTTTGACAAAGCTGGCAACCGGCACGATGCGCCGAATAGACCGCAACTCAGTCGTGTACTTTTCTCCGCTTCCCAAACAACATCGCCTCCCGCTTCATTGATTCACCCAGAGCTATTATAGATACCTAAAAAGAGAAAAAATATAATTATTACAAATTTTTTAAACCACTTGAGAAGTATATCTGGATGTCTGAAAGTGTAAATTAGGTGCACCATCTGAAACTTACTGCCGGTATGTTGTATAAATCATTAGATTCTAGTTATTGTTTTATACCCATGCGTCGCGTCACCGAATCACCAGTTCTTTTTAAAACCTAATCTTGTTGTGCATAGGCATTTCCATTACTTACAAAGTAAGTCTGACTTAAATTTCTCCTTATAAGTTAAAATGGTACAATAACCAATTTAATACCATCATCTATACAAGTAACAACGGTCTATATTGTGCCTGCTTACCTGGATAAACCCGACATAAGCCCTTTTCCACAAAGTGCGAAACAATTACGAAAAGAAAAATTTAGCGGTAGCTCACCTTCGTGATAAATGGGACAGTCCGCTATAGCGACCTCTAGTGGGATCACTCCCACGTAATACCGTCATCATTTCTTTTCGTATCGTCGTACGGTGCTGCTCGACGTGTTGATGTTGAATCGCGAGCAAACGTATCTAAGCGGTCGACCAACTCCTGGTCGAGAGGCACCACCGGACAGGTAGTACTTTTTCTAAGCGGTGTACGCACGCCGAAAGTCGAGAACCGTTTAGTAGAAGGCGTCGGCTTAGGCTCAAGGAGAGAAGTTGATTCCCAGATATACCAGTACCGCCGGAAGAACTCTGTTCACGAGCGCCTGTAATCCCTCCTCGCCGAGCCCCTAAGCGATGCGGCTCTCTCCTCATCCAAGGCGTGACCATAGTCTGATCGCTTGAGTAGCCTTCCTCCATCGGAGGACCCTCAGAAAAAGGTGGTAGTGGTGTCTGAGGAGGGGGCACTGGATAGTACGGAATAGGAGGACGTTGAACTGGGGCCACCACAGGCTTGTCCCTTGGTATAGCCCTAACCGCCGCCGCAATGGCATGCAGAATCGCCGGAGACAACTCAGTAGGATCGCAGAGGCAGCAGCGGGAACAGGCGCGGCGCCAAGAATAACCTCATCCGCAAGAGGCTCTTCCTCGCGTGGCACGACATCGTGTGTAGCTACCACTCAGGCGCGGTCTCCTCCGGAATATCTTCAACAGTACGTTCCATGAGCTGCGGTAACGATGCAAATTTGGCTGGAGTCCAACGTACGCAAACGTCGCAAGGCTCGCCTTGGCTACAGGTACGGCACTTAATGCATCGCATGTGGCAATCTCACTTTACAGTCGAACGCGGGCCCCACTGAACGCACTCTTGCTTTGGCATACTGGCGGGCAAACACCTGTCTAACAGACACACAATACTGTTTAACAGACAGCCTATTTAACCTAGCGTAAGTAGTTTGTTGTTTACAATACGCCTGACTGATATTCTATTGTTATTTGTTGCCTACACTCAGCCGGTGAACTCTACAAATATTTCTGACGGTTTCCAACGTGTCAAGTTCAAATTAAACGATAAAGAACGGCATTTCTGCCTTGTTTAAGCAAACGAGGCAACGTATTCCAACGTATCTAATTCTTTATAAAACGATAAACTTAGCCTCGGCTAGCTTGACTCTGATTAGTCTCTTGAATTCCTTGGAATTCCAATCTTCTCTTAAAAAACTTTGTGTTGTCAGTACGACGATACGAAAAGAAATGATGACGGTATTACGTGGGAGTGGTCCCACTAGAGGGCGCTATAGCGGACTTTCCCATTTATCACGGAGGTGAGCTACCGCTAAATTCTTCTTTTCGTAAATGTTTCGCACTTCGTGGAAAAGGGCTGTATCTTGACTCAATAACCATAATGCATGGGGATTATGATTAAAATATTCATTATTGGTGAAATTGGTACCATGTACATAAACTAATACGAAAAAAGGGAAATTCCAACCATGCCAAAAAAAACCCAAACCGAAGTAGGGGAAACGCCTTCGTCGCTTTTCAGGGATCAGTCTAATTGAACCTCGGTCAGCACAAGTTGTGTCGACTCAGTCGTCCCAGACTCTAGGTGGCATGGTAAAGGAGAAAAAAGGGGATTTGTATAACCAACTAATAAATGAGGATGATGTGACGTTCTACACTTGATGTGTGCTTATCCAAACATCATTTTGAGCCAGATAATGTTTCAACACCTCTAAAATGGGAATATACTGCTAAGAAATAAATAATATGCACAACCTTTTTCCATTTTTAATTTCCTGTCCAAGTGACTCTACATTATTCACTTACTGTAATGTAGATGTACTAAATCTACTGTGAACTGTTTTTTAAACAAACTCACAGCACAAAATTCAATATACCTTGGATTAATATGTGCCTTCATTTAATAGTAGAATCCTATGAGTGTTATGAGGATTGGTGACCTTTTCTGACTTGATGACGTCAGTCAGAAGATTCCACTATACAAGGATGGTAATTACCTTTAACAAAGAACGTAACAAGACTAGGTGGGTCCATAGATGGTATTCATCCTACAAACTTTACTAGGTTGGGATGCGGTTTAATGGAAAGCATCATATTAGCTTCTTTTATTATAGTTTTTCGAAGATTCTCTTTTCTTAAACGTTTAGGATTTTTAAACTGTTTTATTGCAACGCGTTGGTTTCTGTAGCGATACAACCGCACAACTCCAAATGTGCCTTTTCCAATTGTCATTTTTAAATTATTAAAATCATTATAATTGAGTTTTGGAATATGGTCTGAACAAGTAGTTTCTTGTACTGATTTCTACCTTAGCTCTTGTTCTTTATCCAACATAGCCTTTAAATTGCTTTCTTTATACTCCAAATTTCTTCTTTTCAATTTCTCGACTTCTAATTAATAATAATAATAATAAAAACTTTATTTAATCACGGTAACACTTGTTCACCTCAATGGTGTTTTTCGACAAGGCTGTAAGACATACATAAATCAAATTTAACAATTAAACAAGTAACAACAACAGTTTATCTTAATTTATACTTAAACTAGAATGAATTAAAATTTTACAATAGATTGTAAAAGCCAAATTTACAAAAGAATAAACATCAAAATGAACAGAGCATAAGTCTATTTTTACTTAAATAATTAAACTTAATACTAAAGATATTAATTAAATTATTAATAAGAATTTAACTAAAAACTGAAAATCTTAATTTACACATCTACATTCATATTAAATTACTTAGTTCATTCCATAATTTATCACCTCTAAAGACAGGCTCCGTTTTGTATAGTCTGTTCTAGGTTTAGGTAGCATTAGTTGATCTTGAGATCTTGTGTCATAATGATTTTCTTTGATATTAAATCTGTTTATTATGTAAGTTGGTGCTAATTCTTTATTTAGTTTGTTTATTTCCTGACTATACTGTAGGTTTTGTTGTCTACAGTATGCTCAGATTCTAACCGTTTATTCACAGCGCTTTTCCTTTTTTTTTACTGGTATTGGTAATAGGCCCACTTCCTCTTCTTTCTGTCCCGTTTCGTCCTACTTTTTCGTAATCCGAATATGAAAACCCCCATCTTTGTCACGGTCAGGGGCGCAGCCAGCAAAGAATTAAAGGGGGGGGTCAACCAATATGTGAGTATTTTGCGAGCGAAGCGAGCAACCATGGGCTGGGGGCCAGGGGGCCGCCAAGGGCCCCCGGTTGGGGTCCAGGGGGCAAAGCCCCCTGGAAGCTTTGGCGGTCTAGGGCAATCTAGATCATTTGAATCGGTTTACGCACACACAAATATGACAATGTTAACACTAATAAACTGAAACAAAGAAAACAAAAAACAACTCTCATTTTCATTACAGAACATTTTTATATTCCAGGCTGCCACAGACAAACACTTTTTTTCTTGCTTGTTTGTTGATTTGTGTAGAGAGGCTGTAAACTCAGAGGAGGAATTATTTGAATTCCTCCCTTTTCACCAATACAAAAGTTGCATGAAATGAACGTAGAGATGCAAAAGTTTGAAAAAAGAAATTAGAATGATAGCATGGAGGGAGTGATGTTATTAAATGAGAACCGTAAGGTTGGAGTTCATACACTGTGCAAGTCCAAGAAGCTATCTTGGCTCCGTGTGTATGTGAGACGCTTATCATACCCAGTACATACAATATTTTGTTTAAAAATATACCTATTTTGTTCGAATGTATAGTATAGGTGATAGCTTATACATAATTGTAATAACTAACTTCTAAATTATTATCATACATTTTACGTTAGTTACTATAACGGCGCTCTTGACATCGCGTGATGCATCTTTAAACATAAGTTTGGAACATTCTTCTTGGCTTGGAGACAGAATTCGCGAATGACATTCTCTGTATTAATGTTCATGTTAAAGTGTATTTTCATGAGGCACAGTCCCGAAAGCTGCTCATAAGACATGTGATTTTCCAAACAGGTTTTCGTTCTCCATAAAGTCGAAAAACTCCACTCAGCTTCAGCAGACGTTACGGGCATAGGCCTACGCGATTAGAAGAAGTGCACGCACATTCGGGAACACATTTGGATCCGCTAATTTTACACAGTCGCTTCCATCACTGAAGCTCGGAATGAAGATGTTCGTGTCTTGGCAGATCATCGTACCAAATTCAAGTTCCTTGAAGACTTCTTCAACATTACACTTCACTATAGACTCGGGTGCTACGCCAAATATTTTAAAGCATGGCCTGTTATCGGCAGAAAAACGGGTTTTTAACTCGGTTTGTAATCAAGAAGTTGATTTGGTAATACTGCTCGGTAGTAATCTTCCACAGTATCTCCAGGATGATTTGATCTGTATTGTTGTCTCATGTTTTTATTTATTTTTTCTAAAAAAAAGGGGGGGTCAGGACCCCCGTGACCCCCCCACTGGCTGCGCCCCTGACGGTGTACCCCTCCGGCTTTAATATTTGCTTCCAGCCTACGTATTCTTGCGGCCCGATATTTAGTGCCATCTCTACCATCAATTAATAAGGTTAACCTGTAGAGATTTAATTAATATTTGTTATTGAAACTTAATGTTGTGCTTACAATAGGCCTATTATACATTTTTTTTCACGGAAGTTTTAACAAAATATGCCTACGGTAATAAACGTTAAAAATGATTTTTTATATGGAAAAACATCTTACTGAGAAGCTCCTTGACTAACTTCTCTAGTTTATATTCCATTGTTTGTGTAATTGCATGGTCTACACAAATCCCCATATTTTCAAGTTTGATATCTAATAACTTTTCTGGATGAACCCGATCAATCATTTTCTCCAATGTTGACCGAAACTTTACTCTGATTTGGTGCACGACATATAAATGTTAAAGCCATCCATCCTGTGTGGACCAACTTTACCTCCAACAATTGCGTCTTGGCATTTTGAGTCACAAGACAAAAATTCAGAATTTCCTTTTCTTTCCTGCTCTCTTATTCAGTTGTTTAAGATACATTTCCCCTCTGAAATTAGGTTGCCTTCCAGGTCATCACCAACCCTCCAAAACATATGAGGGCTATGCATCTTATTTCCAACCAGCTCCTGGGAACTATTGATATTAGATAGTGACAAGACAGTTGTTGGCCGTCGTCCATATGTTTGTTCGCCAAAATTCTGGCCCATCCACGTTTTCTAGAAAATCCTATCTAATTTTTAAAGTTTCATAGAGACGGTCAATGTCTAATGCCCATCCACCCGCAGTTTTTCTTGGCTTCCATACCTTCTTGAATGGTATGTTGCATCTAGCTTTAAGATCTCAAACTTTATAGCGAGAAGCAAACATACCAGGTAACATTACGAGTATCCTCCAAATAGAGAATCGTTGTGGCATCCACAAAATATTTGCGACGCGCTTCTTCTCTGCGGAGAAAAGAAATATTGTATTTTTTTTATTACGATAACAATGGCGATAGCAAATATTTTTCTATTAATTATTTAACAAATATTATTTGTAAATGCACTATTAGAAAAAAGTTTTTCTAATGAAAATCATTTTAGAAGAAGTAGTTGCAAATCACTTTCCCTGGAAAAATGTAGAACAGAGTAATATAAGCAATCATTTAAATGGAAAGGTGCTAATCTTCACATTAAGTGAAGAAACTAAATCGTTAAGTAATTTAAATGTTTTCAAAAGTAACTTTAAGGCATTACTGTAGTTGAAGTTCTATTATGTTACTGTTAAGTACTATTGAAGGGAAACCAGTCTTTTTGACTGATTGGGCCACCCTGGTTAAATATTGTGAATAAAATAAATATATAAAATAAATAAAAATACAATTTCCCTCTTGGGTAGCTTAATGCTATAGTATGCCCATTAAGCTGTGCTACTAATTATAAAATATTGGGTAGCACAACTAAATACCGATATATTTTGCTCCCTTTCGTAAAACGGGTAGCCGAATGCTATAGTATGCCCATTAAGCTGTGCAACCCATTATAAAATATTGGGTAGCACAACTAAATACCGATATAAATGTGCTCCCTTTAGTAAAACCGGTAGCCTAATGCTATAGTATGCCCATTAAGCTGTGCTACCCATTATAAAATATTGGGTAGCGCATCTAAATACCGATATAAATGTGCTCCCTTTAGTAAAACCGGTAGCCGAAAAGGTACATCTTCAACTTTAATTCTCTGGTTTGTTAACGCTGTTACGGCTCTTTTTAATAAAAAATCTCGCAGTTCATACATCTTTAATATAAAATCATCTATATCTGATATGTAAGTTCTTAATTTTGCATCACTATCTTGCAAATGACTTCCACTAAATAGTAAATTTGCTTCAGATTATGGCTTTATATTACTCATTTTTTACTACACTTGTTTGAATTTCAAATAAGTCCTAAAAAAGCCCTCAATGAGGAACTTTCAACCTTATCTTTTGACTGCTTATAAATACAACTTTAAAATAACTTTCAAACCCATTTGCATTTGGTAGTTACAATCAAGCACAAAGTGTGCCTTGTAGCAGGGAAGGCTGCTTGATTACATTTTTTCCATAACCACACAGTGTTCCTTACTTGTCAACTTATCGGCTCCAAGAGCCAATATGTAGGGCTGTGGGTGTGGTGACAAACATTTTCCAAATATTGATCAATATTTATTATTTCCCGGAGAAACAAAAATAAAGCACTAATTGCAAACCAAATCTGGATATAATATAATAATTATGAAGTTCTTTTAACTCTAAAATGATTGTTTGCACTTAAGCATTAAAAGATTCACTTTCAATATTTGTCTGATCACGTATTTTGTTTACAACCTTATTTAACTTTAATTAACTTCTTATATTCCAGAATTCAGTCCATAAAACAAAAAAATAATACAAATAGTAAAAGAAATACTTATGTTAAATTATATGACGTGTACAACTACACTCATTTTGCCCGAATAAAAATAATAATATTTACGTACTCGTCGTGAATCTATAAATGTAGGCAAGATTGAATAAACACTAGCCGGCTTCTTAGGCGTGTCAAATAGAATTGGCATCATCAATATTCCCAAAATAGATTTCTGATCTATGAAGAATGTTTAATCAAATTACCATGAGATTCTTAAACAACCTTCTCCATTAATACAATTTTTACAAATAGCATCGTATTAAAGGTAGATAATATACAAATATATACAAATTGTATTTAACATAATTTTGAAAACATAAAACCTGGAGACAACAATTTTAAATCGCTTTCAGGTGATAAGCATATTGCTGCCCTCAAAAAAGGGCACATCTGGTATTCATACTCATAAATTGAATCTACCATCCCCTTCCACTTTTTGTAAATGTTATCACTTACTTCTGGATAGAGTGAATTAAAATCCTGGTCAATCTATAAAAAGGAATGTAGAAAAAACTAAGATGCAAAGCAGACCACAGCATTAACAACTACACAGCATAATGGTAATAACTAATATTGGCGATTTTCTAAAGGTATTTTAATTACTCCATGCGCAGTTGACACCACAAGTTTAAAAAAAACTAGTATAAATTAAATTGTCTGCAGAGCAGTGATATGTAATAGCTGGTAAGAACATATTATTGATATACAGTATGTTGAATTTGGCTTACCATACTCTCATCTAAAAGTCTGGGAAATTTGTTTACAATTTCCTGTATAGAGCGTTCTTTTATTCTTGATCCACTCAAACCGGTAGTTTGATGTACGTTCCATCCACTGTTGTACTTCTTCTGATAGTGGTTCAGGATGTGGATTACTTACTGCAGAAAAGTAACACATTACTGCAGAATTAATCATTTTATAATAATAATTGTCATTGAATTAGTATTCGCCTGTACATTAGAAGGATAGCAAACATGTATTATAAATAAATGTTATAATAAAAATAACAATCTGATATAAAAAGTAAAGTAAATTACCTGTACATGCAACTTTCCTGTTTGTACTACTAGAGGTAGATGCATCTATCATTTTTTTGCGAATGTATAGCATATGCTCCTCTAAGTAACCTGTGGCCGGACGATCCCTTGCACTTTTACAGTAAAACGCTTCCTAAAGGGCAAATCATATAAATATTTTTTATACAGTATATTTAATTGTTTCATTCTATTTCATGTCAGTGTGTAGTTATATCAATTATAGCTGTTTTTTAGTGAATGATATAAAAACAAAAAGTTATTTAATTAATTTACAATTTATGATTATGCATGACAGTTTAGTGTTACAATGAATGTTTCATCAAAATTGACCTGAATTTCATCCTTAGTAGCCATACAAAATCGACAAAATAAACAAAGGTTACAAGAAAACACACCAATAGAGTGACTTGACAAGTTATCAGCAGGTATGCTTACCAATAAATTCTAGTCGATGATACTGATGTCCATTAACAAGTACAGTATAATGCCTGTAGTTTCCAAAATGTTTAGATCAGAGATCAAAGGCCTTAGGATTTCCTTGTACATACTTATGTACTACAGTAGCTTGTATCTAACAAGGAGTGCAAGATGGATATTTTTTAGAGTGCTTCTATATCTTGACTCAAACAACAATAACCATAATGCATTGGGATTACGATGAAAAAATTCATTATTGGTGAAATTGTACCACTTGTATAACCAACTAATACCTCAGGATGTTGACTCTGCACTTGATGTGTGCTTGTCCAACATCATTTTGAGCCAGATAATGTTTTAACCCCTTTAAAATTGTAATATACTGATATGCACAACCCTTTTTTTCCATTTTTAATTTCCTCTCCAAGGATACATTCTTGTGACTCAACCATTGCCAAATTTGATAAACAATAATTCTTTTAACCAGTATTCAGAACTTAGGGAGTTAAATGATAACTGTAAAGTGTTTTTTAAACAAACTTACAGCACAAAGTTAACATACATGGGATTTTCGTCACGTTTCACGTGCCTTCATCAGTAGAATCCTACGAGTGTTATGAGGATTTGTGAAGATTCCACTATACAAGGACGGTAATTCTAGTTTCAAGTCACGGTTGAGAGAACGTTTCTTCTTTTTTATGTAAATGTCCTCCCGTACTATTCAGGGGTACTCTCTATCTTCTCTGTCCAAAATTCTCCAATCAATAGTGTATCCGGTGGTGGAAAAAATGTTCAGCATGATTATTTTGACTGATGGACTTTAGGAACATTGCATTTTCAAATATGTCACTTTTGGGAGGATATGATACTCTTTTGTTTTCAGTATGAACAATGCTAAATGTTTTTTCAGTACTTCAGGGATTGTTATATCATTACCACCATAAAGCTTCATATCAAAGTCTGCATCTGCATCCACTTTATCCTCGACATAGTTTTCATTGAAATGATTACCTTCCAAGCCCAGCAAATTTCTATGCTTCCGATACAGACTACGGTATGAAGAAAACTTACAAAAACTACAACGGCAATTATTAATGTTACATGTCAAATGCAAATTGGGATTATGTCAGTGAAGTAAACCAATGTGTCAAAGTAATCGCTTTATACTACGTAACTTATGACCACATACTCAGACATAAGAATGTGTTACAATTATGACCATTATGCATGACCATCATCCTTTTTAACCTTTGTCTATTTAAATGAGAAACAAATAATATTAATATCTCAGGGTCTAGACCTATTATTTAAACAAATACATTACAGTACTGTATAACTGATATCCCAAGAAAGACATACAGTACAAGAGTTTACCTTCCACTTCGCAAGTAATTTGGTCATATTAAACATTTAATTAAAGTTTTAAGCTTGCCATAGTCATACTACCTGGGAAACCTGTAAAAAACTTGATGTGACGTCACTAAAAGTTATTTTACATTACAGAGATAGGAATTTTGGAATACATTTTTGATTGACGCGAAAGCATAGTAGTAATTACATGTCCCTTTGATATTTTTATTCTTGGATAAGTAAGTAATAGCTTAATGTCTTTTTTCAATGCCACTTTTACGAAATTCATAGCCACGCGCCTATCAGAGTTATGTTGCGCATACGTGAGAATCACAATATTTATTGTTTATTGATGACATTTTTAATTTCATTGATGCGACGGAGGTTTTTCATCCTTTCAACTAGTTTCCTTGCCTTTGAGTTTGGCAGAACATTTTCTAGTGTTAAATCGAATTGCACAATATTTAGATAACGTTTTATTTTTCCAAAACAGCTATTTTAATTAATTTTTCTTACCAAATGTAACATCAAGCATCTTAGTAATGAATATTTTGAAAATGAGAAAACCAGCAATATATTAAAAATAATATAATAAACTTGATAAGAAAAAGTGGTATATTATGGATAAATAATTTAAAGTACTGTACCTTGCAACCATACCCTTGAAGCGATAAAGGTGCATCTTAGGGGCAAAATGGTTGATTACCTGATGGAAGGACTCGTATGAATAAGTTTGGATGGAAGGTGACAATTGTTTTACAGAATTCAGCAGATAAGTGGAATTCAGCACTTTTGACAATGTCTTATCAGCTTTTGAATCTTAAAAAGAAATAAAATATTTACTAGAAACATGACCTACTCTAAAATAATTATGGTCTGAACATCTACAATTTAATATCTTTAAAAATATAGTAACTTACTAGGGAGGATATAATCACGTGGTGACAGTTCTTCATGGAGACACTTGGGGTGTAAAGGTGTTTCATGATTATGTATACAGTACCTCTCACATGGTTGTAAATAGTTTGAAACTTCTGTTTCCCAAGTTCTTCATCATCTACTATATTTTTGTTTCTGGGCTTGAACTTACGATCCAGTATACCATCCGAATAATTGATGGTATCCAGTTTCCAATTTGCTCAATAGGCATTCATTCAAACAAATCATCTCAAATGCACTCCTAACCCAACACGATCTTAAAGTTAAAATTTTACTATTGTAGAAGCTTTACAACTTCAATATGGACGACTTTCTGAGTCGCACCTCATATCCCCAGAAAGATCCACTTCCTTTTGAAATTGATCCTTTTGTTTGTGCTGAGAAAATACATGATGTAGCTGGCAGCAAAAAAAAGATGTGAAATCAAATTATCAAGCAATTTAATGTTACTGTATTTACTAAATTAAAAAAAAGATGAGTCATTTGGTTAAATTATTGTTATGATTATTTTCATATGAAAAAGTTTCTTTTTTTCTGACAATAGTATTTTAAATAAAAACATGTTGCCATGTTTTGGCTGATTATACCATTCAAAAACCAACAAGATTTGCACTTGGCTGTAATTTGTACCGTAGTGCTACATTCTCGTTTTTATTTTACGTTCTGTTACACCTCCACATGTTCGACTTCTTTCGAAAAGAGCCATTAGTTCACTTGGCCAACAAGATACTTCTTCTGTCGGTATGTGCTGATGCTTCATAGTCCTCACTAAAAAACATGCAAGAATGTTAGAAACAGTGCATCTTTATACTTGAACTTATTGAGAAAAAAAAACATAACTCACAAATATTAAGGGTCAGACCGTTCTTCAATAGAGGGGACATAATCTGCATTATTGTAGGCACTTTCACTGTCTGATTCCTGATATAATGGAATATTGTGGCAGATGTCCTTAAAAAAATCATTATATTTAACTTCAACCCAAATCCAAATGTATTTAGATTCTGTTCAATGGTAAAGAGTTTCCCTTGTATATATGACCGTTGTTAATAAATAGCAAAAATGCCTTCTTAAATTCATGTGTCTGTCCATGTCAATTTTGTTAATATTTACAATAATTGAATAAACAATTAGCAAAATTTGAAAACTATAAAAACCATATTAGTATTCAATAAAACAGTATCAGTAAAAACAAGTATCAACAAAATATTATATTTTAACACAACCACGAAAAGTAACACTAACATCAAACAATATATTTTAATTATTTAAAACAATTATTTAATGATTATGTTTTTTTTATAATGTGAAATACCTGACTGTGAACTCTGTACTCGATGAGCCTAATATAAAATACAATTTGAACAAGATTTATATTTTAAAATATGCAAATATTTGGTTATATACTGTATTCTTTAATTAATTAGTAGTAGTTGTAGTATAGTCTAGACCATAACTAGCCTAGACAACTCACTGTGTGGTATTATAATATTAATATTTGTTTAGTTAGGGCAGGCCTAGGCTGCATTACATTGTTATTTAGCAATTGTAGTGTTCTTCTTATAGGTACCAATCCTGTTCCTGCCTAAAAAATGACGTTATACTACTGCAATAGACAGATGCAGGGGGGCTGGTGTTGGTGCGCGCGCACCCTTCGCACGCCCTCCTATAAATCTGAAAAATTATTTTACCATAAGGAAAAAAAATTTGGGAAAAAAAGCGTAAGAGTAAAGTACTTTCACTTTTGATTAAAGCACATTGTTTCAGCGCCGTGCTAATTTACTTTTTATTAGAGGTCACCATAACAGTCTTTGTTAGCCATATATCGACCTTGTGTTTAATGATGAAGTCGCACAAATTTGTGCACATGTTTCCCAGCACGACAACCCGTAGAAACAGGCCAAAAAATATTTAAAATGTTTTAACTTATTAACAAGAGTTGGCGAGAACTAAGCATAGCAATACATGACTAATAGGCTGACACAGACCTATAGCCAAGCCCAGAAACAAAGGAGCTGGCAGCACTGTGCAGTCCTTTGTACAGCATGGTAAACAAAGGAGACACAGACACGATAGGGCCTAGCAAAACTGATGTTCAAAATAGTCTCTAAATAAGCTAATAAGACAAATCAGAAAGAACTAAACAAAAAGTATGTAGTAAAAACCACAAATGGCGATAATTAAGCAAAGAATGTAATGAGTACAATCCACTCGTAAGCAGCATGTCAACAGTGCTCAGTCAAACATTTATCACTTTTCTTCTTTTTTGTTCTGCTGCCAAGATAGGCCTAACTGTAAGCTAGTTCAAAGAAGAGGTTCTACTGTATCTCTACACACGTGTCACTGTGACAACAATTGATCGATCTGGATCCCTCAAATTATAAATATTTGTTGGCAGTAAAATCATATATATATAAGTGTCCCCTGAACAGGAGTGTCCCTAAGACGGGCTTCTATGTGTGAGCATCATATGTTTCTACGCCAAATTACAATTATGTAAAAAAAAAAATTATTATTAGACAAATGTAGAAATACAATATTAATATTTCTTCTTCTCAATCTCGCCGGATTGACTGAGTGATTAATACACAATCAATATCCATCAATAGAAATGTACAGTATCTAACTACTGTATATCTAAGTTTTGAATAGAGATAACTAATGGATGTATTTATAAAAGATAACTTGGCGCGCCATAGTCTCTGCGCGTCTATGTGGATCTCCAGAATGGCAATGGTCTTATTTTAGATAATTGGTACATAACAAGACTTTCAATTATGTTTGTAAACAAAACAACATTTTAAAAATATATCATATATTTATTGCATTAAAATTGCACAATGATTATATTGTAATAATTGCTTTAGCTGAAAAATTTTACAGAAATATGTAAGATTGCACGATAGTTACGAGGTAGGTTGATGAAGTCTGCATAAGTTCAACAAATCAGATATTAAACCATTGAGATACACAAGATTTGGTTTTCTTCTTCAGCTTGTCGGCAATGTAGTAAATAGTCGGTCTTTACTCTGGAATAGTATGTGTACACTTCCTGCCGAGTTTACATAGAGGTACTATGTTCAGACATAGTCCCATAATGTCCAGAAACATATTTCCGAGGCTAGAAATGTCACCTTTAAATGTAGGTGGTGAATTCGTAAAAAAAAAGACTTCTGGTGCGTAGCCTATGTGAGCTGCCATGAGTTCTTTGCGTTACTCTGCAAGAGTTTCGTTAATGTTAAAGTAATTTTAAGAAGCATCGGCATGGCAGATGGAACCAAAGTCTGAATTTTACCAACCAGTGGTTACCATCGTGGTAAAGAAGCATATTCCTACTGCAAGATGCAGTCCATCTCGAAGAGTAAGCCGAGAATTCTTGTATTTGATGGCTTTATGGAGCGTATTCCATAATACACGTATGACAATATTCTGCTTCTTCTTGACAGTAATTCAGAACAGGAGCTTCAATCTCAATTACAAACTTTTCCCTCTTTTTACTTACTATACATATATTCTATCAGCTATCAGGTTATTTATACTAACTTGAGTGTACTTAAGGACCTATATCTCATAACTGTATATTTTGCCGTTGTGACAATAAAGTTTTATCGTATCGTATGTGCCCTTTCCAAGTTTTTAATTTAATATATTTCATGACATAAAATGTTTGTGCCGATCTTTGTTATTAATAATACACTAGGATATTACTTCATTGTTTAGTTATCTACCTTTTATCATATTGAATGATTTTGTAAACAATGATATAATTTTGAGATTAATAGTTCTACACTAAATGCATACATGTATGAATTTATCCTCATTCTAGAGGATTTCTTCTAGGATATGACCCCCTTCATCTAACTCTTCTTAGTCCAGCTCCTCAGATGTTTTTCAATAAGATCAATAAGAGAAGGGGGTAGAACAGCACTTTGTGACAAAATTGGCTCTAATATGCTGTCAGTTTTCTGCCAGCCTTGTCCTTGGTCATATGGTTTTGGGCACCAATAAATCCCTTATCCTGCTCGCTTGTAGATAGCAAGGCAGTGAGTGACTCTCAAAATGTGGGACAAGATTATGGTGGAAGGCACGAGAGATCCATCTTTGATTTTATAGTAAGTTGCTCTTCCTCACTTACCCTTTTTTTGAGCATAATGCTGCGTAAATTATTAATTGACTGTTCACAAGAATGGCCATACGTAACATGTAAATGCCTTGATGTCATCCATAACTTTCAGACTTACGAAACAGTCATCGCCTAGTGTTCTGAAGAAAATCATTTAAAAATTAGGACAGAGTACTAATAATAATAATAACAACAAAATGATTACCAATAACGCAAGAAAGATCATTACCTGAAGGCAGTTTGGCACTTAATTGGGGTAGTTTGTTCAATGGTCCAACTTTACCCTTGCCCTTGCACTAGTTACGTCTTCTCTGGTAAATGCGTATAATCTTATTAATGTAGTGCATATTTTAGCTCCCTGAATTCAGTTCACTTACATTCACAATCTTGCGATATTTATCAGTCCCTGTATCTAGGTATATTACTATTGGGATTGACATAGCATAATGAAGTCAGGCTTCCTCACAACTGCCAATTTATACCCCTTATTGGCAGAATATTTAAGGTACAACACAACTCTGGTGTCAGTCTCCTCTTGTTTCGAAACCAGTTCATGTATCTCACACTGTGAAACCTGAAATTAGTTTGAAGAAGGTTAAAAATGATAATCTGAATTTTAGTACATACATTATGATTGGATTTTATATTACCATACTCACCTCGCCATCATCAGTTGATTGCATTTGATATGCTTGTCCCTTTACCAAAATTATTGATGTTTCACTTCTCTGAAGTCGAGATGCGGCTGTCTTGCTTCACCACACACGTAACATTAGATGGAAAAGCTGAATTTTGTTTTGGTCATTTGACAAGAATAGTTTGAAATATTTAGGTTTTCCAGTTGCTGGTCCAATATGTAACATTCAGATGATCCACAGTGTAAAACACTCCTGTGCCTTTATCAAGTCCATATGGTATAAGTCAGTTGAAAAAATAAAACACCACTTGGTCAAGTATCACTATCAGTAAACATATTTCTCCCAATGTTGGAGGAAGGTTCACCAATAAATGGAAAAATCCATTGCCATCCTGAATGTAAAACGCATTTTGAAGGTACTATATTAGTTATATGATTGCAAGAATAATATTTAAAAATAATTAGTATGTCATACCTTTCCCTGTGAGGCAGTGACCTTCATCATTTTATTGCAAGCTTCCATAGTTTTCAGTTTCTGTCTCTTAATTGGTTCAAACATGGTATTATACCTCCATGGTTCAAAGAACATTGTTTTAGGATTAGCCGATTTTAGAAGAACTTTGTTTAGCCTCTTTACCAGCTTTTTCAGCACGGAGAACCTGATGCAAAGTTATATAGATGATTCTTTTGGTCAAGGAAAAGGGATTTGTGAAGTTTCGAATAGCGGAAATAGTACGCTGTACTGCATCCTCAGATTTGTTTATCGAGGCCCTCGACAATTTGTAATATATTTCTGCCTTTGGATAATCTGGGTCGTCGAAGAGGCCACATTTCTCAAAGGTTTTATCAAAATATTGTTCACGGGTTGTATATTTATATGTAGCACATCTTAAATTTTATACAATTAAGTAAATACAATTCTTTTTAAAGCGCAAAACAAATTGCATAGATTTACAATGATCATAATAATGCCTTTCATGCTCCTGTGTCTTGATTTGTTTTATGTCTCATGGGTATAATGCTTATGTTCTTGTGCGTTAATCTTATAGGTTCCGTTACAGATTCACAGAGATTAAAATTCCTATCTTGTCCAAGCAGAGAAAACATCTTTATCAGGTTCAATTTAATAAGTACTTGCATGTTATTAGTGACATAAGAGAAAAGATAATACCCGAAATCAAATCGCACAAGTTTAGGTTGTCTACAAGGCTATCGGTGGGTACAGTACTCTCCGAAATTATACATCGTAACATCGTGCGCCTTGTAACTAATTAGCAGCTGTGATGGGTCTACATATTGTGTGTCTTGTGCAGGTTTGGCTATTCGGATGTTTGGCCAAGACTGCTTACTAACATAGCCAGCAATGTACACCAATGTGTTCTGTTTAGCCTGATCTTTGGTACTGATCTCAAGGCAAATGTCTTTAAACGGAATGGCATTGTAGGTGATGGTGTGTTGGATTGTTGTGGTTGGTTTGAATGAATGGGCAAATTGAACAGTTGATCTTGATCTAGTTGGCAATTTGTTTGATTTCCTAATGGTATCATAAATTTGTTGCACAAAACCTGCTTTAACGTAGCCCTAAATTCATTTGCCATAGGACTGAACCGGTGACCACCAAATAAATTTTCCAAGCAATCTTGATTCAGTTGATTTGTCAGCAAATAGTTAAAGTTGTAGTAGGTGCCGAGATCATGAAGTAGCTGGGTCATTGAATTCAGTGTAAGAATCCAGCCATTAATGCAAGCAATCCTCATAATTGATCCATCCTTTACTTGCCAACCCTTTATCCAATCAATACAGTCATTTCAAAATGGAATGTGCACAGATGTGCCGGTTACTGGCCATCTATACTTAACAGTGTCCCTAAAATGTCTCGCGTTACATGTGTCAAATAGCTTGTCAAATTTATCGATAAACGTACCAGTATGAACTGTTTCACCTGGAAGCTTATCGAGAGAAGCATACATCATAATTCCAGAAGCAACACTATGGCTTAAAACTTGTGCTGCTAAGCAAACTCTCATCGGTGTGAATGGCGGGAGGGTAATATGCTTGGTCGTTAACATGGGAGCCATTCTCAAAGGAAGCTGGGAATCATTATTATAAAATTGAACGGTATGATCCCATTTGATCTCATTTCCAGTTTCAGATTATTGCGTACGCTCTTCAGAAGATGTGGAGGATCATAGAGGAAGAGGATGTTATGAATTTCTTCATTAGCATTCTTCCATTCCATGTAGGGTTTCTCAGTGTTTACCCCGAGCTCAATAAACATTTTCCTGTTATTTGAACCCTGATCACAAACAACAGCCTTCACAATCAACCCTGCTACTATATACTCCCTGTAACTTAACTTTGTAATACATTCCTTCAGCAAGATCATTTGTGCGTACCTGGAAGATGGACCGGCAGACAAAAAGTAGCCCAGAGGTTGTTTCCACTTCTTAGTCATCATGTGTTGCGGATTTCTTCGTTTTACCTAGGCTTCCTAAATCCTCCATTCTTTAGATGATGTCCTGTTAGGAGCTTTTCCAGGTCGACTATCTCGAATGGTTCTTCTTCTCCTTCCCCGTCATCGTCTCTACCTCCTCGGAGCAGCTGTAACAGGTTCCAGGGTTTTCCAGTTAGTTGCTGCTCATTGGTCACCATGGTTTCCTTCCTCGCCACATTTGGCACTTCTAACAAGGAGACCGATCCAGGCGACACCTGCAATGCGTCGCTCGCCCTGGCTTGGGCACTGGGTGACATGACGGCCTGGTCTGGCTTGGTGGTGTCGCGGCCCTCTTTCGGTGTACCCGGTTACAGTGGCGGATCAGGGCGTCCCTCCTGGAAAAGGTTGCAGAGGAACGCTCACAGACGTGGTCCCTTCTTCTGTCGCCATGGCTTCGCTTTCGATGCCGCTGTAGGGCGCTTGAATGGGGGTATGTTCTCGGACATCGGTCAAACTCGTAGTCACCTCCTCCTCGCATCTTTATGAAAAAATAAAGAAAAACAAACAAAACAACATTAGGTAAAACATAAACGGCAAGAGAACCTAGCTGCTTATTGTTCGTACCGTGCAGGCCTCCGCCTTACACCTCCTGGGATACCTTCCTTCTAGGGGGTCTGTGGAGGTACAGGCATATTTCCCCGATCACAGGGTTCCTCTGGGGCCTTCTTCAGGCATTTTGGGCTGTTGGATTTCTCCGTCAAACTTCCTCCGGGACTGTTGGCGTCTCGCTACTTTCGGCAACGGCTTCCTGTGCGACCCAAACCAACAAACTCTCGTTTCCGGGAGGGATGTCCCACAGGCGATCTCCTCACCCTCATATGGCTTCAGTTGGTCCACGTGCACGACCTTTGGTTTCTTTCTCGGTCCCTCCGGTACACCACCTGCTGAGATAGTTTCGTGATAATTAGGTATGGCCCATGCCACTTACATTGAAGTTTTGGCGATTTCCACCTACACAATAAATAAATTATCGACAGTATAAGTATATAAGAACAATTGTATGGTATAACCGGTGGATCAAAGTAAATCTAAACAACATTTGCTGTGAAAAAATCTAAGCCCTGCAGTGACTTCCGCACAGAAGCAGGACATACTTCTAAGATCCTTCGAAGTGAACGCTCACTGAGATGAGTGAAATCGTATTCATGACAATAGGCGATAAATTGTTTGATTATTGTATTTGGTATCATTGTGCGTATCACATTTGAAGTGTAAAGTGTTTCTCTTGCATGTATGTTTTCCAAAGAATTTCTCGATTTGACGCATGCGCGTTAACACGCCAATTAAAAAACATGCGCAGTTGTTTATTTTCAGTAACGGTCGATTACATTTAGATCCACAAATTACCTTTTTCTTCTATAATAGTATCATCCGCATATTGTATAGTAAACCCTAAGTTTGGGTTATTCCATTATAGAAAGAGGTAAAAGAAATTTGTTTAGAAAAATTATTTTCCTCAAAGACAAGTTTCATTTAAAGTAATGGTACAGTAACATATTTTTTATTGTTTAAAGGAGCCAAGTTGAAGTGTGCCACTAATAAAAAAGTGCAGTGCCAATAAATTTTCCCCTCAACTCAATCAAAAAAGCCTATTGAGATCGCGCAATCAAGCTCTTCCAAGCAAGGAGAAAACATAGCTGGGAGATCTAACATTCAGTACTGCTGGCCTAGGCTAGCCTTTACATATTATTAAATGGACAGTTTTAAATCACTTCTACAAACTAACTTTTTCTGAGTTTTCTTTTTTACATTGCTATATATAATATATGATTGAGCAATGATGTTGGATTGTTGGAACGGCGCTATGAAAATGGATTGATTGATTGATTGACAGCCTCATCATGACATCATCATCATCACAACAGCACATGCTACTTTCACCTGAAGAAATGCTGAAGTGAGTATGAATAAATTCCTGAACCATAATACTGTATATAGGTATATGCTGTGTAGAAAATTATTTGGCGATCCAACTGCATACATGGTGCTCCAGGAGATGCATCTTTGGAGGCTCCGTTTCTTCAAAGTTTTCCCTGAAGAAACTCAAGTACCTAGAAATGTTCATTTCTGTTGGATATCCGTTTTCAGTCTAAATTTTAATGTAAGTATTCATAAATCATTAATAACTACCCCCCAAATTTGTCTAAATATATTAATCTTGTTATCTTTCAATCATTTTTACAACATTGGTACAATGCTCTTATTAAATAAATAAGTGTGGAATCGATTTTTCCACATATGGGCTCAAAGCCTTTGTCAAGTTTGACATCTCTAAACTTCATTGCTTCATTTGTCTATAAATAAAATAATAGTTACATTTATGAGATGTGACTCATTTAAACATTTTTTCCAGGTATTGCACCTAAAAAATTTAAATTATTTAAATGCACTTACATGATATTGTTGTTGACATTTTTTCTCTTCAATTTCTTTGATGATCTTTTGTAGGTTATTATATCTTCATTTAGAATTAAAAAAACAGACAAATAATCCTCCAGAGATTCAACAGCTGTCTGTATCGCATCAGCCTCTGTTTTAATATGTAATCTTGCTTTCTGGAGCTGACTTACATAAAAATTAAATTGCTGGCGATGGTGGTTTGTTTATTCAATAGTTTGGTCATTGGCCAGGTAAAACCCCATTTCATTGTCAAGTAGGCCTACCTGGCAAGCATCTTCAAAACAAAGTGCTTTAAGTATAGTCCAAGACTGATATGGACGCCAGGGGAAAACACCTAAAAGTAATTAATTGAGGTAAGAATACAATTTTAAATATTTACCTCTCAAGCTCACTTAAGTTTTGATAAATTTTTTGTATCAGGTTCTTAACCTGCCTGTACACAGGAAACTTTCTGTATTACCATGTCCTTTGTGAATTCATCGACTGCCAAAATGGGAAGATATTCTGATGTCAAGTTGTCGTTGACAATTTCTTTTACTTGAATACGCATTTTGCCCTCACATTCAGCAGCAATGCCATATTTTTTTTAACCATCTTGAACAGAAAAGATAATAATTATATATAGAATTTCTACTTTGCCTGTAAATTATATATTATATAGATTGTTATTTCACAAGATTTTACCCAAATAAATCAAATAAATCAGGTGTACTTTAGGATAATTATACTTACTGTTTTAATTTCCTGTTTCTCTTCCAAGTGAGGCCTAGATTTGTTTTCAGGAATAACAAATCACCAAATGGCATCTTTATGGGTTAAGCCAAAATAGTTTGCAGTTCACATGGCATACTCCTCACTTCGTCTTTTTGCTGTACCATGCCGTCTCACTGACCAAATCTCTTACCTTGGTCAAAAACTTAGTTCGTTTCTGAAGAGTTTTATGGCGCACAGATGACAACGGTTTACGAATTACCGGTATGGCAACTGATTTAAGAATCTAAAACAAGAAGCATTTTTAAGTTTGTTGTTGTTTTCGAATTTGAAGTGTTAATAAACATTAATGTTCACTAATATATTATGTTTTGTTTTTATTAATACTAAAAAAAAATTGTAACCAATTTATATTTTATTTTAATTATGAACTTTATTGATATATATGTAATTTACAATGTGTATAATAATTTCCTTTTCTCAAATATATTGCTGTTACATTATTTTTATTCTCACCTTTTCATTATCATAAATGTTGTAGTTCCATCTTTTGATTGGCTCAACTTGGAATATATGAATTGGATCCGTTTGATTTGGTGATGCACAGTAATAATCATGATCACAAACACAAACATGGACATTACATTCTCTACACTGAATTACACAACGACACGATTTACAAACAACTTTACATGACATTCAATGAACAATGCTGGTACAGAAGTGACAAGACAAAAAATGAACATCAAAATTGCGTTTAGGACATTAAACAGTTTTATCAACATCAACAAAACATGACTGGATACATGCTTTACATGAGACATGATTACATGGTAAGGCAACAGGACTGATACAAACACATTGGTAAAAACAACATGTAAAGCATCCAATAATCCAATTGTAACCAAACTAAAACTTCTTGACACATAATGGAAGAAAAGTGGTCGACAATTTCCTTTTTCTTGGTCTTCCTCCCTTTGATTGGATTGTATGCCTTTGACATGTGGTGCAGGGTCCTATTCTTGTGTGTGGCTTCCACACTACTGGTTTTCAGGTTTGATCTTGAAGATTTTAATGCAGTGTAGCATAGATGACACAAATATCTAGGATGCACTGCGGCTTCATCTGTATTTGGGTCAAAGCCTAGCTGTGCAATTAAATCGGTATGCATTGTGACTTCTTTGCGCTTGGGAATATTACCCCTTTTGTAATCATTATATGATTTTAAGCACTGGCCACATATTCTGCATAAAGAATCCAGGATTTTAAGATGGTTATCCATTCTGAAATAAATAAAGTGTCATGATATAATATAATATTATATTTATTAATACTGTATAATAAAAATATAATTTCTGACTTAAAAGATAAATACAAGACACATGCTATTGTAATAACTTATACTGTATTTAAGTGTTGTTCATTAAAATAATACATATATTAATACAGATATTAGAAAATAAAAATAATTTAATAACTGGTATCAACTGTTATTGTATCCCTAGTTTATATTAATCTAGTATTTATGTGTACTGTATATAGATGAGTGGAAATAGACTTTTCAATTGCAACAGTTTGTTTTTTTGCTGAAACATGCTCAACTATATGTAGATATTATCATATCCAAATCTACCCTGATCTGCCCATTATAAATTAGCTAATTTGCATAAAATCAAAATGGCTGCCATTTTACAACTTTGATCCCAATTATCTCTTAAACCATAAAGAATTTGGTATAAGAATGTATTAAACACAAATATAAACATGACCCTAAACATTCGGAATAGCACATTTGATTTGACCTTTGACCCTCGGTCAAAGGTCATTTTATTATACCTTATAAAAAACCCTAATTATCTATTAAACCATCGAATATTTAGTATAAGAATGTATTAAATACCAATATAAACATAACCCTAAACATTCCGAATATGACATTTAATTTGTCCTTTGACCTTCGGTCAAAGGTCATTTCAGTATACCTTATTAAAAAACCCTAATGATCTATTAAACCATCGAATATTTAGTATAAGAATGTATTAAATACCAATATAAACATGACCCTAAACATTCCGAATATGACATTTAATATGTCCTTTGACCTTAGGTCAAAGGTCATTTCAGTATACCTTATTATAAAAATGCTATTAGTATATATTAAACCATTAAATAGAATAAGCATGTATTAAACACCAATATAAACATGATCATAAAAATTCTAAATAATTCAATCTGGGTTCTGAACTTTTTTTGAACATTAATTTTACATATTAATATATTGTACTATCAATTATTCAATATTGGGCACATTGGCATAATATTATTTTAAGCTCAGACACTAAAGATAAATCATATTAACAAATTAAAATTTAGAATGTTGCATGAACTCTTACTTGTTATGTGTGGCTGTATCGAATTTGTAAGACAACTTAATAAAGGAAATTTGAAAGTTTATAAACGTCCGTCGGTGTACAAAACTTTCTTCTAATTCGATCAAAGTCTGTTGCATTGTTATAGATAGATATCACTATCTCCAATAATATCAGTATTGTCTTCCAACAAAATATTTGTACAGAAGCCATCCTGGCATTCGCCACAAGAGTTTGTACAGTAGAGGCCATTTTTTTTGCAAGAACATTGTAAGGTATCGCAATATCCCTTACATTTGCACCTTATTACCTTCAACAGTTCATGAGGTGCAGGGCTAGAATCCATAGTAATAGGCATCAACTTTCCATTCTTTAATTTCCAACCCCACTCTTCTGGCTTTAGGTGGTTGTTCCCCATCCACACTTGTGTTTGATAATAAACTCGGTACGAATGATATTTTGCAGAGTCTGATGTAGGTGGAATGCTTTGTACCTCTATGCTACGAATGCTTTTTAAAACTTTTTCATTGAATTTCTTATGGCGCAGTTCATTAATGCTTTCTTCACATCCACCATACAAGTGAACAAGAGCTCTTTCACCAGCTTTCTTAATTGTTTCGTGATTCGAATATCTTGAAAGAAATGGTTCTCCATGTTGCATAAGTAACTCTTTTTTCTTTAAAACTATCCCTTTCCCGATGCTGTATAGACGAGAGGTGGTATCACATCCACAAAGAGCGTGAAGAAATGGCAAAAACCTGCAAAACTGATCTCCAAGTTTAACACTAGTAACCTTTATGTCCCATAAAGGATGTTTTGAATTGGCTTTTCCAGATTTTATGAACAACCCAATAGTGTTCGATTTTATTCGATGACACAGTAAAACAAGGATGTCTGTGTCCTCAGCTATTACATAAGTTGGTCTACATACAGCTAAATCAACGGCTGTTTTTGCAATAAGAACATCTGCATCACCTTCTGCATGAATTGTTTGAATGCCATTTTTTTTCAACATTTTATCTGATAACATGTTTATGAAATTTTGCTTGTTGTTGTTGTTTGTAAGGAATGTTTTCTTGTCTAATTTAAATGGTAGATTTGGTGAAAGGGCTATTAATGGTGCTGAAATACCCTTTGATCGAATCTGATGTGTGATACTCTTTGTGGATGTGTTGTTGTATCCATCAAAGATTACAACGGGATTAGAAAACTGTTAGACATAGACTACATATTTTTCCATAATTTGATCATATGTATCTCCTTTTTTCCATTCCATTCGTTGAATCAATGAGCCTCCATCGAAAGCATAGCAATGATCTTCCTCATTTAATATAGTAGGTGAGGTTGGTTGACAGTGTTTTGATATTGCATCTGAAAGCTGTGGCTTGTTAGGTGAATGTAGCATTCCTTTGCTATTGAATAGAGATGGTGGATAGATGGAAAGTTCATAATTCAGCACCTCACCAAGATTTAATTCTGTATTATTTGCTATAACAAGTAATCGCTGAAACAGAAGTTGGGGGTCCACTGGAATATCTTCCCCTTGAGCAACCACTTTTTTTCCCATGACTTTAACCTGATCTTTCTTGTGAAATACATAATTTGAAACCGTTTCTCCTTCCATTTTCTTCATAATTGCTTTACCAATTTCTTCAGCTTTATGTACATTTGAAGAACAAGACGATATACCAGTGGAAATATCATACAAATTTTCATTGTCATCAAATGGATCATGGCATTGTAGGAATTCAAAGATGCACTCAGTGTCTTGATTATCTTGTTTACGTCTACTAGGTGTCATGTGCTTGTTGTAGTTTTCATGTGTTCTTTGATACATGCTTTCCATTTCTTTGTTTATATCGGCAAATGCTGGCATTGAGAGGAGCCATCTTGTCCGTTGAGTCTCGTCCATTCCTCTCCCATGTGTTAAGCCTCCTTTGCTTTTTAATGATCTCATCAGAACCTGTTCAATGATGAGATCTGTTGGGAGGCCAGCCCAGAAGCGGTCACTTCTTCTCACGAAAAACAATCCAGAAATAAACTTTGAGTACACGTCTGGGTTACTTTCTTCAAGTTGAAACATATCTTGCAAAAATAGATGAACCGATTTTGCGTAATTGTTGTGACCACTAGCAGCAAAAAATGGCAGCATGTCCTGTAGAGACTTCAGATAGAGCATAAATTGACCAGTGCGCTGTGCTCGCAAGGCACATCGCAAGATACCTATCATCTTCATGTACTGGATCCATAACTGCCCAGTTGGCCTTTTCTGCAAGTATTTGGTTTGCTGCAGCGTCTCCTGTATAGATTGTATTTTGCTATCTGTTTTGCATACAACTGTTTCACTTGATGTTAAAACTTCGTCAAATTTTTCTAAAGCATAGTCCAGTAGTTGCGGGTCATCATTATCATTCAGCATCTTCTTTACCAGAAGCCCATTGAGAGCTCCATCAATCAAGAAGTTACCTCGTATTGCTCTCTCATATTCTTTTCCCATGAGCATGTGTGTAACTGTGTTGCCGGCATATACTAGTTCCAATAATGATCGTAATCCACTCGACCTCATGATGTGGCCAATGCTGCCTAAGAAGCTCATAAGTGTATGAAACCCTCCAAGATTTAGAATCATACCTTTCACCTCTTCTTCATGAGTAGTTATTTGTTTTGCTTTAAACCAAAGTGGCTGGTCAAAGGTTACAACAGGTGTAACTCCATGTTTTAGGCATTGGTTATTTACGAATAATAGAGTTGAATACACGCAGCTCATATTTGTGGGATCCAAGTCTACCATTGGCAGAAAATGAAAAGAAGACTTTCCTGGATGAGCACATCTCGTCACAGCCTGCATAAATCCAGACCAACTAGGTCTATCTGTTCGATACGGAAATGCTATGTTCCACAATGTATCAAGGTGCTCTCGGTCATCTTCCTTGTCAATCATTGGTAATGCATTATATATCATGTTATCGCCAGCTTTTCCCAATTTTCGAAATCTTTTAATGTCAACGCTCTTTGGTTTGTCAATGTTACGAGAAGCACTACGAGGAACTTGGCGTTTGGAGCTTATTTCTGGGGTAGCTGTAAACATTAGACCCATGCCATGGTAAGTATTCTTTCCATTTAGTGTTACAATATTGTGGTCTACATTGTCTGCAATCACATGACAAAAGTGACCATCTAAATTAGAAAATGGGTCGCTCTGATCATTAGCAGCACATGCTTTGAAATGGCATGCCTCATCATAAGACAAGCAAAATCCTTTGTTGTTCAGATTTTCAATAAGTTCTTTAGAGCCCCATTTCCAATGCAACTGCATAGTTAATCCAAACGGGATAGGTGCTACAATACTTCTTGGTCTAGTCTGCTGCATGATACTCTGTCCAATTGCTGCAATTTTGATTTCATTAGAAGTTTTATTCCCTCTAAAAATATCACTTAAAAACATTCTGAGTGACATTGGAAGATATGCTAAGTTACGTTCTATATTTCCGAGACCTTGAAGATCAGGATATATGTCTCGACTATCCTTTACCTGATCGATGTCTGCTTTAATTAATGCTGCAGCAGCTCTTAAAATATTTTTCTTACGTACCTCTTCATTTTCTTCTTGTTTGTGATTTACATAAAATTCATTCAATATTTTTGCAGCTGATTTACGAATTGTAATAATATTTGAACGGTTACCAACTTGAGTAATCATCATGGAATCTCCAAAATATTCATAGAGTTTTACCTTCATGTAGATATTGCTATATGGCTCTGAACACAAGCATGCCATTCTATCAACTAGATCAGATATTGTGGTCTGCTCTTCCTCATTTTCCAAAAACTCTTCTAGTACTAGTAAAAAAGCCTGTTCACGAGTGGTATCAGCTTTTCGCCCAGGGCGAGTTTGTTTGTCTCCACCAGAATTAGTGTCGTACTCGTTAGGAATGTTTCTGCCAGTTCTGAAATTGACGCTACAAACTTGATGATATACAGCATCAACGGCTGGTAAGTCTTGAGCAAAAACAACACGATCGCACATCATCTGCCCATTTATCTCCTCGGATCTTACAGGAATTTAAAATAGAATCTTGACAATTCCAAGAAGCTACTCTGTATACATTTTCAAGACGATTTCCATCTTCATCAACTACCTTACTTTCACAATAAAGACAATGGCTAGAAAAATTGAATATTGACTGCTTTGATCTCAAAGATGGTGTCTCAACAATAAATTCTTCCGCCTTTCTTTTTTTAGCGACAGCAATGTTTCTCTTGTTGGTAAATGCTTTTCTGCAGTCTGAGTGGAGGACCTGACCGGCTACTACTTGCAATGATGTTCCTTTTTCTTTACTACTAGCTTCATTTACTGTCCTTGCTGCTTTTTGAGTAATGTTTACTGTTCTTCTACCATCATCATCAGTCATACTCTTATCACATAATGGACATAAATCTGTCTCAGAATGGTCTTCTTGGTTTTGCATAGGCCTACTCATAGTCCTGTAAGTTAAAACAATTCAAATACTTATTTTCCCTTCCTTATAATTTGTTTTCTTGCAAACTATTGTATAAGAAAAGATAAAGAAAGGTCTTTGGTTCTTTTGGTCATTAGCTCTAAAATTATATTCAAGCTAGTCTAAGCCCAAGTTGAACTACATAGGCCTAAGCTGACCATGCCTAAACCATCACTAGGCCTATCTTGCTTAGGCTCATGCCGCCTAGGCCTAACTGACTTAGGCTATGCTGCCTAGGCCTAACTGACTTAGGCTATGCTGCCTAGGCCTAACTGACTAGGCTATGCTGCCTAGGCCTAACTGACTAGGCTATGCTGCCTAGGCCTAACTGACTTAGGCTATGCTGCCTAGGCCTAACTGACTTAGGCTCATGCCACCTAGGCCTACACACGGCCTAGGTTTTATATAAATACTGATGTTTAGAACTACTGTTGATTGATATTCAGAAACTCTTGAAACTTACTTGAATGAATTAGTATTAAGAAATACTAGATTCTGTATGTACTTTCTTCATGTCATTCATTTTTCCTGGGAAAACTTTCAGTCAATCAGGATCTTTTGTTTTGCTTGGAATTATGGGATTGTTATTTTTATTTTTTTTATTCTGGAACATTCTTCATTTTATCAAAATAGAAGTAATGTTAATGATAACCAGTATTATTTTTTAAGTAATAGTAATATTTTGTTATGCTTTAAAAGCATGAAACGGTACAATTGTGGATGTCAGCCATATTGGATTTCAAAATGGCTACTTTAGGAAAAATAAAAGTGACATAAATGGATTCTTTGGTATTGAAAACATAGGTATAGACCCTAAAATCAACATGTTTAGCTTTGTATTACCTGATTTATAAGCATTTAATGATTGAATGGCAGCCATTTTGAATTTATGCAAATTACACCATTTATAGTTTTCAGATGAAGGTAGATTTTGGATATGTTATTCCCTATTATATTCTGAACATGATTCATCAAAAAAACAAACTGTTGCAACTTTTCATCTATTTCCACTCATCTAATACTGTATTTATAGCCTTATCAGGTGCGCGCCTATGCTTTAACATAGGAAC
The DNA here is from genome assembly GCF_964355755.1 of Antedon mediterranea. Taxonomy (NCBI): domain Eukaryota; kingdom Metazoa; phylum Echinodermata; class Crinoidea; order Comatulida; family Antedonidae; genus Antedon; species Antedon mediterranea. Next base: position 14,280,543 of record NC_092673.1, on the reverse strand, counting down.
GTCTATTCTGCTGTGCAAAAATAGCCAAAATTCAGGCAAATGTTAATCTCGTAAAATAATTGTTGCTCTCTATAGTTTTAATTAAAATTAAATGCATTGTTATCTAAATAAGATGATATGATATTCGTCATATCTGAGAAAACTTCAGATTAATTACAATTTAACATTTTAGTTGACTCATTTTACTTCAGAAATTCCCATATTGCTATCTTTGAAATGCTGTAATATTTTAAATATTGTGTCAAAAATGTTTAAACTTAAAAATTCTTGTAGAATATAATTTAAAAAATTAAAATACTGCTTTACTCAAAATTCTGAATGAATATTTGTCACAATTTTTAACGTCTTTTTGTGTTTAGAGCAATCAAACTTTTGTGCGAAAACTTTCAAATCTCACGCTTGGTTGATTCCGACACCCTCTATAGTTTGGCTTTTCCAGTAAACTTACCTATTCTTGCATTGCGGCGAACTAGTCTGGGTTCCAGACGGAGTTTTGTCTTAATATTAGTAAAAAGATAAATATTTTGGCACATATGGCGTTTCATACGTATACTACTTGATTTTGGATACTCCGTCTGGGGAAACACGCACAAGTCACGTGGTTTGACACCAAGAATTCTTGGTGCATACGATTATACGGTTGACTAGTTTCAGCTGCATGCGATTGGCTACTCACTCGTACACCGTTTTAATATTCATATTTCAGAATTTCAAAGACTCAACAACTAAGATGATGCGCATGCGCTATGTTACGTTTAGACAATGTGTACTTGGGTACATTTATGAAAGTTTCTGAAGGCTAGAAATGATTCTATATGCCTAGTAGTCTGGTAAACATTTGATGGGATTTTTCCCAAGAACATGAAAACTCGTGATATGATAGGCTAGCTTCTCCGCAAATCAAACATTGAATGGATCATTTTATTACGCGGAGATAATTTTGATTTAAATTCCCACCCAGACCCTGTCCTGTTCTGTGTGGTGTTGTAGCCCTGTTGTTGTGTGCCGCCGGTGGTGGTATGTAGGCCTACTTTATTGGCGTTTTATTTGGCAGGTCATACGTGCGAATTGAGTAGGACCTACAAAAGAGGCCTAGGCCAAGGACTAAACAATTAATAAACAAAACAACTTGGCATTACGATTTTATATTTCAACAGTCTCGATCGTACATTCAGCACTGTACGTACTCGATCTTTTTCATTTTGAAACAAAATGATCATTGGTTGATTCGAAATCTATATTTACATACCGCCCGCCCCATATAGCCAAATACGGTATGATAAACTTATACGTCATTCTTATCGGATGTTTGCGGTCTGCAAATCGATTTCTATACGTGTTTCACAAGTCTGTATTTTCAGACAAAAATCGCGGTCGAAATAAAAACAAATAAATTTAAAAAAAAGATAATACAGACTTGGGGCAAGTCTATGCGGCGAACGTACGTGCCGGTCCTTGTTATAAATGTGATAAAATGATCAACTTGTTTTGAATCTACCAGCATTCGAGTCTAATTTTGCACTTCTACTTGGGCTCCACTTCCATGCAAGATCTGATGTTGTCGTGCAATTTTGAACCAGTAAAGTGTGACTTATGGTAGAAAATGCGTTAATTCTTTGAATTTTAGTTTGTCAGCCATTATTGATAAAATCTGCTTGCAGTTTGACCAATGATTTGTGTTCATGTAGCATTCTGAAAGAGTTTCCATTATCTCGTAATCTAAATTACAAAGGTTAAGATCTTCAGAATTGTCATCTTCAAGACCCGATGACATCAGTGCTTTCCAGAGTTGACCAACATTGTATGGGGACAAAGTGTTCCGTACAGCCAATACCGATTCTTTCGCCTGTTGCAAATGATGTCGTTTGGGTTTAATCATTTGTTGTACTGGTTTGTTGCCGGGTTTGTTGCCACATGTCTAGAGATATTCATTAAATTTACTTAGCTGTTCTTCTGATGCTAAAGTTTCTTTGGTCTAAATCACTTTCCGTAGTGTAGTAGGAGGCAGGTACCATTAATGTTTCATCATGTCTACCTCTTGTATCATGATATGTGGCATCATCCTAAAACACAACACAATAAAGGAAGTAGACTCTACAGCTCACTAGGTCGGTCGGTTGGTAAGTAAACACTAACTTGAGCACGCGAATGCAGCCATATTGCAAATTCAATATTTTAATATTTTCTTCCAAATGCATTTTTATTGTCAACATTATTTAATAATTAATCAATTATTAATTTGATACATTGCATGCTGCTACTCACAAGACTTATGGCCTCAAAATTAGTAACAATATTTGGAATCTCTTTTCTATCAGCAGTAGGCTTGTTATTAGTCAATGTATGAACTACAGGCATACGGAAAATCAAAGCAGTAACAACTGCATATACTGTATACTGGAATGGAAATATGTTTCTAAATAAAAAAAAAACACTTTATAATTTGGCATGTATTATTATGTAGTTTACCTGATCCAACTGGAACCAAGCATTTTGTAGTTGTAAAAATCTGCTGTGATAATGCCTTTCCAATGCCTCTGTCTGATTAGTAGTAGTAGTACTATATTTAAATGTCATTCGTTCATGCTATGTGTATATATATGTCCATAAAAAATTAACCGGTTATAAATTTAGGTAAACAAACGTATTCTTAGACAACAAATTGATATGACTATTCCACAATTTAGAGATCACAACACAAGAGATGTTATAGCCTTTTTAACTTGAATTTGTTTGATCTTTGAAAAATATTTGACAGTTTGAAATGTTGATTTGAAAAACAGTTCTAATGCGTCCTTATTTTGTTTAGGAGTTTTCTTTATTTCTTTTGATTCTAGATAATCAACAATTTTTAGGCTTACGTTGTCATATTTTGGGGCTTTAGATGACGATGATGATGCAGATTTTGGAGGGGCAGACCTTTTTGGTGCTACTACAACTTCATTATTATCTTTGATGATTGGCTCTTCAGTAGCATCCTTTAAATCCAGCTCTTCTGTGAATAAAATAAATAAAATCTGATCGTCCATCATCATATTAAAAAAATCTAAAGAACAAAGTTTTAATTTTATTAAACATTAACCTTATTTATTTTCAGTAACCGTATTAGGGTACGTCCATGAGTTGGGAGGTCTAAGTTATAAAAGTTATTCGAAATTACGGATTACATCTCGGGTCCTCCGTGCGTGGAGTATGTTTTAGTTACCATATGAAGGAATATATATCTTTATTGTAAATATTGTATTTATTTTGACCACTTTGACCCTGGGAAAATAAACGGGGAACATTGGTGGATTTTAGTTTTTTCAATTGTTTTATTATGAATAGCCTATATAGCATAGACCTACCAGTAACATTTCAAGTTTATTTGTTGTTTATTAGGCCTATTACTATTCTAGCTTTGTTCTCTAAAATATAATAACTACGAAACACCCTACTTATCAAACTCTCATAATGGTCATAACTGAAAAACAACTTCAGTATAGTATAGTATAATTAAATAAATCTTGTATAAATCTGATTTTCATAAACAGCAGAGCACATGTACACAATATGCATAGGGTGGAAGAACATTTAAAGAAAGAGCCTGTTATTGCTAGGTATGCGCGTAAAACAAAACAGTCCTTTGTATCCACGGCAGAGCACGTGTACACAATATGCATAGGGTGGAAGAACGTTTAAGGAAACGGTCCTCTGCCGATCCTTTGGATCGTTGGAGCACATGGCCAAAACAATGTCGTTTCTTAATATGCGCACAAGCATGTGACATTGACTGAATTGATGATATAAATTAATGAAGTATTTTATGATGATAATCATAAAATAAAGACACACTTAACATATAAACAATGCATACATTTCAAAGAACTAAAATACTAAATCTTCCTAAACATTCAAATCAAGTATTTAGTATTATATTCAGCTATACAAAAAAACCCGTATACGGTACAGTGTAGGCTAAATGAAGCCTACGGGGTTTCCCCATTTATTTTATGTATGTATACGTACACGACAGTATATGTATGGAAAGCCAAACCCGCCAAAAATACATAATACATACCATCCACCAATAATTAATTCGTACAAAATTTAAACCATCCAATATTATCTCATGCAGTTCAATGAAAACTTAAACCATTCACCTAGTATCTACACCATCCAATATAATGTGTGACCATCTACCACTAGCCCAAACGACAATACGCCGAACAAACTACCCATAACACAAACCATCTAAAGAATGTTGAGCCCAGGCAGCAATAATTGAATTAATCTAACGTTAATACAAGTATATATTAGTCAACTCATTTATCAACATTTCATGTAGTTCATGAACATTTCAAACAAAGCATCTTAATTATAGTTCATCGAATTATAATTCTAATTCATTGCCTGTTTTATACACCGTTCGTCTGTTCAACAGTTGAAACAACTGTTTTGCACACGATACGCCCGTTCGTGAGTTCAAACCATGATATTTGAAGCATCGACTTTCCAAACAGCGATTTTTCGCACCGAACGTATTTTCTTGAGTTAAAGTGGTTGCATTTCAATCACTTACTTTTGATTGGCCAGTATTACACACCGTTCGCTTGTTCGTGATTTCAAACCATGATATTTGAAGCATCGACTTTCCAAACGGCGATTTTTCGCACCGAACGTATTTTCTTGAGTTAAAGTGGTTGCATTTCAATCACCTACTTTCGATTGGCCAGTATTACACACCGTTCGCTTGTTCGTGATTTAATGTGATAACATTTCATTCGACAACTTTTCAAACGTTAGCTTTTGGCTCCGCTTACGTATATATCAGTTGATATACTAATTTTTAATTTTCATACTTTCCATAGTCAGTTTTGTACATCATTCGCATTTACGCATGTAAAGTGTAGATATTCCACTCGACAAGTTTTAAACGGTAGTTGTTCGCACATTTATTGTTTTATTGTTAAATTGTAACTGTTGGCGCCGATTTAATATTGAGGGGCGGGGGGTGAATGTCAACTAATACGACTGTATGACACTTACTTAGGCCTACGTTACACACACAGGTCAGGGAGATGTAAACTAATTTATAAATTTATTTTACATCTCCCTGGTTACACACATTATCACAAACTTAAATAATGAAAAAAAAACCAGAATGAAATAATATAATTTAGCTTGTGGGCCTGTTACAATTTTACGCCCCACAACTAGGCCCGGGGTAACACCCACCTCACCCGCCTGTGGGGGAGAGACAGGGGAGAGAGAGAGAGCTGGTGTTGTGCTTCTCTCTCCCCCTGTGCGGCGGCTGCTAGGATGAGGCCGGCCTAGAGCCATTTTCTGCTCTGTGCTCTCTATATGATGCATAAATTAACTGTTGTTGAGAAGCTTCCATTTGTTTACGGGGTAGGCCTATTTTTTTTGAAATAATGACATTCATTATGTTTTATAGACTATAGTGGAGACGTAATTAATAAATATCCGAATAAACATATTTTACGAATATTTATCATGGATTAATTAAAAACATGTGTATTTGTTATTAAATCATAATTATTTGTTATTCATCATGCATTAAATAACCCAACGCTGTTATGGATGGGGGGCTATTCAACTGCGTAGTTCGTCATTTTTCACACATTGATGCTGATTGAATTGATTCAGCTCAGGAAGACCAAAAAGGTACGTACCGTACGTATACTGATGATAGGTAGATAAATAAATATAATAATGTTTAATAGTGTTTTCCTGTTTTATTATTATTATTATTTTAAATTCTGTGTTTTATCGATTTTGTAGGTGAAATTGATGATGGTTTAAGTTATTGTTATACTTTTCTGTATAGACTAGATAGGCCTAGCAGGCTAGGCATGATATAGGCCCAGCCTAGGCCCTAGGCCTACTTACAATACTAATACTAGGCATAGGCCTAATAATTATTAATATTGGAATTATTATCATTATTTTATAAAAAGCTACAATTAGTGCCATGAGTGGTGACCAGGATTGGAACCTGGATTTTGTAGCTGAAATTACTAATTATAGGAATTATCCAGCTAGGCCAGGCCCTAGCTAGGCCTATAATATAATATTATTACACATACTTATATTAAATTATATATAAACCTCCGATTGTGCGTAGACCGATATTTTAATCAATGGTTGTATTTATTAATAATAATAATAGTACAGAAGCCTACCACTGAACAATTATTTTTTATTTTGCCAAATAGCTCTAAACCATATAGGCCTACTAGGCTCTAGGAATAATATTGATTTTCTAGTATATAAACTTAAAATGTGATAAATTAACGTGAAATTGTGAAAAAGTGTAAATACAAGTTGTATGGACTCATTCGTTTCAGGTATCATCCAGTATGTCAGATGATTTACGTAGTGTTTTGCAGGTGCTGCAGGGGTTAGCAAATTCTATCACAAACACTCCTTCGTCTGCTACCATTTCCAATAGTAGTAGTGAGCTTAGTACTACTACAACCACTAGTCATGCTGCTAGTACTAGTAGGCCTAGTAGTAGATCTACGTTGAGTTCCAGTGCTAGCACCAGCAGTACGCCTAGCAGAGACCAAAGTATTGCGAGTGAACACAGACGACTGTTCAATCGAAATTATGTAAGTTGCATCATGTTACTAAACCCCCTTCTTCTTGGCACCCGAATCGTTTACTATTGTACCGATAGATAGCTTATTAAGTGGCTCCGCGCCTGTACCAATCCAGTTTAAATAATTTTCAATACAATGGTGCCACATTTTAACATGTTGTCCATCACATTTTTATTAATTTTGTTGGAGACTTACCTGGCCGTTCAGTAAAACATCATATATTTTTTGTATTACAAGTAAAATTAACATTTTGAACGAGTTTTTATCACTGTGTACATATAATATTATTTCAGAGACAAACCCCATATAACAGGGGTCATAGCAACAACAGTACCAGTAGTAAACCATCTGGAAAAGGTACGATGCTAATTGTTTTATCGCATCAATTTTAATTGTATTTTCACAATGAGAGTTTAGAAGCTGTCGTGTGTAATGTATTTAGGTCGGTACAGTTATTACGTCATGTTATAGTTGAGTTCGGATAATACTGCCAATCAGGTTTATTGGTGTATGTTTTTTATATAAAGTTGAAATGTTAACAGTTTTATTAAACATATAATAAAAAGAATAACGATGTTATGTATTTCCTAACATATCTGTATATTTGCTAACCTCCAACAATTAGCCCATGTAACAAAATTTGCTATTTAACCAAAAAACATGCCTAATAATAATACAAGGAGGTCTTATCTTCTTAATTGACCGAAATGATTATTAATAAAAGATGGTTTTTATAAGATATTTTATCCTTTTTTAGGAAGAACATTGACAAGATTTTTAGTATGCCTCATGGAACACAAAATGGAAACTGTTCCTACTGTAGCCCAACGTCGAAAACTGAAAGATAACGGCTATGGCGAGAAGAAAATTGTGTTTCCAGCGGAAGGCAATCAAGACGATTTTTGCAACCTGGTATTTAAGTAAAATAATTTTTCTAATGTTTTCACATCGAAATGTTTTCTGTGGTGATTTTGCCAAAATACTGTTTGTTAAAGAGAAAATAATCAACTATGATGATGATGCTTATGACAGTTTGCAAATGAGAACAAAATTCTACATATTTATTTTTAATTTGTTTTTGTAGAACATTTCCGTTGCTTGCAAATTGCGGAGGGTTTGAGATAACAACAGGTGATCGCAAAAAACTGATTGTTGTCCATTACGGGCCATGTAAAGTTCAAGACCTTAGAACATTTGGTTCTGGAAAATTATACATTCGCCCATTGCAGCGGGATATACCGGAGGCAGAAATACCATTAGTGGAAGCCCGAGAAAAATGTTTAAATTGTAGGGCCAACATTTCCATGAAGAACATGAAAGTGCACATCAAATATTGCATGGTAATTACCTGTGAAAGAGAAGAAAGTAGTATTGGTAATCAGTTTCAGTTTTCAGAAACGAGAATTGAAAATCAATTTTCCCGATACGGACTTGCCGGTAATTACCGGTTTTCAGATATTATCAATATTCTCCTTTTTTTATTTGATTTGTATAATACATTTTTAACATAACAAAATGCTTAATTTGAATATTTCTATCATAATTTAGGCTAACAACTTTTTTTTCACTCGACCACGCAATATTACTGTACATTATCTTCTCTTATTGAACCCCAGAACGAAGATTCAAGTTCAGACAGTGACCTGGAACCGGGACTACATGAAGTACCGGCCACCGAAACAATACCGGCCACCGAACCAATACCGGCCTCCGAGAACTTAGAACAGAACAGAACAGAACAGAACTTAGACTTAGAAATTGTTGAAAACATTGTACGTAGGCACTACTCATTCAATGTCTGTGAAGCTAGTTCCTAGTTCATTATTTAAATATAATTATATAAACAACTTTTAGAACTAAAAAACTAAACATAGTGCGATTTCAGTGAAAAAGATAAGCTACCTAGCTATGTTATAATAGAAGTTATGTATTATTGCAAGAGTATGTACTATAGCTTTCGGTTTTGATGAGTATCATCATTTACAAAAATAATTGTTATTTTTAGTTTGTTAACGAACCAGAACGTAACGAACGAGAACCTGCTCTTACTACTATTGAAACAATTGTCAAAGATACCGTGAATTACTGCAATACCCACAACATTAATGGGAATCCTGTAGAAGTGCTACGTTATTACCAAAAAGCTATTGTTTCAGGAAGACCACTAGAGATAGAAGATGAAGCAGAGGTAATCGAAGGGGAAACAAATTTTATTATGATTAATAGAGAAGATGTGCTTGCAACTGCTTTTTCGGAAATTAGGGATATGGCCGACTACCGCAAAACACTGGAAGTGCAATTCTATGATGAGGTATATTAAATACATTTTTATTGTAATAAATAAAATTAACCTTTTGAAATACAATGATAATAAAAAAAAACAATTGAATTTGTAAAAACTAATCGAATATATTCAAAGCATTTTAGTTAAAATGAGATGTTAACCGTGTTGCTATACAGTAATTTCATATCTTACACACAGAGAGCAGCCGATTATGGCGGCCCGAGGAAAGAATTTTTTGTGTTGGCTTTAAGAGCAATAAAAGATGGTTATTTTGATAACGGTATGAAAGAACACGTTCCCGAGGAATATTACTACATCGGCATAATAATGGGTAGGTTTTCAATGTCTACTTACAATAAAATCACGCGATTCACGGTGCTATTTGAGGTTCCTTGACGTGTGACGTGGCGTGTAAATGCAACAATTGTTTTCACCAAATTGGTTCCTAATAGCCTTATACCGTATGTTTTATTTTGTTTCTTTTTACTAGTACGGTACTGTTATAATGATTTAATGTATTTAAAAATGGTTATCTTTTAACAGCTATGAGTATCGTCCAGAATGGCAAATTGCCACAATTCATGCACAGTGACCTTATCGACGAACTCGTCAACAGCAGTGCTCCTTCTGAGTGCATAACCAATTTAAGAAAGGGACTCGCAAAGTTGGGGATATATCAGGTATGTCGTACAGTACTGCTACAATATACATATACAGAGCGCAAAACCAGTTACTGCCAGTTTAAGCTTCTGATCCATATCTTTAAATAAGTAACTAAAACACAATGCACAATGATATGCATACGTCAGATCCAATCACTATAATGCTTCATCTCTGCTTGAAACAATAATGTAATGCGTTCAATGATCAACTGAAAATTGTAAATTCAATTCACTTGTCTACCATTTTATCTAATTATTTTCTATAGCTTTGTTGTCACATACCAACATTTGTTCATCTTTTTCGACCCAGCCCTGCAGCACTATTATCTGTAAAAAAGATGAAAGAATTGTTGAAGCCATCTTTTAAAGGCAGCGATGGCTCAAACACTAAGATATTTGAAAGTTCTGTATATGCCCAATTTCTGGACTACGTCAGAGAGGTTGCTAGTAAGTTATAAGTTATAGAAAAACACAGACTGTCTGTTCGTATATTTTCCTTTTTCTGCCCTACTGTAGCATAATGCAATCCATTATTTGTTTAAACCCTTATTTTAACCGGTGGCCATGCCCTAAAGTTCTCAAGCTTATTTTGGCTTCCACACACTTACCCTTTTTTATTTATGTGTATTTCTGAAGTCACTTTTTGTTTAGTACAATTTAACTTTAAGTTTATTATGTGTGGAAAACAATAAACAAACAATAAAGGAATATTGCATTGAGCACACTTGTAGTGGATGTGTCCGCTATACAAGTGAAGTATTTGTTGTTGCCGTCGCAAACCATATAATAACAGTGTCTAAAATGGCAAAAAAGAGCAATAACCGTAACATACCAAAATAAATTCGCTTTACTCCGACATTTTTCAAATTTTCTTAAACCTCATTACTTTTAATTCATATCAGAACATGCAGTGTTAAAACTATTCAAAGCATTTAAGCCAAGTCACTTACTGATGCGATGGCTAAAAGGGTTTTGTTATGACTTGATTTGTTTTGACTTTTACCTCTCTTTTTCATAGGTGGTAGAAGAGGTCACCTGACGCTTGGTCATCTGTTGCAGTTTGTGACCGGAACGGATGAAGAACCAGTGTTGGGTTTTGTTCTCCATCCACAAATAGTATTTACAGAAACAGCAGGTTCTTTTCTCCCGTCTGCCAACACGTGTATTAACAGTATGCAACTTCCACGGCCAGGTTTAACATGCAGTCTGCCGCCAAAAGACACACTGTTCAATATGTATGATTTGGCATTTTCTCAACAGTTTTTTGGTAATGTGTAGACCTAAGTGGGTCAGAACAAAGCAAGTGACATACTTTAAATAAAGTTTTCTACTGTAGATATGGGTTGGTTCAATCACAGAGCAAAATCCATAATGCTTCAATTTAGGACATGGAGAGTGGATAGAGGAGGTGACCGTTGAGAAAGAGTGGTGGTAATTTGTATTTACATAACGGAAAGATATATGACAGAAGAAGATGAGCGATGGTTGAAAGGGTTGTTATGAGCTAATACGTTTTCATATTATTTCCGTTTTAAACATTAGGCATACCAGTTCTTAAACCCCCTGTACAGGGTAGATCTAAATAAATGAAATATAATATTTGATTCTAAACATTTTAGTGTCGGCAGTTCTTGAAACATTAAGTACAACATTATTTTCAACAAACATATTTAGTTTACACATCAGTAGAAAAAATGTTAAAGCAAATCATATGTTGACTACGGTATTGATTTTAGGACATATAATAACCTTTTCAATTTAATGGCAATAAACGTTTTTCTTTAACAATTAAAGAAACTTGTTGTTAATTAACAATTAAGGCAGTCATTAAATACACCAATCAGTAAAATTGTGCAACATGCTCTCTCTCTCTCTATCCCCAATCTACACAGATATTTTTAGGCCTAATATAATTAACTAATAAAAACATTAACATTCATTTGAGAATAAGTTGTTTTTCAAAACAATCGATATTCACACAGCCTGATTTCCAATACTAAAGTGTAAATGCCAACCAAATTATTAATATATGCATTATGATAATTTTCTATTTTAAACATTCACAATAGTCATTATTACTCATCAAAATTCAGAAACAATATCTAAGCCTCGTAAATAAGGAGTTGCATCCCAAATATCAACTGCATTATTTAGCGCATTGTCTATTTCATCCTTAAATAAAGAGAGTTGTTCATCATTCATTGGACAGGCAGTGTCAGGGACAACTATACCATCATTTTCTTCTGGAAGGGGTGAGTTTGGATCTATACCATACTGCTGAACACTTTCCTACAATAAGCCAAAATAATGAAAGAAGATTAGGTAGATCATACAAGACACGGTAAAATTAAAATGTGTACGGTAACGGCTAACTATACAAGTAGTTTCTCACGTATAATGTGTGTGTCGGGGAGACTATTTTTAAAACAGTTTTTGTTACAGGTTTATAATAACGTAGTTGTTACGACAAACAAATTATACGAACATCCGTTCGCCTTACATTCTAAATCCAAGAATACCGTATAAAATGAAGGTTTTATTTATTACTTTAATTTATACAACTCCACGTTACCTCTGGTATGGCTTCAAAGTACTCAGACGCTATGATGCTTGCATCGGATGCAATATTTTGTATACCCATTATGAACAATTGATTTGGGGTTTTGTTGTGCTCGGTCCGCAGTTTGTGGTTGTTCCACATCAGTTGGAAATCCATCAACATACTATTAATAATGGGTACATAAATGAAATGTAAAATAAAAATATGCGCCTCGTTATCTGGGTCCAAACAACCCATGGTTTCCAAACTGCTAAAGAATGTGCGCCAGGAACATATAACAGCCTCAAATACATCTCTCCACAATCTTTCAATCCTGCTGTTATGAACACTTTTTCCAGTAATAAAACTACCTCTGCCTGGTCCTCTAGAAGGGTGGTTCAACATTAAGCGAGCCACATCAACATTTTCGATCCCCTTGTCCGCTCTCACCCTCGACGGCAATCCCCATTTTCTGACAGCTTCCTGGAAACAAGTTAGAACCGTGCATGCCCTGTTATTTGTACTGAGTTTTAGGTACACTATCGCTCTACTATAACCATCAATACCTCCATGAATCACACACCTCCATCTGTAGAATCAAACATACGACAATTATAAAGGAAACTGAAAATACTTTTATGTTATTGTATCATAAAATGTAAATTTCTTACATTTACATTATCATTTTTCATATCTGCGTCGGGTTGCCTACGAATCTGTTTTGATCATAACATATCGTAAACGTGTAGACCTACTTTATTAGTTTATGATTCCCGTCTATGTGCCACAGAGCCAACGGAGATGGCACTGAATAAACTCGTCTGCGTATGCAACGCAGAGACCGCAAATGACGCCCAACGGGATCAACCCTTTTGACAGAATCTCGCAATGCTTCTCTTCGTACTCGTATGCCGTCTTTCATCAAATGAGCCTCAATTGACTTAAGTCCTAGTGTTAAGATGAAATGATGAATAAAGAAAAACAAATAAGCAAACTATGCAAATAGCTACCGCTACAAACAGTGGTACTACTCTCTATCATTTAGAAAGAATCCCATCCCATCAATAAATGATGCGATCATCGTATCTAACCCAACCTTTCAAAAAATAATCCTTATTTTGTATGCTTATCATGTCGAAGGAGTACTTCTTCTATTCTAAAGTCCGTCGCGTAACAAAACAAGCCATTCTGTATATTTTAAATACCTACCTGATCTTGGAAAATTCATGGTTATCATGCCAATACGCGCGTCTAGAAACTCGGAAGAAATATCTGTGTAGTTTCTTGTTGTCATGTTGTATTCTTGTAGCCTCCTTTCTATCGTTCTTTTACTTACAGAAAACATTTTACTCATGTCCTGAACAGTAAAGTTGTTGTCTACGAAGTAAATGAAAATAACTGACTATGGAGAGAAGACTGAACGGAAAGTAAAATATTAGGTTTACAAAAACACCAAATTTTGTTCATTATTAATACTAAATTGTTATATGGGAATTGGATAATATATTGGCTAGAAAATTCTAAGAAATAATTCAAAGTACTGTACTGTAAGGTAATATTTTCGAGAGAAAAAAGACTCTACATGCTTATTATTGCAAGAGCCTCATAATAATTTAAAAAAAAATAATACAGTAGGCCTACCTATCATGCAACCTACCTACCTTTTGTCATGCAATATATTAATATTTAAATTACAAAATTTGTTTCACATAAAAGTAAAGGTCGTTAGGCCTACTTTAAATTTGTATTAAACACACTATGTTCGTGCTACTATCTTACAAAGATGATAAACAACCATGATCAGCCGAGCGTAAAAAACAAAAAATAATTGTTTTTAAGGCTCGGCTGGTTACGACTGTTTGCCACTCTCTTCAAGAAGAAGATGGCTTCCGAAACACGAATTTAATTTAATGAATGAATTACTTACTTCGATGGTAGCCACTTTACCAAAGACAAGAAATAATTAAAGTAGATAATGATACATAGGCCTAGGCCCAAAACCTAGGAGGCCTAAAAATAATACGCACCCACAAAGAACTGCAGCTGACTACGCCCGATCACAAATCTTGCCCGTCCTGGTCTGCCAGTGTGAATCATGGCAGAGTCCGTAGTGGGATGTTCGTCTCCTACCTGGCCTGGGCCAATGACTTCTTCTATCGCTCTTTTACTCGCTACAAGATTATCGATTACCTCTAACCGGATATTTTCATGCCCGATTATCGTTTCGATAATAACCTCCAGTCGCATTGGGAGTGGCATTAATAGATTTCTATCAATGTTACCATTCACATACTGTTCAAGTGTTTGACAGATTTCTTGCAAAGCAATAGCAATAGGAACATACGCCATGTTAAAGACTTTTGGGAATATGAGAGGGGACTATACATTTTATTCTAGCTGGAATATTTTTAATGAGTACAATTTCAGGGCATAACATGTCCATTGTTCCTAAAATGTTCTCATCTTACGGTTGTGGTTGTGGTTGATTTAATATTACACACTACGGAAAAAAAACCCCTTTTTTGAGAGAGTGTAATTTCCGGACATGTAGAGGTACCATATTTAAAAATGTGTACTGTTCACATTCAGTCAGCGTTGCCAGCGATAAAATTTAAATTATGCCGTATCCTGTCTCAAATAATGCCAGATTGGGAAAAATAATGCCAGATCCCCAAAATGTGGTCCTAAACAGTGCCACCAACGGTTGTATGTCTAATAAACGTTTGTAAAACCCCAACTGACACAAAATAGGGCCTAAATTGTATCCCTGTCGTTCAAAAATTGTATTTTTAGTTTTGTGAGTAATAACTAATAATTCTAAAAATATCTGGGGTGCGAAAATGGTAATTGCAAATGACACAAACACCAACCCACGAACCCTTCTCCCCCCCCCCCCCCACCCCCCACCCCCCCCCCCCCCAAAAAAAAACCTGTTACAGCCATGGAAATTTAGAATTTTTGAGCTGAATATGAGAGCTGCTCGATATTTGCACTTAATTTCAAATATGAAAGGATCTTAGCCCACGTCACCATAATTAGAAAATGGCAATTATAATTTAAAATAGGAAATTAAAATATATATTAAGTGTCTCCAGGACCTCAGCTCCACCATGGCTGGTGCTGAGGTAAGAAAATTTGGAAAAATAGAGCTGCTCAATGGGCGGAGATGGCACTTAATTTCAAATATGAAATAAAAATATATTTATTAGTACCTCCAGGATCTTAGCCCATCATAGTTTTGAAAATGGCAATTATAATTTAAAATAGAAAATAAAAATATATATTAAGTGTCTCCATGAGGCTGAGGTAAAAAAAAATGGAAAAATAGAGCTGCTCGATGGGCGGAAATGGCACTTAATTTTAAATAAAAATTACCTCGCCCTCATGGTCACTACTGGGGCTGAGAGGTGAAGAACATTTGAAAAAATAGGGTTGGTACGACGATGCAAATGGATGGAACATAATTTGAAATATGGAAAACAAATTCTCCTAGAAGAAATTCTTTTTAAAATTAGAGCTTCTAATTAGTTACTGGAAATTGCCATTTCAAGGGTTGGGGTAGGGGTGCGGCCACTTATAATTATGAACTGAAACAACAAAACCCCTTTCATAATGTTTTCGTTCAATTGTCTCTATATCTGGGGATCCAATAACCTGCATGGTCTCTGAAATAGAGCAACATAATTGGCCAATAGCTAGCCTCTTCGGATTTGTTGTGCTGCCTATATCGCACACACGGTAGTTTTCGAGCAGCCTTCCTATCCGAAGAATCTATTTAAGTCCGAAACAAAAGGATGGAAGAACTATTGTACGGAAAACCCGAACTGATCTGTTTTGTACGATATGATATTGTGTACACTGTAAGGTGATAATATGTATTAAATTGCAAGATTAACAAAATATTTTATTTTTGTTCTGTGGTATATTATTTTTTTGGTTGTTCAAAAAACACAAAATTATGCCAGATTATGCTAAAAACGGCTAAATAATGCCGCGGCATTATGCCAGATGCCGTGGGCCTCTAAATAATGCCAAAAAGCATAATAATGCCAGAAATGGCAACTATGCATTCAGTACCGAACACCTCCCCCCCCCCCCACCCCAATATAAAATCGGCGCCAACAGTTACAATTAAACAATAAAACAAAAACTACCGTTTTAAAACTTGTCGAGTGGAATATCTACACTTTACATGCGTAAATGCGAATGATGTACAAAACTGATGTATAAAAAGTATGAAAATTAAAAAATAGTATATCAACTGATATATACGTAAGCGGAGCCAAAAGCTAACGTTTGAAAAGTTGTCGAATGAAATGTTATCACATTAAATCACGAACAAGCGAACGGTGTGTAATACTGGCCAATCGAAAGTAGGTGATTGAAATGCAACCACTTTAACTCAAGAAAATACGTTCGGTGCGAAAAATCGCCGTTTGGAAAGTCGATGCTTCAAATATCATGGTTTGAAATCACGAACAAGCGAACGGTGTGTAATACTGGCCAATCAAAAGTAAGTGATTGAAATGCAACCACTTTAACTCAAGAAAATACGTTCGGTGCGAAAAATCGCTGTTTGGAAAGTCGATGCTTCAAATATCATGGTTTGAACTCACGAACGGGCGTATCGTGTGCAAAACAGTTGTTTCAACTGTTGAACAGACGAACGGTGTATAAAACAGGCAATGTATTAGAATTATAATTCGATGAACTATAATTAAGATGCTTTGTTTGAAATGTTCATGAACTACATGAAATGTTGATAAATGAGTTGACTAATATATACTTGTATTAACGTTAGATTAATTCAATTATTGCTGCCTGGGCTCAACATTCTTTAGATGGTTTGTGTTATGGGTAGTTTGTTCGGCGTATTGTCGTTTGGGCTAGTGATAGATGGTCACACATTATATTGGATGGTGTAGATACTAGGTGAATGGTTTAAGTTTTCATTGAACTGCATGAGATAATATTGGATGGTTTGAATTTTGTACGAATTAATTATTGGTGGATGGTATGTATTATGTATTTTTGGCGGGTTTGGCTTTCCATATATATGTATAGACCGGGGAATAGGTCTACATTATCAGCCGATTTCTTTGTTGTCATAGGACCTGACCCTAAAAACGCATTTTTATCGTTGTGTTCGACGCAAAATCGATTTCAAAATAGTATTACAGTACATTGAACCGCGATGTTCGCGTTAATCGCGTCTTTTTACCGACGTAATAGTAGGCGGTCCTAAGCTTTGAATATTTAATGAGTACAATTAATGAGCTTGATTAAGACGTTTAACGCGTTAAACGGTCAAAGAAATCTGAACCGCGTTTCACGCATAATTATCGTTTTGAAACATTTTGACATGACGCCTAAGGGTGTTATATAACAAGAGTAAGATATGTTGTGGAAAAAAGTGTCTTAATTTACAAAGGATGCCAATTTACTTTAGATATCTTTTTAGATACATACGCTTGATGACTGGTCCATCTC
Source organism: Antedon mediterranea (assembly GCF_964355755.1). Classification (NCBI taxonomy): domain Eukaryota; kingdom Metazoa; phylum Echinodermata; class Crinoidea; order Comatulida; family Antedonidae; genus Antedon; species Antedon mediterranea. The sequence continues at coordinate 14,262,963 of NC_092673.1, read as the reverse complement.
AAGTATTCATGTAGATAAACTCCGAGGAATAGTACTTCGGGTTTACGTTCAATAATATTATTGTTAATGTAAATATTAAGATTAGAGAAATCAATTTGTCTTTGTTGAGTACGAAATAAAATGTAATTAGTTTTCTGTACATTAACAATAAGCTTATTTGAGATGAACCAGTCAGTCATTTTATTTAGTTCAGTGTTGACGGTGTTATATAAGACATTGATATCAGAATGAGAAAACAAAATCGTAGTATCATCAGCAAAGGATATGACTTTCAGAGTGTCACTTGATCTAGAAAGATCATTTACATAAATTAAAAATAGTAGTGGTCCTAAAACCGACCCTTGAGGCACTCCGCAATTTACAGCCTTCACTGATGATTTAAATGAGCCTAACGCAAGATACTGTTTACGGTTTACTAAATAACTTTCAAACCAGTTTAATGCAATTCCTCTAATGCCATAATTAAATAATTTACCAAGAAGAATTTTATGATTAATGACATCAAAAGCTTTTGACAAGTCTATAAAAACAGAGAGTAAAAATTGTTTATTGTTAAGAGATGAGGTGATGTTGTTAACAAGATCCAGAATTTCATGGGATGTGGAATGGTTATGACGGAAGCCATATTGGTGAGTATAAAGAATGTTGAATTTAGTAACTTGGTAATCATAGAGTCGCTGGTGCATGAGTTTTTCTAAGATCTTGGAAAAAGCACTAAGAAGGGAGATAGGCCTGTAATTTTTAACTTGGCCCTTGTCACCTTTCTTAAAGATTGGGAAAACTTTAGCTATTTTTAATAAATTTGGAAATACACCAGATGAGAATGAACAGTTTATAGAGTAGGTAAGGTGGTCAATTATGTACGGCAGTATTTGTTTGATTGTACGTGAAGTGATATTATCGTCACCAGATCCTTTATTTGGATTTAAATTGTTGACAATAATTATTATTTCTTCTTTTGTAACAGGATTTATAAAAAAGGATTGAGAAATTGGATTTGGTAAATATGAGATTGGGTCAATATGAGGGTCAGGCATAGAATTATTTAAATTTGAACCAACTGTTGAAAAGTAGGCCTACTTATTAAATGAATCGCATATTTCTTTAGTTGATGTAATTGTTTCAAAACCGTTATTTATGAGGGATGGGAAATTGTTTTGATTTTCTGGTCTTAATACAGAATTTATTATAGCCCAGGTCTTTTTAAGGTTACATTTTACATTTTGAAATTTTGATATATAATGCATTCTTTTGGCGGTTCGACAGAGTTTAGTGTACATATTTTTATAATTTTTGTATATACTTTTATCATTTTATTTGATACATTATATTTATTTTTAATATATTTAATCACCACACAAAGCATCAATATCTATTATACGAGATGGTACATTGTCGGTGTCAGTATGGTATAATTTTTCATCTACTATATGTAAGATAGGAAGGTGGTCGGATATATCAAAAATAAATACACCAGAATGTATTTTTGTATCAATAATATTTGTGTAAAAATGATCAATCAAGGTGGCGGTAGTCGGTGTGATTCGAGTAGGTTTTGAAATTGTTGGATAAAATGAGCGAAAAAGTAACATATCAATATAATTATTAGTTTGAATATGATTTTGATATTATATGATATCAATATTTATATCGCCCATGATATGACAGGGTTTATGTTCAGAATTTATTTTATTTAAGAGTTCATCGAAGGATTTGGAGAAATGATCAATATTACCATCTGGAGGACGGTAAATTACACCAACGATTGTATTTTTTTTATTAGGATGTACTATTTCTAGAAAAAGGGAATCATATGGTTGAGAAATCGATAGATCAAGACGGTCTCTAACATTAAGATCGTTTTTTACGAAAAAAGCTACGCCACCACCTTTACCAGATTGCCTATTTTTAGATATAAATGAATAATTATGCAAGAGGGGAGTAGGTGACGTGTCATTCAACCACGTCTCAGAGAGACCAATAATAGAAAATTTTAAATTAATTGAATTTAAAAATTGTTCAAGGGAATCAGTTTTATTTGTAACGCTTCTAATGTTAACATGAAAGAGAGAAATTAGGGAATTTGAAACATTTCTAAAAGTGGTATTAAAATGATTAGTGTCATAGTATATACAATCCTCGAGTGTCGAATTTCTAGAATTTAATTGGTTGGCAAGAGGCTCAGAATGTTCATCAAATTTATCATATTCAGTATGAGCAAGGGGGTTTATAATAATGTTAGATATATCACTATGGTTAATAATATCAGAATCTATAATAAAATCATGGAATGGGAGATGACAAAAATAATTCTCAGATATCATTTAGACAGCGATTTAACAATTTGAGAAGCATCACTGAATATAAAGTAAATGGTAATAGGAAACAATATAGTAAATAATAACAATAATAATAGTACATAAACAATACAAAAAAACAAGATATGATAAGAGTGCATTTACAGAAGTAAATTAAAACAGGAGCAAATTAAAACAGGAGCTCCCGATATAATAATACGATGTAATATAGTAATAATGAACAGCTAACGGAAAAACGATGTTACATATTTTAAAATGATATAATTATGTAAAGTCAAGGGAAAAAAAGTTCTTCTTGGATAGATGAAGCTGGATAGAGTTCATCATTGTGCAAACAGGTTACTACTTAAACGCATGTGGGATACCAGTTGATGAACGCCATTTCCCGGCTCTGAACCTAAGCTTGATTCCTTGATCATACAGGGCTTTAACTTGGGTCTTCCACTTGTTCTTTTCTTGCCTGTCCGTGCGGGTTAGGTCGTCTATAATGTAGGCACCTGGACTAGCGAGTTTATGTCGGTTTTTGAGGATTGCTACTTTGTCAACATATGATAGCACTTTAAAGAGTATATGGGGCGGCTTTCCTTGGAATCCTAGACCGTCTCGATGGGCTCTCTCAATCATTAATATATACATTTTGACTAGTAACTATGGCCCTGTTTCTGCTGCCAACTAAATACCGTATATTATACGGTATCTTTTGAATACCGTATATATACGGTATATTTTTGGCAGCAGAAACTGCGCTCATAAAAAATATACCGTATTTTGTATACCGTATTTTCCCCACAAAATTTGTGGATAAAATACGGTATTTACAAATTTATACCGTATTTTTTGTACCCGTTTCTGCTGCCAATAAAAAATACCGTATTTTTTTTTACATGACAAAAGGTCACCATTCGTGTTTTTATTTTCTGTCGCTGTTAGCTGCTTTACACACATGTATAGATATATTCGGCGAAAATGTGGAGCGAATACGTCACAGTTTTACTAAATAAATGTGTGTGGGGAAGCTAAAATGTCTGACCAAATAAAAGGTAATAAAAGGGACAACCACATTTATAAAGACATTTCTAAAAAAATAAAGCAGGAGTATGGAATAAACTTGTCTCCAAAGCAAGTAAACTCAAAGCTGAAGAGCCTGCGAAAGCAGTACAACATTGCAAAATACAATAACTCGGGGAGGGAACGAATTAATTGTCCCCATTACGATGTTTTCTGTGCTCTCACAACATCTCTATCACTAGGGCTAGGCTGTTGAAAGTCAGACGTAAAACTTCCTTTATTTCGACTTTTAATTATCGATCAAATAAATGAATGGCAATTTGGGTAAAAAAGATGAAATTTAACACGACCATCCAAGAAGTATTGTTAGCAGAAACGGGGTACTAAAAAATACGGTATAAAAAATACCGTATTTTATACCGTATTTTTATACCGTATTTTGAGCAGTTGCAGCAGAAACAGGCCCTATATGGTCAATACAAGACCGTTGGTCTTTTATACAACGTGTTGGCATATTAATGTGTTGAGTTAAACCGTTTTGTTGTAAAAATTCGTAAAATGATTTTCCAAATCTATTTGTGTTACCATCATGGTTCAAGATAGTTTGATCTAGCCATGTTTCTGTTAAAGCAACAATATCATAGTTATTTGAATTTGCTAGGTGTTGAATTTCAGCTAGTTTACCTGGAACGATTAGACTACGTATGTTAATAATATGGCAAACAGTAAACTGTTCCGGACCAGGATTTGGATGTATGTCGCCGCACATTAAAAGCATGCACATTAGTATGGTATTAATAACAAGTGATAGTAAATCTATTATATCTCTAATGACCATGTTTGTGCGTTTTTTCAGTGTCTTATCTTGTGAAAGTCTCCTTTCTACTATTTCTATTGCTTCTTTGGTGGGGGTTTTTGTGAAAAGAGACACAACGTCAAACGAGACAAGTGTGTGATTTTCAGGAATGTCAAGCGTGATTAGTTCCTCAACTAGTTGTTTTGAATTGTCGACATGGTGGCAGGAGGTGCCTACCAACGGAGAGAGGATTTCAGCTAATTTTTTGCCCAAGTTATAGTAGATGGTATTTATGCAATCCACAATAGGTCGTAGTGGAACATCAGGTTTGTGGATTTTGGGTAAACAGTATAACCTTGGTGTGATTTCTTCAGTTGGGAATAAAGTAGCTTTCTCTTTATTGGTAATTTTCTTTTCATCTAGGAGCCGTTTTAATATTTTAACATACTGTGTTTGTCCATAGCGCTATACCATATACGAGATCTAATGGTAACAAGTCCAAGTCACAGAGACTCACTCATGATTAAGCTGCGTCGTTGGCCAGCGAAAGCTAGAGTAAAAAACGTAAGTTTACGAATTTTATTCGACTTTGGATCATCCAGAAGAAAATTTACTTAAAATACTATACAGTGATCCAGATGAACCTTTTTACAAATACTATTTATTTATTATCAAATTATACTTAAAACGCACTCTTGATGTCGAGCCTATTAACATTAGGTCGATGTAGAAGACTATTTCCGGAACTTTAACAAAATAATTATATAATACTAGTAATATTAATATTAGTATAGGCCTCACCTACACTCTCACTGTGTAAAACGTCATTCTTTTATTAAAATTGATTTTTAAAATATGGCGCATGCGGATGCACAACTTTTGAACAGTTTGGGTAAAAGTAAAATTTTACACGATATGACTTGAATGAAAAACACAATCGAAATATAAATAATTGATTATTATGCCTATAATATAGCATAATAGCACGTTAAGATATGCCTCGCACCTTTTTGAAATTTTAAACTATATGCCACACATGCCTCGCACTTTTGGAAATGATAAAATCATGCCTCACACAAATATTTTGCTTGCCTCGCTGCCTGGCACTTTGTCAGCACTCCCACTAACTAATTTCTGCAATATTTTTTTTTTGCCAGGAATTTGGTGTGGACAAAACGCACCAACTCAAGGCACAAGACTTCTGATGAGAAGAGGAACACGTTTTAATATGCATATGACCTATGTCATGACATATGGGGCTACTCTGCACTAGCAAAACCAGTCAATTTGTTTAGTTTGATTCAAAACGTTGGTATTAAGTTGTTTATTAGGTGATCATTTAGAATAAAATGATCACCTATTGTTATTGTATGAAATCTTATTCCGCTTTATTTCTTTCTGTACAGATTTTGTGTGTCAATTATCTCAAAAAGTAAAATGTCAATGATCACAAAAATTTTACAATATCTTCCAAATACTTTAACTTAATCCTAATAAGCTTTTCAGCGTGATCACTCAACCGTGACGTCATTTATACGCCATTTTGTGAAATCACATTATCAATCATATCTCCATAATTCATTATCACATATTAATGAAATTTATTACACGTAAACTTCAGGTCAAGGGTAAAAATATTAGCAAGTAAAAACGCACGCGCACGTAGGGTCATGTGCGTAAAATAGCGCGTTCAAAATTTAAAAAGCTCAAAATTAAGTTTTAATCAATTTAGAGCATGAATTAGGCCATTTGCGTGTTTAAAAAAATTACTGCGCAAAAATGCGTTTTACAGCGCGCGATTCTTAAAAAGCGTAAAAATACGAATATTTTGTAGAAATCGCATTCTACTCACCATCCTTAGTACATTCACCGAATTTGAGTTCGTTCTGACTTAAAATAACGCTATACGATCCGAGCATGTTAAAAATGACAAAATGCGCACATTAACTGCATAAAAGTGCTGAAAATGATGAAAAATAAGGCATTTTTAAAATGAAAATCATTCTTCAGAATGCACGATGACCCCCAATTTTTTTAAATTATTCTGGAAGCCATTGGGTTCTAGATATAAATTCATGTACACATTTGACGTACAAAATGTTGTGAGGTCACCAAATGGCCACTCAAATTTAAAAATTAGTTTTTTTTCTCTTTTGTCATAGATTTACACATTCAACTGAGCGCATCTCGGTTATTTTGTGCCCGATTTTCGCTAATTTTTTTGTATATGATTGCTCATTTAATTATCTTCCTCATGAGTTGTTAACATTTTCATTTTGATGACGTCATCACGCGTAAAAACTTGAATAACGTAGGTCGTGTAATTTCACCTACACCATACATTTGAATATCTTACAGCTCTTCCGAATTAAATGTGACCTTGATGATTATAATTTATTATGAAAGCTGATGAAATGTAGATATGAATTCATATAAAAATTAAGCCTATCGAATGTTGTGATGTTATCATATGGTTAGTTGAAGTTAAAATGTTGTTTTTAAATTTCTTTAGTCGAAGTTATACAAATTTCAAAGAGCGCGCATTGCGCTTCTACGTGTCAAATTCTCTTCCAATCCTTATATTTATTTGCTCAATTAATTATCTTTCGAAATTGTCATCTTTGAGTTTATTTTGATAATTCCATCATACCAAAAAAATAGAACATGATGTGGGTCCCGTAATTTCACCTCTGCTACACTGTATATAGATATACAGATAATGTACATATTGTATATGACACATATAGGGACAACTCAGCACTATATATGTATATGCATCATGTCATAGGATGGCGTACATCAGCTTTTTACGATCGCATGTTAACGTACGTGCATGTTTAAAAAGTGTTAATTTCATTAAAATGATAAAAATGATCACCTATAATTCGTCAAAGTGACGAATTAAATTCTAGTTTGCTTTGTTGTTGATACATTTTTTATCCCACAAAATATTTATTACATTTATATTAAATTTTAAATTACATTTTGATTATTAAACATTACACAAACTATGTTTTTTAAAACTTAAATAGAATCTGTCGGAAAATCCAATGGAGTCGGAGGTGACAGCACTTACAAAAGAAGTAGTAGTTGAAGTAGGGGAACTAGGCCTAATGGTAGAGAACACAGACGAACAGTAATATAGAATCGGAGATAAAAGGGTAATCAGGGATGAAGCAGTAATCCGTGAAGAAAGAGTAATTGAAGGGGAAAGAGTAGTTGGGGATAAAACAGTAATTGGAAATGAAAAAGTAATTGAAGGGGAAAGAGTAGTTGGAGAGGATAAAGGAATCGAGGAGGAAAAAGAGTTACAAGAGCCTCAATCAAAGGCAAGTGTAAATAATTATAATATTAAATTTTAATAATATTGTGTTTCATCAATCACAGCATAGTTTAAACCTCAAAATAATACTGGTAGTTTAAACATTTATTTTCACAGCACCCTAAAAAAACCACTACTACTTTTAATAACAACAAAGGTAGGTCTATACGTGCGTTAGAGTTTGGTTAATCGCCAGCGAGTGACATCATATCCGTTTGTAACGCAACTTCGTTGCAATAATGAATCTGAACACTTTGCTCTTACGACGCTCATTAAAATATGACCTTGGCTGTGATACGAAAGCATAACTCCGTAGGTCTGAACATACCCTTAATATCACTGGTATCTAAAGTTTTACCACACAGTAACATTCGTCCTTATCTGATACACATCATTTTTAGCTTGTTGCAATCTTATCTAATTGTTCATTGATTTGGATCTAATATATTATTCACTTGGAAATAAATTATTTAGCTATATTACATTAAATTAGTAGTTGCGTTAACAACAATTAATAAAAGTTCTTAATGAGATTATAGTTAATTCACATGTGTATATATTGAGATAGTAATGCAGAACAAAGGAAATAACAAGAAAAATACAAAATGAGTAACAGGCCAGAATAATTACCATAAGTAGAATACTTTTAGCACTTTGTTGTAATTCAATGTTGTAATTCAATAAATTTGTACAATGTTAAACAAACACACCGTTACACATGCAACTATATTTTTCAAATTTTCTTAGCTCCATCCCAACCATGGTGGGGTGGTCCTGTATTTATAATAAGTGGGACCTAGCAGCTCTATTTTTAAAACTGTTTGTACTTTTGATCAGCCCAATAGAAGAAGAGAGAAAAACGGTTTTCTTTGTTCCCAGCGGCGCGCCATGAATTTGACGCTCCATACCCGACCCGACAGCAGGAGCAGCCAGCGTGCATTTGAATTGATCCTTTTGCTTGTTGTATGGTGTAGGAAGTGGGATTCCACGAAGGATACCTCCTCCTGCATGCAATGTTCAAGCTTGATTATAGATTGTCTAGACGGAAATGCTTACATTGATTTTCCACAACATTTTCAGCAGAACATGGACACAGTACTGTAGTATGGCCTCGCTGTGTAGTAGAGTAGTCTAAGCCGCGCCTAGTAGTAGAGTATCTGTTAGGCGAGAGAGACTAAGCCTATGTTGTGAGGCGCGCGCCGCCGGCGGCGGCTGCCCAGTCAGGACAGACAGAGCAGAGAGAGATGGAGGACTTTTATTTCTTTGTGTCGGTGAATCGGGTAAGCTAGAGTCTAGGCCTAGTAGGTACCTGAAATCGGTAAGTTACGTTATATTTTTGGGCGCTAATATAGTTTCGTATACCCACCCCTTAAATTGACTCAATCAAAATTGTTTTAATACATCATCCAACATACTCACGGGGCCGGCTATCCAGGCTATATTATATGGTAGTGGGACGATTCGGCCCTGAACTGAGACGATTCGGCCCTGAACTGAGACGATTCGGCCCTGAACTGAGACGATTCGGCACACTTACATTTAACGGTTTGGATATGCATTTTTCTTTAAACTTTATTTTCAGAGAGACTATGGTAGCTACAAACATAAAAATTAGAAGTGTCTCACACTCACAGGTCTTTATAATTATGTTTAAAAATGAAAGGCATAACTGCATGAATCATTTTAATACAAAATTTATGTAAATATCTGACCAGCATTAGCGGAGATATATGGAACGCCGTTTACGAAACATTTCTATGATATGAATTTTATGACGCGTTATGTGAATGAAATGCATCGATATGAATTGAATGGCGCGATATATGATACATTTCATTCAAAACATTTCATTCAAATCATTTCATTCAAAACATTTTATTCAAAGCATTCAATTCGAAGCATTCAATTCAAAACATTTCATTCGTATATCGCGTCATTTATCCATAGAGATATTATAATTATTAATGACATCTTTTGTTGGAGCAAATTCCTTTTAAATTTTTATTATACCAGATATGGGTCCCTTACTTACAGTATAAAATATAGCATTTTTAGACCATTTATTTACTGTATATGTGTATTTTCATTATTAAATATAACGTCACATGAGCTTATTAAGTTGTAATTAATAATAATTACTATATTTAATTATGTAATACGTAAAGTTCAACAGACATCATCTGAGGTCAAGGTCACTGTTAAAGGTCATCAGTAAAGGTCACAAGAGGTAATTTAAGAAAGCATGTAGACTAAAAAATCTAGATAATTTGCGAATTTTACATTAAATTATTATGCAACATTATCACCCTCCTTGAACATGAACTCCTGTCAAGTTTGGGGGCGTGGGCTCATACCCGAGGATCCAAAAATGCAGATCATCAAAAACAGCACATATATTAGTGGATTTCTAAGATATTACTGTATTTTACAATGAAATGTCATTAATGTATCATCTAACCGTGTTTTAATCATCTGTTAGCGAGTAACAAAGCATACGGCCTACAGTGAGTCGAAGGGTCAACTTATAAAACAAAACATGCGTCACAGGCGGCGGGTTACCAGTTCATTTTAATAACAATAAGTTTCTAAAAATAAAACTACGCATGGCAACGGTAGAGCGTGGAAACAGTAAAGCGGGGCAATGCACGCATTTTTTCCCAAGGTCTATTTATAGCCAATTGCACACCCAGCATGATTGATTATAGAGAAAGAATATCGGTTTTGGTTCGCGTCCGGCCCGTAGAGTAAAAGAGTACTGTATTAATCACAAACTCAAAGCGTTGCCAAAATTAGCAATAACGTTTCCAAAGTCTCTTGATTTTGGAATGCGGTGTATCGTTTAATCTGCGGTACACACTGTTTACTGTGTACAGTACCTGGATGCTAGACGCGAGCAATAAAGTCTAGTCTTGGTCGGTACTGGTACTGTAGGCTAATGAAATGTTGTTTGAAACTACAGCATACAGAAAAGAAATAATAAGTATGATGTGTATTTCGGTTGAATTACAATAGACAGCAGATACAATTTTGAACACGTCACAAAGCGTTGCCAAATTATCATGAATCACTTTGATGTATGTTCTTTGTGGTAACCATATCTGAGTCTGAACTACTGTACATGTTAAAAAAAACAAGGAAAACTGAATTTTAACTGAAAACTGTGAACTGTTTTTAATTTCAATAGAAAACAAACATAACAAATTCAAATATCGATATTAATTTCAGAAGAGAAAACATTCAAATATCAAATTCTCCATTTGTTAATTCTCTGTCGTCAAAAACAATCCCAGCAAGTTCATCCACAAGTTCATCATTTTCTTCAGGATGTGGTATTTCGTCTCTAGCCTGGTCGTCCTCTGATCCATCGAGTGCATTTAGGGCTCATTTAAAACGAAAACAATTCGGCGCAAGGTACATAAAAATGTATTTGACGTGAAAGAATCCCCGGCCATCATATCATATTTGCCCAAGATGAGTGTATATTCAAATATAATATACAGTATTCAGGTTTGAAATTATCATCAGACCATTAGGATAGAGTGTATAATATTTAAACTTTGTGTAACATGCACGTTGATATCCATGTATAGTACTGTCGTAATTTTCTGGGATATTCGAACATATGTCTTTAAACATATAGGGTGAATCCTCCGGAAAATTGTTTACCCTAATGTCCCAAACCTTGCATACTTTTCTGTACCTTTCTTCGTTAAGATTTGTGAAATGGTCCTTCACGTTGTTGAAGAAATGTATTATACAGTGTAGATCCTCGGATTGCTGGTTTGTCTTTTTTTTGCTCTTTGGCATGATGCTAAAAATAGATAATAAAATACATTAATAAATAATTTAAAATTGAATTTAAAAATAATAACATAGTTTGAATTAAATATGGTTTAAAAATTGAATACATAATAAATAGCAACACACTATTTAAAATCGCTAAATTAAGGTACACTTTTATAAATTATAAATAAATGAATGAAAAAAATACTAGTAGGCCTATGTAAATTACATTTTTATAATTACATGTAGGATGTTTGTATTCTAATAGTGATCAGCCTGTGATTGAAAAACCATACAGGCCTACAGTACAGAAAGAAAATACTGCAACTTTACCTACGAAGTAGCTTCGTAGATAGAACGTAGGCTACGTTGTTGGCTTCGTAGGTTCCATTGTTTGGCTTCGTAACCTCAATAAACAACTTTCAATGAGCTACGTTTTGAACTTCGTAGGGAGTTCGTAACCTAAATAAACAACCCTACGATGTTCTTAGTGAAGTAAGGTGTGAAATTAATGTGTTAAATTTAATTGGCGGAGGACAAAGTTGTAAATTAATAAAAAATAAATAATATTTTTTAATCGTAATATTTTCCTTCGTGCGTGTTTACCTACTCAACGGCGAATATAAATATAAATTTCCCACGATGTATAACGTAGAGAGAGACACGATCCAACACAGGTGAACCGCAACGAACAGGCCAACTAATAAACATAATATAGCGAAACGTCCCATCCAGAAACGATGCCGAGAAAAAAAGATCGTAAACAATTCATTCTAAATATAGCATCAGGACGTTCAATCGGTCGCTCAAAAAGACTGCCGACAGAAGACCGTAATTAATACAGACCTAGTTTTTTTTTTGTCACATGGCATGAAACGCGATACTCTCTGCTTACCGCAATCTCTCACATGTTTTTTTTTACTCAGTACGAGCTCGACGAGAGGGTAGCTACCGTCTGACGACGAGAAAACAGTAATTTAAGATCGTGTACCTGGATTTTGTGTCACATGACATGAAACATAATACTCTCTCTAAACTGCTGCTCAGCTCACATGTTTTTCCCCCTCCAAATTCTGGTCGGGCCTTTTTCTTTATACATGTCGTAATCATTTTAAAAGGCCTATTTATTTATGTTAATAAATCTTAATATGGAATATATATTTATTTTGCATATATTTTGTTGGTGTCCGTCCTAGCCTAGTTGTTTTTATAATTCGCTAACCCATCAAGGTAGGAATAAATAATTTATAGTGTACAGTAGGCCGCCGAAACCGGCTAGGCCTAGCCTCGACTCTCTCTACGTGAGCTGAGGTCCACCGGCCCGATGTCGTTTCGTCGGCGGATTTTCGTCCAAATTAGGATAACCGATGCGTAGGGCGGCTACAAAAATTGACCTACTATCTTTAGGTAGGATTTTAATTAGCAAACAATACATTGTTTGTTTGCATTGTCCATGTTTCTACGAACCACCCTACGATCGAGGCGTAGCCTAGATTTCATAACAATACATCGTAGGCTACAAACAATACATCGTAGGTAGGAGAGAACAATACATCGTAGGAGAGAACAATACATCGTAGGCTACAAACAATACATCGTAGGCTACAAACAATATATCGTAGGAGAGAACAATGACCTACGTTCTACCTACGATCTACCTACGAAGCAGTAATTTCTTTCTGTACTGTACCCCAAATTGGTCAAAGACAACAAGGTCAACATTCCAATATGATGTGTTACTCCTCAATTGTTTATAAAACCTGATCCTTTCTATACTAAAATAAACTAAGAATCTTATTTTACATCAATTGAAAAACAGTTGACAGTAGACATATAATAAATTAAAACCGAGTCGGAGTATACTTCTGTCCGCCGTATAAAAGTATAGTAATCGTACTTCCACACAGAAAAGAAGAGTTACTGTAATATGCATCTAATTTGTAAACGGCGATGTTACCCAGCCACGTCCACTTGCGTCATTGGTTTTCTTAGCGGTCAGATATTTTTTTGTCAAATATTCGATTCTATCGCGATTCGATTCCCAGGTATTGTATTGACAATCCGGGAAGGTTTCGATGAGCCTCTCACATATACTGGGTCCACACTCTTGAATTGTATTTCATGCTTTCAAAACCTTCCTGAAGGGTCTTTTCACCCGAGATTTCAAGTAACGCATGTGTTTCAGCGTGTGTCCAATTTTTTTTCCCGGTTTTCCTTTCGGTTCCTGTTTTTCTTTTCTCGGCCATCATATGTATGTGTTCGCAGGAGGAGCTGCTTGGTGAAAATGTCAACTTCGCGCTTGTTATTTTCGGTTTCTGCATGCATCAAAGTGCGAACAACGGTAAGAGTTACCAAAAATGTTACCTGTGACCTCGGTAAGATCTCACACTAAAATTTGACCGGATTAAGTACAGTGCGAATGAGGCTTTAGACACAAAGTACCAATCAAATCTGTTTTGGATATTTGGTGGTTCTGAAAAGTTTTAGATTTTTCATATGACTATTAAATCACCACTCTTCATATCTGCAACAATTTCATCAGTATTCAAATAATAATGGTCAACTTCCTTGGTTATTGTGTCCACATATATAATCTTAAATTCTGCAGTCACTTCCTTAAATTCATTTATGTTGCCTTTATACCATGTGTCGGATATCACTCCTTCATTATCATTTAACCACAGGTGATTGATTTTCTTTTCAAGAAGAATAAGGGGGTCCATGATGATGTGCAGGTCATCTACTGTAAATCCTCTGGAGACATTAGAATTAAAGGTTTTCTTTCAATTTCTCAACAGAAAACTGTTTGCCTTTTGAAGAAAAACAGAACAGGGATGGATCCGCCTTCTGATTCAAAATGTTCTTGAATGATTTAATAACATTTATATATTGACTTATTTATGAATACTGTCAACAAATGCACGTTTTAGTTTACCTTGGTGTCTGCTGCCATTGAAATTCTTTTGCTGACAGTGTCGATTACGACCTGTCCTCTGACAGCAAAGAAAAAGCCCCTTTTGACAAGTCCAATATCCTTGTTTGCTCTGTCTCCGTCAACGAGTTGCAGTCGTTGAGAATGCATTCACAAAGCAATGCTTTCTGTGTCTTTGTGACAATTATACTTTTTAGAAAGTGTCTTATTTTGAGTGGTTGATTTATCGACCGTTTTTCAAATTTGTCTACGATGTGGCAATAGGTCATTGTAAGAGGCGTTCGTTTTGACGATGTTGACGCTGCCATGTTTATTGTTAGAATGATGATTGTGATACAAACACGCACACTTGTGGCTTGGGTTACATAATCAGGAAAAGGGTAAAGTTTTCAGTTGAATCTTTCTGTTAGCTTTGACCTCTAGATAAGGTTCTAGAAGAGTCTTCCTCATTTGCTGAGATGCCATCATTAAAGCAAATGCATTTGGTATAGTTTAGTATAAAGGTTACACCCTTAACCCTGTTAAACACCCTTCACAACGTCTAAAGAAAAAGTCCTCTTGTTTCGTTTCCCACTTGGAGAAAACAATTGATAACAATTTGAGAATGTTAATAATGAAACATAAAAGGTAGTTAATCCATGGAGGCATACCTCCCTGGTCGGTCTATAAAAAGCAACAAAAAAACTGACCACTTTTTTTTCTTCTCTGGATCAATCCATTTGTATTATACCACGCCTTTAGGTTAGTAAATTTGTCTCGACTATTACCCATCAGGTACAGAAACTTTTCACCGCAAATCTTCTTGCTGTTAAAGTAGAATCACCGAACACAAGTATGTTTCCTCGTAGCTGTTTTTTGTTTTGACCGTTCTGTGTTTTCTGATGTGATGATAGATGCAGAAATCATGCCCAATATATAAGTAGATCTTTTTCAAAGCAAGACATCTCATCAATATTAATTCTGGAAAAAACCCCAAAAACTAAAAATTTTAGTTATCATATGATATCACTAGGAGGTAATTTGGTTTGTAAACGTATTATAAAACAACTAATTACCCTATTTCCTCGCACTCTAATGCTGTAAACTGGTTGATACATCTTTGACCATTGAAATATATGCACTTGCAGTAGCATTTCCGTTCTTTTATTTAAATTTCATCGGTTTTTATATTTATAATTAATAATATATAATATAAGTAATATACTTATAAAAATAAAAAAATCCATGTGATGATTTTAGTTATCTTTTTGACATCTGTGAGCACATTTCAAAGCGGCGTTCAGGCACTCGAGATCAATAAGTCTGTAACCGGTCCTACTCTAAGCATCTTGTGCCATGGAATTCCATTGAATCCAGTTGATTTACGCCTTTTAGGCATTGTCAAACGAATACTTACTTGAAATTTAGTCGAAATTTGGTGAGAAATAGGAATAAATTGTTAACGCACATGTAAACTTTTCTGAGTAATTATAACAAGAGAGGGCAGTATATACCTTCACCTAATTTTAATATGATAACCTAATCACTTCCTGTTATGAAAGAACTACTTCCTGTTTGTGACCTCCGCGACCTCTGATATATAACGTTAAATTTAGGGACAAAAAAATTTTTTGGGGGAATTTTTTTTTTTCTACATTAAACTACATATACTGTACAATGTACATTTTAAGACTATAAAAAGAAAATATAAAAATAATAATTTTTTAGGTAGTCAGGCACCTTAATCATAATTCAATTCACTTTTAACTAAAATCGATTCATTACTAAACAAATCTCATCAAATACGTAGACTATATGCTATCATTAATTTAGTAAATGTCGTTATTAAAAAAAATTCTTGCAAAAATAAATTAAATTAGTAAATTCTTGCCGAACGTTTTATGAATCATGTTGGCGGTCCACTAATTGGTATCTGTATTGGTATTAAAATTGAATAGGATTCAGGAGATGGCATCTGTATCGTTATACCTGTAAATATTCCACCAAAATTTGATTTAGCCGAGGGTATTTTTTTCAAGATAAAAACCTCTTATTAATTAACATCTGGTACGTGTCTTGATAAAAGTTGCCTTTTCTGTGTTCAAAGGTGTTCAATTTCGCATTGATAACTAAAGATACCGGCTTCGAATCCCAGGTGAGGCGTGTTTTCTCTTTACTTTTAAAATACTACAATTACCTCGCAAAAAAAAAAGTATATTTACCGCGTCATTCAGCCACCCTCCGATTGACTGAATATCGTTTCTATTCAATTGGTTTTTTTCAGTGAGAGTGGTGTTGGTTTTTTTTTATGTGGTCTGGCTTCTTTAACAGCGTTGTAGACAACTGCTGAGGTGAAATATTGTGCCGTTTAGCCACAACAAATACTGACGCTGCCATTTGTATTGCGTTAACAGTATATGGTTCTGCTCGCAATGGCAACGTCAGACATCATCTGGTTCATCTCTTCTTCGTAGTTTGTGTTTGTCTCGTCGACAAACAAAAACGCAGCATTTTTCTTTGCTCCGACCATTGCGGGTCCTGTTCTTGGTAAAGGCAAATGAATTGCATGCACCATTTCGATTAGTCCCGTGTTGGAAGCCTTGGTTGGGAATTTGATTATATGCAGCCCACATATCAGACCATATAATGGATCCCGGCATTATCCATTGATTTATGGGCATAAGGGTTGCGGCATCCCTTCTGTCTACTTCTACCATAACCCCTATTTTTCGTGCCGCCTCGTACGCCCCGAACACCCATTTTTTCGGTACTATCCTCCCCCTATGGTATTTTCGTTTCGCAAATAGTGATTCGTCGAATTCCACTATCACTCCGGGACCTCCAATTTGTTGTGGATGCTTTGTAAAGTATTCTATTGCCACGTGTCTGCAAAATTGATTCCAATCCACGATAGTGTGTTGTAAGCCAATTTCCAAATCTTTCATAATGAATTCCTGTGATATACCTCTTGATCTACCGCAATGCGTAGACCACAAAAATGTAAACGCAATAATCTTTCACAATGCGAGGTGCGACTTCTTGAAAAAAACTTACCTTTCGAATACTTACTGTTTTTCTGCAGTTCCGGGTGGGGCAGCGAAAAACTCGACCGTCGCTACATCTGTTGTCGATCCCTTCTTGGCAGATAACATTGCATGTAGGACAAACCATCGTCACTGGTAACAAACCATACCGTCTGCACCACGCTATAGTAGCGGGAATGTTTTCCATGAATCAGAAAGCAATTGTAGCATATCTGATGGATTCAAACTCGGATCTATCCGGCAATGGCCGTACAGCGGGACCTGCTTGAGCCATATTCAGGAATAATTCAATTAACGAAAACGGAATGAAAGCGGTAAAGAAAAGGCAAACTTTGAACACTAAAGACTTTACAAAAAGTTGGTAACTGTTAAGTTTTGCTTGCTTATAAATGCGAGTAAAACGATATTTGATTGCTTTGTGAATAATTGTTTTTGATTGGATGGCTATGTCACCATCATCATCGTCACCACAGTATCAATATCGCATCAATGTCATTCATTCATAATTTTTTTTTTCCAATATATAATTATTTTCTTTTTCAAGCTAAATATTGTTTGAATATAAATATTACATATTTATGTTTATAAGCAGTATAGAGAACACAAGTATTCAAAATGAAAACACTTATCTCATTCACCAAAGTGCATGTCACAATTTTGTCTAAAATTTTTTACACTTACAGTAATTGAATAATGTTTGATACCAAATATTTGACCAAGGAGATTGGTAGTTATGCATATTTACACAATATCTCCTTTGTATTTGAATAGTTTTATTCTTTTATAAAACCTGTGTGAAAAACTATATGATGTTGAATTAGTTAGCCACATATGCAATATGCGACGTCAACAGGGCCGCCACGTGAAGGCTTCAACATGGCCCCGGGGAGGGACAATCCCAAAGGCAGCAAAAGGGTAATCAAGGTGATTGTAATTGAATGATTGATTATAAAAAATGATGTTTGGACAAGGTAGATACGGTAGAAGTCTACCGAAACAATACTGGTCATCATCCGGGAGGGACAATCCCCAAGGCAGCAAAAGTGTAATCAAGGTGATTGTAATTGAATGATTATAAAAAATGAGGGTTGGACAGCACTTTCAGCCAAAGTAGCGTGCCTAAGTGGCTTCGGCAAAAATGAAAAAAAAAAGGAAATTACAGTTACTCTTTCAAAACACACAGCGACGAATTTGATTGATAGTGACTAAATTTGAGCCTTGCACCAGGCGACGCGTGACTACATCAAAATGGAACCCACTGCCCCTGTACCAATTCTGGCGACGACAATAGCAACTCAGAAACTGGCACAAGGTGAAACTTCTAAAGCACAAGGCGATGTACACTCTCAAAGTACTAGGTCTATTCCGCAAGTGATTTTGAACAAAACAAAAACGACGACGCAAATGTAGGCCATACATCTGAATTGCAGAGCATGGAAAAATGGAAGAGGAATGTGAAGTATGCAGAATATGGAAAAAATACAAATGGAGCGCAATAGGGCTATGTTTGTAAGCAATTGTTCATGCTAGACAGACAGGCTAGAGAGGCTTGAGTAAAGCCGTTGATTTGAGTAAAAACAACAATGATTTTTTATGTTCTGTCTGGTTGTTGTATTAGACAATAGGGAAAAATGGTGAACTATGCCTGAGCAGGACGAAGCCAGAGGATGCCACATGATTCAGAATAGGGCTATGTTTTTGCTATGCTCAAAAGGAAATTTGTGTTTATGCCATGCTCGAAGGGAAAATTTATGTTTACTATTGAATATAGTCCACATTATCAATGCACTCAAATAAAATATACATATCCCACTTACTTGTAGTGTACTTACAGTTTAGCTGTGGTATTCCTTTGCGCAAACAATCTGCTTTGTAGTCAAGAAGGGTGTAGTAGCGCTTGAAGCAGGGCACATTGGTAATTCGCATTGCTTGCACACTTGCTCTTCTACTTTACTCTCTCTTTGAACAAACAACGCAGTCTGGTTCTGCTGTTTTTCCAGATGGCGTCTTGTGTTGATTGATCCCTGGAAAATGCCGTTCAGTCAGCAGCTGGGGTCGATCTATTGGACGCCTTCCTGGCCTGGTAGGACGTCGAATGTAGCCTTCAAGCAAACCATCAATAAGCTTGAGTCGCAGCCTATTGGACCTAATATGCTGATTAGGTCTAAACCATCTGTAAATGATAAGAGCGTTAGTGAAACTTACTTACAACAGGTACTGTAGATGAAGACTTTCTTCCACCACTTCGGGCTTTTGTGTGTGCAGGTAGGTCCATATCAGCCTGTCTGCCCTATCAACTCTACCCATGTAATGCGTATAAAGTTCGATGGCACATGGCTTGCTGATCTCCCTTTGGTTTGCTCCATGCCTTTGTCTTGACCGTTTCTAAAAAGTTCTAGAATTATGTATATTCGTTAGCAGCCTTACCTCTTTTTTGTCGTGCCATACCATGAAGAGGTTCTTTCCATCTTTGTTAAAAAATTGCATCTCCAGGTTTTCCATTTTTGACGTCGTCTGGTACTCCTGCTGTAGTTTTGCGAATTGTCCCACAAGCACTGCAACCTGAATCAGCTAAAAAGAAAAAAGAGATCTGGAGAAGTGAATTAATTATCCATGTACACATGATGACGCTTACATGTGATTGGTTCACACAACTTGTTGACCGTTCTTCTTGTAGTCCTTTCCAATATACAAGTTTTGGTTGTAGACGTTTCCAGTTTTGGCATGTCCATGCTGTCATCCCACGCTTGTGTGGCTTCAATGGATGGTACATCTTGAAAAATACCCTGCCTAGGAGTTCAATCACACTCATCTACAGAAACATTTCTAGAGTGGTAAAAACCAGATTGAAAATAATCAATTAAATGAGCCATAAAAGCACTTACTTTGAATCCTCTGTCGTATGCTGGATCATCACATGGTAAAGCATCGTCATCATTATAAATGTGGAGACATTGTAGCAGCAGCATGAACCGGTTCCTCGACATAATCTTCCTAAAACCTGCCTGATCAAAAAACCAATGCTGAGACCAATGCATATCATAGCTACCACGTTTATAAAAACCTTATCCTAAAAATAATTGCAATAAAAGCAAGTACCTCATGTATCTCTGTATCATGCCAACCTTTTAATGTTGAGTGCTGCAACCTACCTGCTGGAAGCTCAGCTTCTGGGCATACCTGAAGGTCTCCGTCACAATCATCCGAAGTAGATGGTCATCTAAAAAAACTAAAAAAAACATCAGAATTTGATGATTCAACATCATGTAACTTTGGTCCATCCTGCTCTGTATACTCCATCCTGCTCTGTATACTCACCAAAAAAATACAATAAATAGCAATAAAAGATTGAATAAAAGCCTCAAAATAAAAAATATATAATTTATAACAAAAAAGAAAAAATTATAGAATTTGTATTGTAATCGGAAAATCTAAAGAAAAGACCCAGACCTCATGCTCGCCTATCTAGGCTATAAGAAAAATAAAATAAATTACAATAAAAGATTGAATAAGCATATATAAAAAGAAAAAAAATATAATTACAGTACTAGTAGGCCTGGTCGTAGCTTCCTGTCAAGAAGGAATTAAGAAACCCCTACAAGAAACGCCTGGTGCATTATGCAGCGAATTCATCCACCCTGAAAAGGACGAAGCTGTTGCTCAACACAGTTCAAGATTTTGTTAATGTGATAGCAATAACGTACAATTTAGGGTATTTAAAACCTACATACTGTGTTGATGGAAATTCTCTAATTGCTTTAACAACACATGCGGGTAAAACAACACGATTGTTTTTTCCCAAGTAGCCCCATATCCACTTAATGCAATTAAAAAACAATAATTGGCTGAATCACGATTTAAAAGAATATGTGTGTTTTAATCATTTAAAAACTATAATTGGCTGAATCACGATTTAAAAGAATATGTGTTTTAATCATTTACAGTACCCAAATGACTGCAATTTAATTGCTAAGTTCAAAGTATGGAACCTACAAAGTAATATTTTCATTACAGTAGAGTGTTCGGACTGTTATGTAAGGTTGTATATCCATCGTGCATAATAACAAAGCTACAGAACTGTCACAATTGTACTGCCAGCGCTCCACACTACTGTACTGACAGGGACTAGTACTAAAATGACGTCACGGTCTAATCATAGCCTGAGGCGACAAAACTCGGGGGCGGGGCTTAGCTAATATAGAAATTCTTAATTTTTTCATACTTAATGAGTTTGAAAAAAAAATAAAAATACACTAGATCAATTCTGTATATATATCTTTATTCATTTCACCATATTTGTATCTTTCACTTTAACTACTGTAGTAGTACGGTAATTTATGGAAAAAAAAAAAGAAATAGTTTTTTAATCGAAAAATGTAATGAAAAATAAGGACCCAAACACTGATCTGCTGGGAGTGTTCCACGTAGTCGGGATGTTAGTCCACAATAATTAACAGTCGGCGTAAAACGTTTGATCCAACATGATTTATAATTCAACGGTTTTTCTTAATGGCCCATGCCTCTACTGCTTTTTTGAATGGGTACTCTTTCAATGTAGGGCCTTCAATGACAATTCTCATAATCACATCTAATGTTTTTTCCGTCATTCTATTACCCAAACATGTTTTAATTATTTTCAGTTGAGAAAAGTCTTGTTCTACGTCAGCAGTATGTGATGAGATGGTTTGATAAACCTCGGCTAGTTCCGCATTGTTTGGATACAATTGTCGCATTGGGTTAGTACTGAGCAATCATACAACTTCAGTGTTTGTTTTTTCTGCATAGTGGTCGACGATACACTGCTTTAATTCCATCCATTCTTGATGCAAAGCTTGCTGTTCGGTACAACCAAACCTAGATGCAAGTATGTCGGTGTTGACTACTTCATAATCTGCCGCGTCCGTTGCAACAAGTCGATGCAGTTGAAAGATGTTGTTAAAAGATGTGAAAATGTCTCCATCCGTAAACCTTTCGGCGATGTTGCGAGAAAGGTTGTCCAACAACAGGACCTTCACATTTCTAATGAAATTCTCCTTTGCCTGATCTAATGTGACGAGGCGTCTCCCATAATGTATTGGAACATGCGATTCACTCATTCGCTCAAGTCTTCCACATTAATGTCCCATTCTTCCTTCAATCTGTTCACCACGCGTTGAGTTGAAAGAACAAGAGTGGCAACATGAGCATAATCTAGGTCTCTTGCTTGAAATACTTGCGATAATCTGTTAATAATCGGCAACATGTTGCAAAATAACATAATAATCTTCTTTATTCTCCATGCGCAATTGCCAATGCTGAGCCGAGTGGAAAAAGCTTTCTTATAAAAGTCTTTGCATCTTGGCAAGTCCCGCTGTTCGGACCGCGCTATTATCGAAAAAATCGTATAGTTGGAATTTCATAAAAACAATAAGATTTTTAAAATCTACAGTAAATTTTACATAAGAATATTGAAAAATAAAAAAATGATACAGATTTTACACACTCGGAGGCATTTTAAAGAAATCCCTTCCTGCCTAGAATGACATATTTCATTGGCTATTTGGTGCCACAGATTGTTAATGCCAAATCGCTCGGACCACATATTCTGCATTTGTTGCACCCCACTCGATTTGTACGCCTGTTGCTGGATCCACAAAATGTCTTGATTTACTGTAACATGATCAAATCTTTGATTTTGGATCTGATTGTAGGCAGCCTACTGTATCTGTCCGTCCAAATTGGAGCAACCCACTGATTGATAATTTGCATTATCACGTCGTTCCACTTCCACCAGGAACCCTTTCTTACGTCCTTGCTCATATGTACCAAAACCCATCTTTTGGGTCTCGCCCTTCCTACGTTGTTTTTTTATCCTCGAAAATAACGATTCGTCCAATTCGACAATGATTCCAGGTCCTCCAATGAGTTCAGGATGATTGATGAAATATTATACGCAAATGTCTCTAAAACTGTTTCACTGAGTATAGAACTGTATTCTCTGACTTGCACAAGAACGTGGAGAGCTCATGCTAAATGCTAGCAATCTAACGGCACCAAACTATGACATCTACGTCGTATTATGATCGTTTGAAAATTTTATTTTGGGAAACTTTTTTGTTAACCAGGTTTAAAATTAGGTCAATAAAAAGCTCTTTCTGACTTGAAATGAGCTAGAAATATTTAAGTGTAATTTAAAACCTTCTTAGCAACAGCATGAAGATGTTGGCCAATCAAATTGAAATTTAACATGCGTATACAACTGTATGCTCCGTGTAACGGTAGTCGTGTCGAGGGCCAAGACAATAACGATGGCACAAATTTATTCAATGAGAGATAGGATAGGGACCTTGGCATTTAGATTTAACTTTCGATGTGTCATCTGGGAGGAGAATTAATACTTTCTGTCCAACCTTAAATTTTCGAGGTAATGTTTTCTTCTTATAATAATGTTTCTGTTTCGCTTGGCATGTTTAAGGTTGGTTCTAGCAATGTCATTTTTCTTGACAATTTAGGACGATCTTGGGGAAGATATAAGTGGTAGGGCATCAGTGATTGGGGAAGTTTTAACATTAAGGGCAGCAGCTAAATTAATAGCCTCTTGTCTTTCTTGGTCATGGGCTTGTTTTCTGGTAATAGCCATATGACGTCATTAGGGTTACCGGTCATAACTTCGTTGCCAAGTAATAAGTCTTTAGGGGGTGTCATTCCTCATGGCTCATTTTCCTTTATAAGCCTTACATTTACAATCAATATGTACGTGTACAACTGGGAGGGTTACGTATTGACCAGTAAAGCCTTGTATGGTAACAGTTTCACTGGTATAATCCTTGGGTTTAACAAAAGTACTTTTTACAATGCTTTTGGAGCACCCAGTGTCTCTACATATTTCGGCCTGTCTGTTGTTAATTGTACCAGACAGTAACCATGGGTTTGTCCCACAATTGCATTCAATATACAGGCCTAGTAATTGATTTTTTGCAGGGTTGTTAAGTGGGCATTGTCATGTCTCGATCAAGTTTTCCAACCCACTCTCTAGTTTACTTGTGTTGAGAAACAAAATCTGTTTCCTTGTGTAGTGTCAGCTTCTGTGGTTTCTTGTAAATTCTACAGCCTGGTCTACTGTATAAATTTTCCTTTTCTTCGCGAGTTCGTAAAAACCGCTGCCACCATGTAACGGTAGTCGTGTCGAGGGCCAATACAATAACGATGGCACAAAATTATTCAATATACAAAATATAATATTTATTCCATCAAAAGTAATATTACAAAACAATGTGAAAATTTAGTGATTCTGACTGATGTTATAATCTCAAGAATCAATACCCGAACTAACTAACTTAACTACAAAACATATATTTATATTAAGGGGACAGGAAGGATGACTAATTAAATGGTACCACATCCTGATTGACTTTCCTTGGAAGACCCACCTCAGGAATGTAGCGTTCCAAGTTAAGTAGGCATCGGGGAGAGTAAGGGGTGAATAGCCTGTGTGACTAATAGGGTTTGGTCCCACCATGTTATACTCCGTCTTTTTATTAGGCATTTGATTAAATTCTGTGATAAACTCATCGTCTTTCCTGCATCAGTGGACCATATATATGTCAGACCAATGATCTGCCATAGCTGCAAATGAGAGCCAGAAAAAAACGATCCATGCCTAATATATTGATTACTTTCCTGCAAGCTCTTTCCGGACATTGCCAGCAAACTCTATAGAACTATCTCTCGGCCATTGTTGGCACATGGCATTAGAACATAGATAGCTCATGCTAAATGCTAGCAATCCATATCAGCGGCACCACGCTATGTTCGCATCTACGTCATATTATGACCGTTTGAAAATTTTAATTTGGGAAGCTTTTTTGTTAACCAGGTTTAAAATTAGGTCAATAAAAACTCTTTCTGACTGGAAATCAGCTAGAAATATTTAAGTGTAATTTAAAACCTCCTTAGCAACAGCGTGAAGATGTTGGCCAATCAAATTGAAATTTAACATTGAATAATCTTCATTAAATTCAAATGATTGTAAAAAAACAATATTGTTGAATTGATGCACTACCTGTTCATGAGACATTCAAATCTATGATTTACTACATCAGACAACTCATCCACACCTGGTTAATTTGTAACTCAACAGGTTGGGGATCATTTTTTTATTAGACCCGGCTTGTCTTAGATCCAGACGTAAACCAAGTTTCTTGTTAACGTCAACAATAGCCAAAGCCTCTTCTAACTCCATGCCATCCTCGCTGTCTCCATCATCATCGTCACCACCGATGTCTTCGCCAGGCCTACAAATACGTCTTCTGTATTGACAGACTTTCGTTTTTCCCACATATTACTGTATTTAAAATGAATGTTTAGGTTGTTACTCAGTCTATGCATACACAAAAAAGCATGCAACGAAAGCAAAACCAAATTTCTGCGCAAGCGCATAAAACAAGCTTATATAGACCAATGAACGCTTGATATTGTATCACATGGTTCCATTCGCCAATCAGAATTCTCAATAAACAGTATACACTTCTATCGTTTTTTATAGGTGGATCCATTATTGTAAAAAAGAACACTTTACGGTAAACACATTTTCATAATCTTTCATTGTCAAGTAATTCAAAATCATGATCGAGAATTAATTTGTTAATTATCTAAATTTTATCTCACTGACGACGCGACTCATTTTGTGTCGAGGACTCACAAGTATTAAATATTATTAAATTTGCTATTTTTTGATAAACATACGTTTTTAAAAAAATGTATGAGAAAATTTTAAATAAAAATTACTAAAATTAAACAAAAATTTTTATTCCAAATAAAATCACTAATAAACAAGAAATGTACTGTAAACATTTGATAATAAGTATTCATTTATAAATACACACATGCATTCATCTGAGGAAATATCTGTATATCTAAACCTATGTCTGAGTGTCTACTTTTCTTGACAGTGGTGGAAGGATGGAATTTTGCATTGTTGACTTTTCTCGACACTGGGAAAGATTACTGTTAATTCATTAATACGGTGGAGTCAAATTGACAATACACAATTTATTTATTTATTGCCTCTTTTAGTCATTAAAGAAAGAAGGTACAGTACTGTAAGAAGAAGTTAGGATGAAATTAATTATTAGTTCTCTCGCCATGTATTTAACTTTTGGTGAACTTCCTTAATAACACAGGCACATTGCAAACAATAGATTCATACACAAACATATGACAGAATATTGTTTTCACCCTTCCGCTCCCGTTGACAAATTGATGTTTCAGATTGCAACAAATTCAAACTGTCTTTTAAGAAGACACACATTTTCAGATTGTAATCCTGCAATTGCTTTATTCTGGGAATTCAATTTTTTTCAGTTAGTGCCTCTGTGTTACTTGGTATGGTCCAAGATGTCCGCGCCAGTAGGATCAGGTCTTTCCAAAAACTGGAAAAGCGTTGTGACATGCATTCCAGTATGCGGTTGAGAATTTGGTCAAACAACCTACGAAATGTGACTAATGCGGCTGGATTGCCTTTTGCAATCTTTACCCCTTTAAATGCGACACATTTTGCAATACTTCTCTGAGATGCTGACCTTGTCCTTCTTTCATACTTTTCAAAGTTTCCAGCCCTACTCTTGCGTTGGAACGACTGAGAGAAGTCATTAAAGAATCAATATAGGTAACTACTTAGTCATGGTGATACTCAAGTTGTTCTATCAACTCGATATATACCACCACCGCCGGGATAATCTGTCCAGTACAGATAGTTTACATAAATGTCAATCCCCGATGGGCGATTCAGCCCAGTTATAATCCTTCTTCTGTTAGGTCCATGAAGGTTAGCTTCTTCAATTACTAAAGAATCAAGAAAGGTAACTGTAAGAAGTAATTAAGATGAGAACAAGTCTAAAATTAATTATTAGTGTTCTCACCAGGGGTTCAACTGTACTTCTGTGTCATACCAGATCTTTCAGTGAAATTCCTTAATATAACAGCACATTGCAAACAATACAATCATACACAAACATTGCTTTATTCTGGGCATTCAATTTTTTCGTTAACTGTACAACTTCAAGGTCAGTATGGAAACTTGATTCAGCCTCAGTCACAGCCTTCTTAGATTGGATTTTAACTGGAGATACTACTTTCCCATTGTCCTTGATAATATCTAGAATCAAAGTTTCTTTAAGAATATAAACTTTAAAAACAGCCTTCTTTCTGTGTGCGGTAAAGCTGATAAAGTTCGACCTGATCATTTGCATTTTGTTTAAAAAAAAGCATGTTCAATGTTAATAAGTTCATTTATTGTTTCTTCTTGTCTTGTGTATGAACATTTAACTTTGAAAACTGTGTCATTTCCAATTATGCCTGATGTGTGGAGCCAAAGTCAAGTTTCAATTACTTTCATTGGCTTCATGGTCTTTTCCATACCGGATAGCCTTTGTGAGAGATCCTTTGAATTTGTTAATGAGTCCACTAGTGATAAGATTACCATCATACATGGCTT